>NC_140073.1:2968180-3518558 GCF_964194135.1 Talpa europaea
GAGGGGCACTGCCAGAAGTCGCCAGTGGGCTCTTGAACTAGGCTGAAATTTGTTAAATGAGAGTAAGAATACAAGGGGTTTAGTCTCAGGTTAGGTAGGGATTTGTTCAAGGCCAAGGGCCAGCCATGTTCTCTCCTCCTGTAGATGGCAGGGAGAGAGGCAGATCCAGAGGGGTGAGAGAATGGGCTGGGTTGGAGCCTGCTCCCACCTCCCTGGAAATTCAGGGGATGAGTGTGGGGGGGGGGGCGGTCTGCGGTCCTGGGGCTGTTCTGGGATGGGTGGGGTTTGGAAGGGCAAGTGCGCCCAGCAACCCCAGATACTTTCTTCTGTGGCCCACAAGTCCAGGAGACTTAGGGGTCAAAATGGCCCTGCTGCTCTGGATCAGTCGTGAGGCCTTGGAGCAGGCTGGGAAGGGGCTGGGGCAGGGCCAAGGGGAGAGAGGCAGGGAGAGCATCAGGGAGCGAAAGGCACCACTGTGCCCACTCCCGCCCGTTGCCCTGCCCCTAGGCCCCAGTGCTATTTAAAGTGGGACAGGAAGTGGGCCACAGGGTAGTGGGGCCCGTCGATGCCCAGGCCCTGGCAGAGGCCCAGCAAGCGGAGCCGGGCTTCTGCTGGGCTGGGCCCGGCACAGGCCACACTGCAGTAGGGTTCCTCATATTCGCCAGGCACCAGGGCCTCCTCCAGCAGATTGAGGCGCAGCAGGCCCCGGTCATGAAGCGCTTGCAGGGTCTCACGGCTGGCGGTGGAACTCAGCGCCTGCAGGTGCTGGGACACCAGGCACATGACACCCACCAGGTGCCCCCGGGCGCGGGGGTGGGCAGGCAGGGCCGGCTGCAGGCCGCAGGCCACCATGGCAGCAGCCAGCAGCAGGTCTACCCCATACAGCTCCAGGATCCAGTCACGCAGGTAGAAGCCACCCATACGGGGGTTGATCTCGATGAGCTTCGGCCCAGCCCCGGTCAGCTTGAGCTCCACATTAAAGACCCCATCCAGCAGCCCACAGCCCAGGCAGCAGCGGAAGGCTGCCTGCACCAGCTGTGCCTCCTGCTCCGGTGCCAGCCCAGTGGGCATGCAGGCTGCCGTCTCAGTGAAACCGGGCAGCCGGGTGGGGCCGTTGTCCGAGACGAAGGCAGCCAGCAGTCGCCCGCCAAACAACACCAGGTCCACATCGTGCTCGGTGCCCTCCACGAACTCCATCAGCAGCATGGCATTGCCCCAGCCCAGCCCAATGCCCGGGTGGTCAGCCTCACCCTGCAGGTCATGGGCAATCCGGGAAAAGTGCTCGAGGCACTGCGGTGCATCCTCCACCAGCCGCACACCCACCGCGCCCGCCCCGAACTCCAGCTTCATGACTCCCGGCAGGGGCACCTGACGGACAGCCCTTTCCACATCAGCCTCACTCTCCAGCGGGCAGCAGGGCACGGCGTGGAGGGAGGGCGCAGGCCAGGGCGGGCCGTGGTGGCGTAGCAGGTGCAACTGAGTGCGGCTCTTTTGCTTGGCCAGGCGCATGGCAGCCGGGGGGCTGCAGGGCAGCCCTAGCTCCTGGCAGAGCAAGGCGGTGAGCACCAGGCAGTCGTCCCAGTAGGAAAAGCAGCCGTCGAGCTGCAGGCCACGGGCCCGCACAAGCTCCGCCAGCAGCCGAGCATTCTCCTCATCCTTCCGGTGCTCTGTCACGTCAAAGTGGATGAAGCTTTGCACCAGCTGGGATGCAAAGTGGTTGGGGTTCGACTCTACCAAGTGTAGCTGCGAAAACCAGAGGACAACACGATAAGGTCAGTGCAGGGGTGCTGGGGAGAGAGGGACGTGGTCTCGGCCTTCGGGAGAGCCGGGTTAACCACTGGGTGCTGGAATGACATTTGCTGGTGACTGAATAACTGGAAGGTGCAGAAGTGGGGCCACGTCACCCAGCCCCAGGGCGGGCTGGCTTCCCAGAGGAGGCAGTGCCTGAGCTGAAGGCTGATAAGGGTCAGTCAGAAGAAAGATGCTGCAGGAGGGAGAGTGTGAACGTGGGGGCAGGGCCTGGAGCAGGGAGTTGTGGGGGCCAGTGACAGGCCTACAGCCTCACTCTGGCCCGGAAACCACCAGGGCTGGGGCTCCAGACAGGAGGGCTGGTGTCCTGGGGCTTGGGCTCTTGTTTGTCATTCACCTGACTTGTTCTGACGCGGGGGCTGGGAGGTGAGGGCCGGTGTCACAGAGGAATCCAGTGAGACCCTGCGCTCCCTGCATGCTCGGGGTACACAGACACGGCTGGTACCCAGGGCAGAGGCAGCCCCTAAAGAGGGGGTGCACTGTAACACTCAGCAGGAGTGGAGACCTTCGGTGGAGGGTACAGTGGGGCACACGGTGTGGCCGGCAGGGACAGGAGACGGGTGTGCGCTGCGGGGGGTGGGGTGGTGGTGAAGAGGTCCCTGTGGTAGGCTGGGGCCAGGAAGGGCCGAGACATTCGGGCTCCATTCTGGAGCTGTTCAGTAGGGATAAGAAGTCTAGGCTGCCCCTGAGGCTGCAGATTCTGAACCCTGAGCAGCCCCTACCCCCTGTGAACTTGCCTCAGGGTCTGTCAGCTGCTCCCCAGCACCCTCCTCTGGAGCTCAGGAATTCAACCTAAAGGCATGCCCTTTAGGGTCCCGAGCCTGGCATTCAAGCCGGGTTCTGGCGCTAACCCTGCAGGCCCGCCTGGCCCCTCCCGGCCATCGACCCCCGCTTCCTCTTCTCCTGGGGGGCAAGGTGCTCTCCCGGGGCGCTGGACAGAATTCGGTTAGGGGCTAAAAAGTTCACCCCTCCAACCTGGGCCGGGCGCAGACACGCCTCTTGGTCGGGGCTCCAGAGCCTCGCAGGGCCGCACGCCCAGGGGTGCCCCCCGCCCCCCGCCGGCCCCGCCCAGGCCCCGCCCGCCGCGCGGGCCGCGCACCTGGAGCCCGTAGTCGCGGGCCGCCTCCCACACGAACTTCTTGCTGACGCCGCCCGCGCCGACCAGCAGCAGCCGCTTGCCCTCCATGAGGCGGCGCGCCGAGCGCCGGAGCATCGTCTCCACGAGCGGCGCGGCCGCAGCCTCCTCGGCCGGCCCCCGGCGCGCGGCCCACAGCCCCTCGAGCGCGCCGCTCGCCTCCAGGCACAGGCCGCAGTTGAGCCCCAGGGCCACGGGCACCAGCGAGCGGCCGGCCGCCGTCAGCGCGAAGTCCACGCCTGGCCGGGCGCGGGGCGCGGGGCGCGGGCTCAGTGCGCGCCCCCCTCGGCCCCTCGGCCCCGCGCCCCGGCCCGGGCCGCCCGCACTCACCCACGACGTCGGTGCGGGCCCGGGGCCCTCCGCGCTGCTCCGCGCTCAGACCGGCCTCCAGGCTCAGCACGGCGGCCAGCGCGGCCTCGGCCGCCGCCTTGACGCGCCCTCGCACGGCCGCCACCTGCGCAGCCTCCCCCAGGCCGCACTGGGCCAGGGCCGCCTCCAGCGTGCGCGGCAGGGAGCTCCGGTGCCGCAGAGGCTGGTCCCCGCGGCCCACGCTGCACACCACCTGGGCAGGGCGCAACTCGGGACCAGCCCGGGAGCAGCTCCCCTCCGCTGCCCCCACACCCCTACTCCTGCCGGGACTCAGGCGGGCGGACACTCGGGAGCCCCATGCCCCACGGTGACTTACACGGCACAAACAGCTCTCCCCTGCTCTGCCCACCTGGTCCCTACTCCCTTGGGGGGGGGGGTACTGCTTGGGCTGCCCTGCTCCCCAGGGCTCCCAGCAGAGCTCCTGGAACTCTGGCAGCAGGTGCCGCCCTGTTGTGCCCCAGCGCCGGGCAGGGTGAAGGGTCCACCTCTCATCTTGGCCCAGAGCGATATACTCAGGAGGGTCCCCAAAGCCTCCCTGAGCTCCCCAGCTTGGAGGCCCCTAAAGAGCTCCAGGCCTGGGTGGGTCTCAGGACCTTGGTTGGCTGTTCTGTGGGCAAGAGCGCTCTGGGAAGGGGGTTCAGCTCTGAGGCCGCCAGGCAGGCTCCTGAAGCGGGAGGGGTGCCAGCAGGATTGGGGAGGGAGGGAAAGTATTGGGCCCAGGAATCCCTCCAGAAGCAACCAAGATCCCCTCCCCCCCAAAGATGTCGTCCTCTTTCTGTCCAGGGGCCTCTTCAGGTCGGTGAGGCCGGGCTGGGGTGTGGCAGCAGAGTCACTACCTAAACCTGGGCCGCACCCACCTTGCTCAGCAGGGGCCTGTCGCACTGTGTTCGACACACTACGGCACAGATCCGCACCGCCAGCTCGGGGCCTGGCGGGGGGCTGCCTGGGGGAGATGGTGAGACCTAAGCCCAGCACAGGGGGCGGAGCCCAGCTTCCGCCCGGGGCCAGCTCAGGCGGCTCTCACCTGGGAAGGGCAGCCGGGCAGGTGGGCACACAGCCTCCACCAGGACACTCTCCTCCTCCTCCAGTTTTTCCAGCAAGGTCAGCACTGTGTCCACCACTGGGCCCAGCTCTGCCCGAGGATGCAGGCGCAATGCCTGCCGCCCCCGCCAGCGCCAGCCACTGGGCTTCACAGCCACCTGCAGCAGGAAGGGGTAGGGGGAGTCCTCACCACCCCCTGTACCTGAAGGGTGGGGTGCATACACCTAGGAACCCATGAGGAACTAGGGCAGAGGATTGCCAGAAAGGTGGGGCAACAGCTAAAAGTTGGGGACAGCCTCCCAGCGGGACTTGGTAACCACCCATTGGTCCCCTCCAGCTGGCGTCAGCAAGACCTGGGCATCAGGGGCCTGTTACCTGCAGGGCATCCCCCAGGGCCTGGGAGTGCAGAAAGACCCTCACTTCCTCCTTCACCAGGGTCTCCTGGCCCTCTTTGCCATTCAGCTGCACCACCCGGAGCGCTGGGCTGGCATCCCCTCCCTGCAGCAGTGCTGGCGGCTTGTAGGTGAAAGCCAAGGTAGCTGGCACTGCCACACCACCCTGCTTGGCCAGCAGTTGCCTTGTCAGCAGCCGGTCCTCCAGCAGCTGGGCCAGCTCGGCTGAGGCTCCGGTGGGGCAGGTCAGGTCTCGGGCTAGCTCTGCGGCCTCTCGACCCCAGCCAGGCCCCAGCCCCAGCCCCGCCAGGAAATAGGTGGCGCAGCGTGGGGGATCAAAGTCATCCAGAAACGTCAGGCCCCCCGGGTGGAAGCTCACGGCCTTGGAGACCAGCAGGGCCGCCTCCCCTGGTCGCCCGGGTGCTGGCACCTTGGTCAACCAGGCAGGGGACAGGCAAAGAAGCATGTTTCCTGTGGGCAGAGGGAGGAGGGCTGCTGGCCAGGAAGGCATATTGTCCCTGCCCTCTACTGCCAGCCTGCATCCTGTGTGGTGGGGGCAGCTGCTCCCAGGACCCACCCCCACTGGGAGCATGGCAGCTGGGCCAGCGAAATTCAGGCAGATGCCAGGGTCAGCGGGTATTTTGGGATGTGGCCGGGCCAGGTCAGAACTGACCTTTCTGTAGGAGGGGGTAGGGAACCTAGGGACACACTCACCCGGACTCTGCACCCCACCCTCCAGCAGCACAGACAGAAAGGTGCTGGGGGATCCCAGAACGCACAAGGTCACCTCCGCCCCAGGGCAGCCTCGGGAAAGAGAACATTTCCCAGTTCACCGGGGGGCCCCCTGGCTGTCTATCGAGCCCTTCCCCATCCCTCCAATCCCCACCCTCTACCCTGGGGTCTCCAAGTGCTTCTGGTTTCCTATGGGAGAGGAAGCTGGAGCGGCAACGGGCTGCTTCCCTGCTCCTCCTGCTGCTCCTACGGCCCTGGAGGCTGGGTGGCCCGACCTGGGCTCTGCCACTGATTCTCTGTGACCCTTGGTCCCAGTGCAGCGCGGGGAGGCATCGCTGCACCTCAGTTTCCCAGTCTGTACATTGGGACCCAGGCCGTGACATTCCCGTCTTCTAGCCATGTCCCTCTGACACAAAATCTTTGGTGGCCTCATGACATATAAAACAGCTGAAGCAGAGGAGTCTTCAGGCCCTCCTGATCAGCTGCCTTCACAGCAGCTTCCAAGACATCTCTCTAGAAGCTTCAGCTCCATGGAAGGACGTGGATTGCCAAGGTGGATCTTGCGGAGGAGGGACGGGGACAGGACCTTGGTCCCTGACCTTACTGGTGCTAGACGGCCCTGGGAGCAACACCGGCCTGGACAGGTCGACTGGCCTGGCATCCTTGGCTTCAGACCCAGCCAGAGCCTGGGGGAAGGGGCCAGCCTTGACGGGGATGGGAAGCAGGTTGGGCTAGGCACCTCCCCCCTCCACAGGGCCCCCCTCCGTGGAGCCCTCCGGCACCTGTGCGGGGCACCTGGCTGCGGTCCTGGGTCTCCGGAAGGCCAGCTTGCTGCAGACAGCTCTGCAGGAGGCTGTAGTAGTAGACAGTCCAGGCCCGGGCCTCTGCCCCTTCCGGGGCGCCCCTGCAGTCCAGGCCCACGTCGTGGCACCAGGAGCCAGGGAAGTAGCCTGTGGGAGGGAGGCCAGAGCCCCCTCCCCACAGGCCCTCCTCTTCCTCCTTGGAGGCCAGGGGGCAGTCCCGCTTGGGACCCAGCGGATCCAGGGAGAGCTGAGGGGGCAGAAGTGGTGGGTCTCGGGCAGGGTGGGCAAGGGGCATGTTAAGTCACCCAAGGGTATAAGCTACCCCCCTCCTGCTCTGGACAGGCGTCCCGGGAGCCAGGAGAGTTCGGGGTGGGCTGGGGGTGAAGGCCTGTCAGCCATCGGGCACGCGTAGGCGGCAGTGCTTTGTAAATGGTGGGGGCTCTGGGGGTGGAGGCAGAAGGCAGCGTATAGCTGGCTGGATGATGGTCCCCTGCAGCCCCCACCCCACCCCGTGCCAGGTCTGCCCTACTTTGACTCACAGGGGTGAAAATGTTTGCCTGTTTTATTCACTGGAGCAGCCCAGGCAGCTAAAACAGTGCCTGGCACACTGTGGCTGCCCTTAATGTTTGTTGACAGAAGAATAAACAAACGAACCAAGGTTGCTCATTCTCCTTGGGGCCAGTGACCCAGCTACCGAGGTGGGGTCCTGCTGAGACCTAAATCTGTGGGTGTATCTGTTCTGTTGCCGCCCCCAGGGGTCTTGAGCCCAGCCCTGTGCTAGGCACCTGTCCTTTTCAGACACTCTGACTTCCGAGAGGTTTTCTTTGGATGACTCCCCC
Organism: Talpa europaea; assembly: GCF_964194135.1. Classification (NCBI taxonomy): domain Eukaryota; kingdom Metazoa; phylum Chordata; class Mammalia; order Eulipotyphla; family Talpidae; genus Talpa; species Talpa europaea. The sequence goes on from NC_140073.1 coordinate 2,975,301, forward strand.
ATACCCTGCCCTTGCTCAGGCTGGCGAGGGGGCTCAGAGGCTTGGTGGAAAAATAGGTGGGGACACAGAGGGCCTGTGGGTGCCTGGTGCTTGCCCTGTCCCACCCTGGGGTGTTGATGAGGCTTGGACTTTGGTCAATGGGAGACAGTGTGCTATGGCCAGGAGATGTCTGGGCCCCAGACCTGGGCTTGAGTCCTGGCTCGCCAGTGCCAAACCTTGGGTCCGGGGACCCTTTCTTAAAAGTCGAGCTTCCTGAAAGCCCAGTCTATGGGTTCACTCCTATATCCCCAACTGCAGGATGGTGGTAGGTACCTAGTAGGTGCTCAATAAATGCTGCAGAATGAATGAAAGGGGCCCAAGTCTGCCCACCTCCCCGGGCCAGTGTGGGGAGTCCAGCGGGTGTGAGCTGGCTATGGTCTCAACTGTGCAAGGGAATTGCTGGGGCGAGGCTTCTGGGTGCCAACCACCACCCTCTGGATGCTCCCTCTGCCTGGGGTTGGGGTCTGGGGATAGGGCAGGGGCCAGAGGCTGGGTCTGGGGTGGGGGCAGTGAGGGACCCGAGGCAACTCACCATCTTACAGGTGGAGAGGCTGAGAGGCTGATGGCAGAGACACAGGGAGAGGGACAGAGGAGGCGGTCACACCCACAGCCCCCCGCCTCTGGGCTGACAGGCCCCACCCCTCTGCGCCGCCCGTGCCAGAGGCGGCCAAGGTTGCCCCACCCCCACCCCAAGGAGGCAGGTGCAGAGAGATTTCTGCCTCCGGGACCCCCGTGGGTCCCGCCGCCCTGAGCTCGCGCAGCCAGGGCTGGGCCGACGCGGGGTCCTGACAGTCCCTCCGGCGGGGGGCGTGCGGGGCCCAGCGGGGCGCGGGGCGAGCGTCGAGGGTCCCTCTGGGGGCGCGGGCGCTCAAGGCCCCCGGCCGCGCGGCCCGGCCCCGCAGCCCCCCTCCCTGGCTCTCCCCGGGGCGCGGGCAGGAGCCGGGGTACCTGGCGGCGGCTGGTGGCGGGCGGCGCGGACCGGGCGGCTGGGCGGCGGCGGGCCTTGGGCTGGGCGCGCCGCTTTATATAGAGACCGGGGCGCCGGGGTGGGCGGGGCGGGCGGGACCTGCACGCGGGCGCCCCCGCCCCTCCCGCCCGCCGCCGCGGCCCGCCAGGGGGTCCCGCCTGGGGCGCGCGAGGGGGCCTGGGCCGGGGGCCGGGGCCGGAGGCGGGCGCCGGGCGGGTCGGGGAGGGACAGACAGACGGGGGACGGGGGCGCCCAGAGACCGCTGCGTCGGAACAGGGGGCCAGGTAGCCCCGGGCCGGAGCCGCCCAGACGGCGCTGGACATTGGTCCTGGGAACTAAGAGGAGGTGGGCACAGGGGCAGGGACAGACCCGCCATGGAGGAGACATGGAAAGAGCGGACGGGCGAGTTGGGGGGAGGGGAGAACCGGAGCCGGCAGAGGCTGGTACTAGGGCCCGCCCTTGAGGGTGGGTGGCCAGGAGAGCGGCTGGGGCTCAGGCGGAGCCGGCCCTTGGTCAGTGCTGAGCTCCCCAGCACACCCGGGCAGCTGTCCCGCCCAGCCCAGAGCCCTCGGCCCAGAGGCCGACCTCCCCAGGAAGCCAAGTTGGAGCCGGGTTCTTGCACACCTCCTCAGGTGTGCAGGAGGAGGGGCCCCTTCTCGCCTCTCTGGTCCTGAGAGAGTAGTGGCCACTCAGCAAGATGCCCCCACAGGGGTAGTTCTCTGAGATACCCTCCGCCCCCAGGAGGCCAAGAGGGAAGGGAGTGACCACGCTAGGGGTTCCAGTGGGTGTGAGCACAGGAAAGGGGGTGTCTACTCCATCCAACGTGCCCTGGGGCAGCCAGTCACCCACAGTTATACCCATAATCTCCCAAAGACAAAAATTCTTAGACCCAGGGGCACCCACCCAAACACCCACAGAATCACACCCTAAGAGAGTTGTCTCACTGTCACTAAATCACCCCAAGAAACAAACCCCAAAACTGACCCTTTCCTGGAGAAGACGCCTAGCTCTGGTGATAGAGCCTGGCACCTCCCCACTCTGGTCTGAAACTCCATTTCTCCTGCCCAAAATGGGGTTCCTTCCCATCTCACAAAGCTGCGGGACCACGCACCCCGCAAAGGCAAGCTGTTGTTTAACTCCTCCACCTCATGCCTCCAATCTCCCTGATTGCCTTGGGGAAGGAGGTATCGGAGACACCCCTCACTCAGTCCCCAGGAGCCTCCAGGGCTGGGGGAGGGATCAAGGGGCCCATGACAATTGTGGGGGCCCCTTCTGCAGCTGTATACAGAGCATTCTGTAAGGACCCAACCACGGGAGGGACTCAGAGGGGAGAAGGGCCTCGTTCGGGGGTTCAGGGTCCTCCAGCCCAGCCTAGCCCACATTCCCCATGTGGCTCTCCAGAGCCGCTTGGCCCGCCAGCTCCAGCTCTACAGCGGCTTGCCCCGTGGCCCTGGGATGAGCCGTGGACCCTCCAGAAGATCCATTCTCTTTGCTGCCTGGGTAACCTGAGTGCCAGTGCCACCCCACTGGCGGGGGGAAGGGGCGGGGCACGGGTGTCACCAATGAGCTTGAGCTTTGACGCCTGGCAAGTGCTAAAAAATAAAAAGCAGCAGCTCTTGCCCTTGAAGACTGCCCACCGTGTCTACACAGACATCTCGTTTCCCTAATAAGCCTTTAACGTGCGACAAAACAAAGCAAAATTCAACTGAGCAAATGTAAAGTTCTCATTGTCTTTATTCAATGATTCACCCATCGGGCCGCAGCCAGGCGGGCAGCTAGGGGCTGCAAGGCTTTCAAAGGCAGAAGGAGCAGAAACGAGGAAACTGGCGCTACAGCACATCCTTCCCCCTGACAGCAGGAGACAAGAAAAGCGAGTCGATGATGGCCTGGTCACTGGGGCGGCGGGGCCGCCGGGCCGCCTGACTGGTGCTGAGCGAACAGTCCTGTTGAGCTGCTGGGAGAGCCTCTTTCTGGGGAAGCCTGGCAGCCCCGGGGGCGGGAGGCTGCCCAGCTCCCCGAATTGTCTAATAAAGCCAACTAGATCTCTTAACAGCCACCACAAGAATGACTCCATTTCTGGGAAGGCCGAAACTGTCATTAAGTCTCAGTTTCGAGACGTGGGGCTTTTAAGGGAAGCAACTCGCTCCATTTAGGTCCTGGTGTTTCGAACACAATCTGTGCAGCTGCCCGGACTCCGTGTCCTCGCCTCGGCGGGAGGGCAATGCCAGCTTTCGCCTGGGCTCTGGCGGGCAGGGGCTGCCGGGCAAGAGGGGAGCGCTCAGTGGTGGTGCTGCCCGCGTCCCGCCCACGTCCTGGGTGCCGGGGGTGGGTTTTGTATTCAGGATCTCACGGAATCCTCTGAGGTGGCACTTACACGTCTGCCTGTTACAGAGGAGGAAAGTAAGTCTCAAGGCACCGCGGGGGCAAGCCCGAGGTCACGAGCTGGGGAGAGGTGAGTTGAGTCGGGTAGGGATGGGATGAAGAACTGGGTCAGTGGGGGTGGGGGTGGGGATCTCTGGGGTGGGTGGCAGTGGGAGATGGAGCCCATGGACCCTCCCTCCTCAGGCCAAGGCCCGGGTCCATTTGCCCTTCCACTTTTTTGCTCCCCCCACCCACTCCCGTGCCCAGGACTGACCCAGGCCAACGACAAGTCGTAGGGGTGCTGGGGAAATTTTACCCACCCTTCTAGTTCTTCTCATGCTGGTTAAGCAAATTAGTATCAGGCAGGTTAGTAGGAGAAAAAGAACCAATTTAATTACACACATATGGAGAATTTACATGGCTGTAATGGGGCAGAACAAGAGCTTTTTATTCTTGAACTATAAACGGGATGAGGGCCTGGGGCACCAAAGAGGAGGAGGGGTCTCACGTGACAAGGAAGGGGGGACTCCTGGGGGCTTCTGGGACAAAGACCAGATGCCCTGCCACGAGATAGGTGTCTCCAAAAGAAGGTTATTCTGCAGATGGCCCTAAACCTGGGTAATCATTAAACATTGAGGTAGTTAAGGTAGTGAAACCTGTGGGGCTTCGCTCGACCTTAGCTACCTATGCCAAGGTGATACATTTGGAAAAAGTCCATTCTGAATATCTGGGGGGGGGGTGGGGTGGAGCCTAACCTGTGGGGTCATCTCAGCTCCAATCCCCACAGGCTGGGTGGCTCCCAAGTGCATGACTTGTCTTCTCTGAGTCCTTTGCAGGCAGATCATCAGGAACTGGGGCTGCCAGTGTCGCTCAGTACAGTTGTGCAGGTTGCTCACTGCACAAGGGTGCCCCGCTGAGTGGTCCTGTCCCTCTGCCCCCCAGGGCTGAGGGGGGAGGTTGGAGGAAGGTTGGAGGAAGGACATGTGGTTGGAGGAAGGACATTTTTCCTGCCCAGTGCAGAGATGTGGTAGGAGCTGCTGGTCCTCCTCTGCTCTGAACCCCCAGCTCACTCCTCGTGCAATGCGTTGATAATGGCCTTGCAGAGAGCTGCCCAGAAAATGCTCATGAGGGCAGCAAGGTGTTGGCTCAGCCTCAGCTGGAGACCCTCTGCCCATGGCCTATCTTCAGGGGGACCCACTGCCACCGTGCTCCCCTCCCAGCCTTGTGACAGATTCTGGGGCTGGGGCCAAGGCCGCTGCACCTCTATTCTTCCAGCAAAATAGCTGAGCCCATGGGGGGCGGGAGTTGATAGGTAGAATGCAGCTATAGGCCCCCCACCTGCTGTGGTGCCGAGATTCCATTAGACTCCCCACTCAAGGGCCAAGGCAATGTCTAGAAGGCACAGGAGTCTGCGCTCAGGCTGGCTCTGCCCCTCCGCATCATCTTGGGCTGGGCACGCCCCCTCACTGAGCACTACCCCCCTTTCTCTGAAGAGGTTAGCAACACCACTTGCAGAGAGAGGGTGCCTGGAGGCGGCAGGTCTGAAAAAAGATTCTGTGACCTGCAGGTGCCTTTGTGCAGTGGGGAAGAGAAGGGGAGGGCTTGGGAAGCTCTCTACCCCGCCACAGGTCCCCAGCTGCTGCCTCCCACTCGGGGGACGAGGGCTGAGGGAGTGCGTGGGCAGGAGAAAGGCAACCCCAGACCGGCAGACCAGGCTGGGTGCTGAGCAGAGAGCGAAGGTTCATAGCTACGGATGGGTGGTGGGGGCAGGGGCAATCTTGGCTTGGCCATGGCAGCAAGATCTTGGCCGAGTTTGCCCCCTTTCTGAGCCTCAGTTTCCCCAGGGAAATGGCAGAGCTGGGGCTGAGCCCTGCGATCCCCATCTCCAGGCTTCAGGGGTGGGATGGTCGGCAGAGCGAGCCCCACATAAACACAGGCAGCCTACAACCTGTGGGCCGGGCACGAGAAGCTTCTGGACTTGGGTTCTGAAGTGTGGCCGGGCCTGTGTTTCAGCTCGACCACTGGGACTGCTGACCAAACACGGCACCATTCAGCGGCTCCCACCCTGCCTAGCCGCCCACCCTCCATCCTGCCATGGAGACGCCCAGGGAGGCCCAGCACCCAGGACGGGCACAGCGGGGAGGCCAGCCGCGCTGGGACCAGCCCCGTTGTCCTGGCGATGGCGCGGGGCCCAGGCACCCCAGGCACCCACAGGAGCAATTAGCAAGTGTAGGAGGTTTCCATGGAGGCAGTCCTGAGGGGTGCTGCTGGCGCGGGAGGAGGCAGGGCCGGAGGGACCTTTCTCCTTTGTCCCGGGCACACTGGGTCTTTGTCTGCCTGGTTCTCTCTGAGGCCAGAACCAGGACCATGGGTGGGGGGCAGACTTGGGTTAGAGGCCCTCCCCATCCCGACCCCCGGGGTCCTGAACCAGCCCAGGGGAAGGGCAAAATAGGGACTAGAGCCCCACTCCTCGGCCAGCCTCCCTGTGGGGGCCCTCCTCCCACCGATGTGGGAGCCTACCTGCTCCCAAGAGGCTGGGCCAGGGCTCACATGGGCTCCTGATGTTGGTCAACACCTTCTTGGCAGCCAGCAGGCAGCTGGGCGTGCCCCTAGGCAGATTACGGGAGCTAGGACTTGGGGAGAGGCAGCAATGGAGTGAGGGCCAGGGTCATCCTGTCTAGGGCATTTAATTCAACTCCATCCAGGCTTCTGCACAGTCAGACTTTATTCCAGGAAGCCCTTTGGGGTCCCCAAGTCCAGCCTGCGGCCTTAGCCCCACACGCTATCAGCACCAGCTGCGATGCTCGCAGGGGCCCAGGTGCCAGGACAGCTTTGTGGGCTGATGTGGGTCAGGGTCCCCGGCCCCCGACAATGTTCATGCCACAGTCCACAGGAAGGAAGCTGAGCCCCCAGATCGGGGCCTTGAAGTGTGGCATCCGTTTTCAGGGCTCGTGTCCATCGTTCAGGCGATTGAGACCTGGGCGCACTGAGTGCAGTGTCCTCAGAATCGGGTGTCCAGGAAGGAGGTGGAGCCTCGATGAGACCTGGGGGGGCCCTGGAGCGGGGGACCCCGGGCCCGAGTCAGCAACCCATGGAAAGTCTTGCCACGGGTCTGAGGCTTGCGCTTGGGCTCCTCAGGGGGCTGCACCACGATGAGGGGTGTCTCAGGTTTGGCGCTTCCCTGAACCACAGCCAGCTGCTGGGCCTCAAAGATGGCCTGTGCCCCGGGCAGGCGGGCCTGGGGCCGCGGTGGTGGCCCGGACGCCGATGCGGGAAGCTGTGCCAGCTGGGTCCTGATCTCCCGCTGCAGGTCCTGCTCGGACAGGGCCACGCTGTGCACCTGGGAGGGGGCAGTTGCTGTTGAGTTTGCCCTGCCTGGGGGTGGGGGTGGGGGCGGGGGCAGGAAACTGTGAAGTCCCCACGGGGCGGGCAGCACACAAACCCAGGAAGTGGCTGAGGGCTGAGGCCCTGACAGCCTGGCTAGGGGGCCATCGAAAGTCACTTGAGGCCTGGGGTTTGCTCACTGCTGCTCTCGGGACAGGAACCGAGAGGGGTCCACATTCTGACTTCCTGTGCTGGGGCTCAGTTTCCCCAATGGTGCAGCAGGGGCCGGGCACCGGGAGGGCGGGCAGGGGCACACACCTGGGACATGAAGACCTCCTCCTGCAGCTGTGCAGGCGGGATGGTTCGAAGGGCCCCGAGCGTCTCCAGGAGCCCGGGGCAGGCCAGGCGCTGTTCTGAGGTGCCCAGTGCCAGACGCACTAGCGTCAGCCCCACACGGAACAGCACCTTCACACCTGCGGGACAAGGGCTCGCTCAGCAGGGGGCCAGCACCCCAGTTCTGCATCTGACCCTGCCCCCCGCCAGATGCCTTCCACCCTGCTGTCACTCTGGTGCCTCCTGAGCCGGGAGGAGCGACTGAGGCACTGGAGGGTCAGTCTCAGCAGCTGCCGTCCCTTCCCGGCTGAGCATCTGCCAGGAGCCAGGGGCTACAGATAACGGGGGCTTCATGCCAAACCCTCTCGGGCCTCATTTCGTTCCCACAAGGAAGGGGCAGGCGGAACCTGCAGGGCCTTTCCAGCTCAGCTCTGTGACTTTCTGATTCTGGATTCCACACACAGCTCCTCACCCCTAAACCAGGAGCACAGAGTTCACACATGTACGTGTAACCACGCCCGCTCACACACGGGCGTGCATGCACGCTCCTGGGCCGGCTCTTGGGGTGACCTTGGGCCCTTCCAGGTGCCACTGAACTCCCTCCTGGCAGCCTCCGTTCTGCCGAGCAGAGTGGTTAGGGAACCTCAAGGCCCTGTGACAACTGTGACTTGTAAAGAGACAACAGCAACTATTAACGTTCTCATTTTCGGGAAGGGAAATCTGGCGGTGCTGGTCCAGGGTTGACAGGACGAGGGCAGTTCAGCCCCACTGACAGGGCCCCGGCCCGGCCGCTCTCGAGATGCAGGGCTGGAGGGCAGGTGGCACATGGTAGGTGACTTGGACCGTGAGGGCCAGAGCTCAAAGCCAGACTAGTCAGGTGGGCACACAGCAGGTGCTCAGTAAATACACTGACTCCTACCATTTTCAGGTGCAACTGTACACATCCCACATCGACAAGGATGCAAATGAGTTACTGGGGGCGGGGAGGCAGGCACTAGGACCAAGCCCCCAAGCACCAGAGTCCAGCTTAGCTCTGCCCAGGTGCCCCCACTCTTGGCCTGGCCACAGCTTCTCCCTTCCCTCACCCTACCCTGTCCAGTCGTCTGGAGCTGGATCCTGGGCCAGTGCCCTCGAGGCCTCCCGGCCGCCACCCTGCCCGCAGGTTGCCCTCCTCTACGGAGCAACCAGAGCATCTTTGAAAACAGCCCTTTCCTCCCGCCACTGCCCTGATGCTCTGCCACAGCTTGTTTTATTTCCTTGGTGGCACTTTCGATCATCTGTATCTATCCCGTTAACCTGGTTATCGTTGCCTCCCATCACCCCATCAGTTCCAGAGCAGCGCCTGGCCCCAGTGAGGGCTCCCCAGGGGTGAGTGCCCTGCTCTGGGCCATGCCCCACTGCACAGCCCTAGAGCTGCTCCACCCCTGGGGTCCCCCCATCCTCTCCCAGGCACTCTCCCAGCACACCCACCTTCTGCTGGTCTCAGCCCAGGGGACGAGGCTGCCGTGCAGTACATGTGTGAGGGACTGGCTCAGCGCCATTGCCCACAGCACCCCATGCACCCCGGTCCAGGCCAGGGTAGGCGCAGGCCAGCAGGGCGGCAGAGTGGGGGTGCCCCCTCCCTTGCACACTGCGTCCCCCAGGCCCCCACCTCCCCACTCACCCTCACTGAGGAAGGCGTCCCAGATGCGCAGCACTGTGGGGAAGGGCAGGGAGCGCGCGAAGAGGCACAGGAACCACTCAGGCAGGTAGAGCAGGGGCCCAACGCCCACCTGCTGCAGGTGCTTGTGCACGCGAGGGAGCAGCCGCCGCAGCAGGGCCGTGAACACCTCGGCATCCAGTCGCACGGCCTCCTGCAGCCATGTCCATCAGCACCTCCACTGTCGAGCCCTGGCTCTGCCCCCGCGGTCCCCACCTGCCAGCCCAGCCCTCCCCCAAACCCTCTAGCCCCATGCCAGCCACTCACCATGTGGGGCCCGTAGTAGCCAGGGAGGTAGGCCTCGCAGATCTGTACCAGGCACCAGAAGGCCTCCTGGGGGGTGGGCACGGGGTCTGAGTGCCCAGCAGAGTGGACCACGGGGGAAGCGCAGGGCAGGGGGCTGGGGCTCAGCAGAGGGCTGACACTATCTGCAGTTATTCTTATCCAGAGTCTCCCCTTTGCCCAGATGGAGGTCCATCAATGTGTTTAGGGGGCTGGAAGTCACTGGGCTCAGGGCATGGAATTTGAGGGTTGCAGGGTGGGGTTCAAGTCCTGGGTTCCTGGGGTTGTGCAGTCAGGAGTGACATGTTCAGAATTAAGAGTCATGAAGTCCAAGTGACAACATCCTAACTCTTAAGTACCTGGGGTAAGGGTCAGGGGTCAAGGTCCCAGGTTCAGGAAGTCAAGATCATGGGGCTTCAAGGTCACTGACGTTGGCAGTCGTGAGTCCCTGGGCCCTTCGGATCTGGGAGTCAAGGATCCCCGGCCCCTGAGCATTCCTGAGGTCGGGTGTCACGGGTCCCAGCACAGGATTACTAGGACCCTAGACCATTAGGGTTGAGGATCATGGGTCACTGGGGCTTGGGGCCTTGGGTCTCTGGCCTCTGGAGCAGGGTTAAGGGCACTCACCTCTGGGAGCAGGTGCATGAGCAGCACGGCCGCCACAGGGCCCTGGGCCTGGCAGTAGCCCTGTTCAGGCCGATACACCGTGTAGGCCTTCAGTACCTGCAGGAGCCCCTGCTGCCTGTGCCAGAAGACCCCGTTAGCAATCAGTCCTCAGGCCTCCCTTCCCTACCCTCTGGTGTGCTCTGTCCAGGCCCCAGGCCCTGGGCTGGGCTGAGTCCCCTGAAATGTAAGCACATAAAGCTAGGGCAGGGGAATGCACCAACGCGCCTAGGGTTGGAGGGGCTGGGGCCCCTGGGCACTGCCGGCCTCGTACCCATGACCCTGGGGCGACACAAACATCTCATGCAAAGGGAACTGGCGGTGCAGGTCCCTGCCGATGGTCTCCATCCACTGCGGGTCTCCAGGGGTCTTGGCCAGGGTCTGTGGGAGGGCAGGCAGGTGGGTGTGCGGGCTCAGAATAGCGAGGGGCGAGGGGAACAGCCAGGGACAGCCAATTCCCTTACCTCATAGCTTACAGGGCTATTCACCCGACAAACGTGGGCGCCACACAACAGGGGCCAGCACCGGGCCCGCAGGGCGGAGGGGATGCCCTTCCGGCACTGCATCTTAACCTGCGGGTGCCAGGGAAAGCGTCAGGCCAATTGGCCAGCCTCCCCTGCATCGTGGGAACAAGCCCCAAGCTTGTTCTGGAGCAGAGGGCCACTTTGGGGGGCAGGAGAAGGCAGGAGGTGCCAGGCACCAGAGGGTAATTTTGTCAGTGCGTGGATTGACGCAGAGGGAGAGGGGCCAAGGAGGCAGGCGGGCCACACTCCCCTCACCTTCTTGTACCGCCGAGACATGGTTTTCTCCCAGTGCGAAGTCATCTCCACCCACTTCATCTCCCGCTGGCGTATGAGGTCTGCAGGAGGGTGACCCAACCTAGGGACACAGGACACAGGCGTCCAGGTATTGGGGCTCACCTATGCGACCCTCCACGCTGCCGGACCTCCTAGCCCTGGGACGTCTGGGGTGCCCTGGGGGAGGGGCGACCTGTCACCCAGGAGTTGCCAGCTTGCCAGTTGTCATGGGGACAGGAAAGGATGTGGCTGGGTTGTGGGCGGAAGCAGGAGAGACTGAAGGGGGTGTGTAGGTGTGTTTTGGGGGAAGGGCTGGTTGGCTGTCATCCAGGGACAGGGCATGGGCAACTCATTGAACTGGAGCCCTGGCCTAGCAGCCAGGTCCGTTTCTGGTCCGCTGTCTTTTGGCTTGTCCTGTGTCTACACTGGGAAAGGGGAGGGCGGGGGAGCGGTGTAGGTTCTCTGATTTGGATCTGGGATCCTGGGCCAGGATCTGAGACTGAAAGGGGAACGATGTTCAGCCCCCAAGGGCAGGTACAAACCCTTGGAAACTGGGAATGAAAGAGATGTATAAGGATACCCCACCCCTAGCCCTGCCAGTTTAGGATTCCACCCTGTGGAGGGCTGACACTGGCTGAAGCCCCAGACCTGCCCAGGACCCTGAGGTTGGGTGCCTCACTGTAGCCCCACCCGCAATCCCAACACCCTTCTACCTCCCGTCCCTTTCCCACTTACCCTGGCTCAGCAGAGCTGCCCCCAATGAAGCCATAGCGATCTGCCTGGCGATAAGGGCCGGGCCCATTCAGCTCAGAATCGGAGCCCAAAGAGCTGGAGTCATCCTGCAGCTCCAAAGGCTGTACCAGGTCCTCCCCCAGGGTCTGGGCCATGGCACCCCAGACCCCTGCCGCTCCAGGCTGCAAGGTGTGGGGAGAGTCAGTGAGAGAGAAGCTTCTAGTAGCTCAGGGCGTGGGCCCCATATGCGGGAGTCCCCAGCTCCAGGGCCTGGTTTCAGGGTCAGAGAGGGAGGTTTCAGGTTTCAGGTTATCTCACCAAGCCCCCTCTGCCCTTCAGGGATGTGTGTGGGGGGAAAGGGCCAGGCCCTGACTGGCAGAAAGGCCACACCTATCTCAGCGGGTCACTGTCCCCTGTCCCCACCAGCCCCGCTTACCTCCCTGCTGCACCTACCTACCTCCTCCTCTCGCTTCCTCTTCAGCCACGGCTTCAGCAACAACCACTGGGGGGCCCCTCCCAAGCTGGGGGGGGTCACCCCTTCCTCTTCCGCCCTGCCCCTGTGCCCCTGAGCCTGGGCCCCTCCCACCCATGTGGCTATAGGCTCGGCGCCCGCGGGGTGCGAGGGGCCACCTCCAGGTACGGCGCACGAGGCCTCAGCTCACGGGCCTAGCAAGGGTTATGATGTGCGGCCCTCGGCGGGGCACTGCTTCGAACACGCGCGCAGCGCGGCCGCGCCGCCCGGCAGGCGCGCCAGGGTTCAGCGCCGCGCGACCCCGCGGGCCCCGCAGGCAACGAGCCCGGGGCCAGGCGGCGCTGGAGGCCGCGGCAGCCTCGCGGCCCGACGCGCGGGCGGCCTCTGGCCAGCGCCCGGCCTGGGCCTGCTCTGCCCTGGGCACTTGACCCGCCTGTTTCGGGGCCGGCACCGGCGCGCTCGCCCCGGGGGAAGGACCGCGCGGCCTCCGCGGGACGAAAACAACTTCCCGGCACTTCCGGGCCCCGAGCCGCGGGGGAGCCGGGGGCGGGGCTGAGCGTGGCCCCGCCCCGCCCCGCCCCGCCCCGGCGGCCGTGCACCCGGCGGCCGGCGGGGGCGCTCGAGAGCGCGGGGGGCGGCGGGGCGGGGCGGGGCGCCGGGGCGGGGCGGCCGGGGCGGCGGAAGGAGCGCAAGGCCGGAAGGAGGCGGCCGGAGGGCGGGAGGCAGGCGCGGGCCCGGAGCTGCTGGGCCGGAGCGGCGGAGCCGCCATGTCCGACAGCGAGAAGCTCAACCTGGACTCTATCATCGGGCGCCTGCTGGAAGGTTGGCCGGGAGGGGTCGCGGCCGCGCGTCTCGGCCCGGCCCGGCCGTCGCGCGCGCCGCTCCCCCAGGGCCAGCTTGCTCTGGGCGGGGACGGGCCGCGAGGTCTCGCGGCCGCCACCCGGCCCCCCCCCGCCCGGGCGCACCCGGGAGGTCGGGCCAGTTCCGGCGGGGGGCGCGGGGCTCCAGGGCCGGGGGCTCCTGGGGCGCGGGAGAAACCTTCGAAGCCCGGTCCTCGGGAAGGGGTCCTGCGCCTCGAGGCGTGGGCGGCAGGCCCCTGCGCACAGCAGTCCCCTCGGGAGTGTCCTGTGGGTAGTTCGGCCCCGTCCTGGGAGGCTTGAGGCGGAGGTTCCCCGACACGCAGCAGCAACAGCTGCCCCTGGGCCAGGAGGGGCCCAGGAGGCCCACGCGCCCCCAGATATGCCCTTGGGACCACCCTTATGGCCCGCTCCCCCTCCTGCCCGACGGACCAGGGTCCTGACGCTCCCTGCTGCCCCCAGTGCAGGGCTCGAGGCCTGGAAAGAATGTGCAGCTGACAGAGAATGAGATCCGCGGCCTGTGCCTGAAATCCAGGGAGATTTTCCTGAGCCAGCCCATCCTTCTGGAGTTGGAGGCCCCCCTCAAGATCTGCGGTGAGACCCTCCCCAGGCCTCTTGGCTTCCTGAGATGGCACCCCTCCCTTTTTTTCCTTGAGCTCAACTCTGGGTCAATTCCAGAGCCTGCAGCCTGTGCTGACTGTTCCCTGGGTCACAGGCGACATCCACGGCCAGTACTACGACCTTCTGCGCCTGTTCGAGTACGGCGGCTTCCCTCCGGAGAGCAACTACCTCTTCCTGGGGGACTACGTGGACCGGGGCAAGCAGTCCTTGGAGACCATCTGCCTGCTGCTGGCCTATAAGATCAAGTACCCGGAGAACTTCTTCCTGCTCCGGGGGAACCACGAGTGTGCCAGCATCAACCGCATCTACGGCTTCTACGATGAGTGTGAGTGGGCAGTGCCTGGGGCGGCCCAGCTCCCAAAGGGGCCCCGCGCTAGTGAGTGGACCCTCCCTCTGGCCTGGCGTAGGGTGTCTCACAGACCAGGAGCCGCGTGGAGGCCGCCTCAGTTCTCATCTCTCCGCCCTGCCCTCCTGGCACCGGGCTGGGCTCCGGGAGGGATTTGAGAATGGCTGCCCGTGTTCGAAGGCAGGGCACTCCCTCCAGTACCTCCATTATTTAAGCATTGAGGATGCCCCTCTGGACTGGATTCCGCTGCCTGCAAGTGGAGATAAGCCAGACCTGGTCCTGCCTGGTGGATGGGGGAGGGAGACAACCCCGAGGGGGTTCCTGTGGACACTGCTGCTTGAGGATGTCTCCTGGGAGGCAGCAGCCCCTCTCTCAGACGTGTCCAAATGGTCAAGTTCCCCAGGTTGAGGGGTGGGGCGCACGGCCTCCTCCCGAGCCACCTCCTTTCTCTGGACAGGCAAGAGACGCTACAATATTAAGCTGTGGAAAACGTTCACCGACTGCTTCAACTGCCTGCCCATCGCCGCCATCGTGGATGAGAAGATCTTCTGCTGCCACGGAGGTGAGGGGCTCTGGGCCCGTGCGAGGTGGGAGCCGGGGCATGGTCCCGAGCCCGGGGCCAGCTGGGGCTGTTCCCAGCTGCCTGTAACAGCTCTGCCTGGGCTTGGGCTTGGCAGTCATTTCTTCCAGGTGGCCCCCTGCCGCCCACTGCCTGGTCCTCTGTTGAGCCTGGTCCTTGTGCAGAGGGTTCACTCGGCTGTAGGAGCTCTGCCTGGAGGGCAGGGCCTTGAGAAGACAGGGGATGCCTTCTGCCAGCTGGGCATTTGAGGAGTTGGGGCGGGCTTGTTCTGAGGCCTGTTTGAGGTGGTGACCTGGTCCTTGTCACCCAGGCCTGTCCCCAGACCTGCAGTCGATGGAACAGATTCGGCGTATCATGAGGCCCACAGATGTACCTGACCAGGGGCTGCTGTGTGATCTGCTGTGGTCGGACCCCGACAAGGATGTGCAGGGCTGGGGCGAGAATGACCGTGGCGTCTCCTTTACCTTCGGGGCTGAGGTGGTGGCCAAGTTCCTGCACAAGCACGACTTGGACCTCATCTGCCGGGCACACCAGGTGGGCTGGCAGTGCTGGCCTGTGAGGTGAGGTGGGGCCCAGGGCCGGCCCCGGTTGTGCTGACGGCCTGTCCTGGTCCAGGTGGTCGAGGACGGCTACGAGTTCTTTGCCAAGCGGCAGCTGGTGACACTCTTCTCGGCTCCCAACTACTGTGGCGAATTTGACAACGCAGGCGCCATGATGAGTGTGGATGAGACGCTGATGTGTTCCTTCCAGGTGGGGCGGCAGGGCAGGGCTGGGCCGGCAGGCCTTCCTCTCCATGCTGCTCGGAGACCCTGACCAGCCTTGTCTCTTTCAGATTCTCAAGCCCGCCGACAAGAACAAGGGGAAATACGGGCAGTTCAGTGGCCTGAACCCTGGAGGCCGGCCTATCACCCCACCCCGCAACTCTGCCAAAGCCAAGAAGTAGCCTCTGTGGGTCCGCCCTCTGCCCCAGGTGGCGGATTGTACAGAATCATGCGGCTATCAGGGCCGCCTATGCTGGCCCCCAGGCCCACCTGTCACGGGGAACATGGAACCTTGGTGTATTTTTTCTTTTTTTAATGAATCACTAGCAGCATCCAGTCCCCCAGGGCGCTCTCTGCCTGCGCCAGTGGTGGCTGCAAGCAGGATCCTGGGGCTGAGGCTGCAGCTCAGGGCTAAGCAGGGCCAGATTGTGGGTCTCCAGCCTTGCTTGTCCTCAGGGCTGGCAGCCGGCTCCTGGGGCAACCCATCTGGTCTCTTGAATAAAGGTCAAAGCTGGATTCTTGCCATGCCTCTGTCTCCCTTGTCGCAGACACTGGGTTTGGCAGCCCCTCCACCCACAGCCACTGGGGAAAGGCAGCCTCGGGTCCACGGAGGCTCAGAATCTGAGCCAGGGCCTACAATCACCAGGAAAGCAAGAGCTGTCTGTGCCATGCAGGCTACAGAGGTGCGCCTGGGGTTTGAAGGAGGGTCAGGTCACTATTGGTAAAGGAGGTGAATCACTGATTTTTTTTTTCCTTAGGGAGGTGGACTGAGAGGAAGCAGGGTCCAGCCCTGGCCACAAGGCGAGGATCCCTGTTCAGACATGATTAGTTGGGAACTGGGAGGTGACAGGACCCAGGCCAGTCACAGATAGCTGGGGGGGGGGTGGAGGGAGGCCAGCAAGGCCAGCCGGCTCGGCGCCAGTCCAGCGCGCCTCTACCTCACCAGGGCAGAGTGCTGGTGCTGGGGGGAGGGGTGGCTGCAGTTCCACCTAGGCCAGGGCCTGCAGACACACGTGCGGCTCTCAGCTCAGCCTTCGCCCTCACTGTCTTCGGCCAGCACTGGGCTGGGGCCCTGGGGGGAAAGCGCTGGGGCCAGGATCGAGCCAAAGAACAGGGAGCGGAACTGGAAGAACAAAGGCTGAGTGAGTTCCGGAGGTCGCTGCCTGCCGCCCATCCCTGCCGCCCCCCTCCAGCCCCTACCTTCTTGGGCGGAGGAGTCCCAGGCACTGTACTGGGCTCGGTGTCGTCTTCCTCCTCCGCCTCCGAGAGGGGGTCGGGGCTACCAGGGAACTGGAGGCCGGCTGAGGGAGCGATGGAGGGCAGAGCCCGCGCGCCCTCACTGCCCAGAGTGGTTTCCATGGCAATCATGTAAGAGTCGATGTCATCATTAACAAAGTCGTCCACGGGGGGCGCGCTGCAGGCGGAGGTGGTGTCAGGGAAGTGAGGAGGAGGAGGAAGGGTACGAAGGCAAGCCCCCACCTTGGAGGACGGAGAGGGGGCCTCGTGACCACCAGTGATTTCTGGATTTTATTACTTCCTGGTTTGGTTGGAGAGCAGGGGGGGGGGGGTTAAGTGGTGGCTTCCTGGAGGGGGTGGGCCTGGAATCCTTTGATGGGAGTTCAGGTAGGGGCCGGAGGGAGGAGCTGAGGGGGCCGGTTTTCCCTCAGCAGGGGGAGGAGAGCAGTAAGTCCAGAGCTGGGCCGCCTGGGGTCCAAGCCCCACCTCCCCAGGGCACAGGAATTGGAGAGCACTGGGGCCCAGGGACATGCTGGGCGGGGGGCCAGACCCAACTTCCTCTGATTCAACTAGGCTGGGCCTATCCTCCCCAACCCACCTGCCCTTCCAGCCACCTGCTTCCCCCCACCCCCCGGCAGCCCTTTCTCTCCTTGGCCTGGGAGGAGGCTCAGAGGGGAGGCCTCAGGCCTCTGCCAGAGAAGGAAGCCAGCCCCACCTTGGGGACACTTCCCTGGGTGGGAGGGTTCTCTGAGCACAGCTGACAGGGAAGGCTGAGCCTATGGGGCTGGAAGCTGTGAGTACCCAAGGGGCTGGGGCCGACAGGAAGTATGTGCTGGGGGGTGGTGGGACTGGAAGCCGGCAGGCTGGGGGGTGGGGGGCAGCACTCACCTGTGAGCAGGGAGCTGAGGCGCTGGCCTGCGGAGCTCAGGAGAGTGCAAGTTCTGGGACGGTGGGTCCAGCTCTGAGAGGGTGGCCAGGACAAAGTGGCCATCCAGCAAAGAGTCTGTGATGGTGAAGATGGCTGGCCTGGATGGATGACAGGCAAGGGCAAGGTCAGAGCCCTTTGGCTTCAGGCACTTGGAACTCCCCCAACCCCTGCTGGGAATTACCTGCCCGGAGTGTCAAAGTGAATGCTGAGAGGCAAGTTTGCTGACTCTGCAAAGCTCAGGAGTCCCTGCAGGAGAGGCAGAGGGGTGAGGCCCCGAGCAGGGGAGGGAAGATGGGGGGGGGGGGCGCCGGGGGAGGGGGAGCCTCACCCGGAATTCCTTAAGGCAGAAAGTAATGGCCACCCCTTCTTGGGCCTGCAGCTGCTGGAAATCCTCCTCCCCGAGGCTCAGTTCGGTCACCATGGCTTTGACGGTGCTGTCTGGGAAGCAGAACCAGGTGGCCCCGGGGCCCCACCTCCCACCCCAGCTCTGCTCCCTGTCCCAGCCAAGTCTGGCTCCCTCACCTGCCTCCTCCTCCTGGTAGCTGCGCAGGATGACCCTGCGGCCACGGCCGATGCCCAGTGTCACCTCAGCCAGTGTAGGGGGAAAGGGCAGAACAGCCTCGGCCAGGACCCTATGAGGAGGGCCAGTGTCACACCCGAGACCAGCCCTGCCCCGTGGCTTTGCTCTCAGGTTCGGTGGCAGGGCGGTGACATGGGTGACGTCCTGGGAGAATGGTCGTGGGCAGGCCTGGTGCCCCAGGAAGGAGGCCCGGGTAAGCAGGACAGGCCCTGCCCCAGCAAAGCTCCCAGGCTGCAATGGGAGAGAAGTCCACAGCCAGGGCTGGGCCGGTCCCTGGGACGCCAGCAGGGAGGTGGCTGTTTGCACCAGACCCTTCAGGGGTGCGGAGCCACATCCACAGCCCCTCTGGATGCTGCCTTGGAAAAAGCCCTTCTATCCTTGTAGGGAAGCACAGTGATAAATATTTACAGATGAAATGTCAGCTGGAATCTGCCTCAAGACAAATGGAGCAGAGCTGGCATCTGCTTTTACATGTAAGTGAAACTGCCTATAAGAAAAAGGAAAAATTGCTCGTAAAGCAGAAAGAGAGACCTCCAAGTCCAGACTGGGGGTGACAGTCTCCCTCCTCTACCCACTACTGCCCCAGAAGAACTAGAGAGGACTGGGCCCTTCCAGTTACTACATCCTAAAAACTGAGCAAGCCCCAGCCTACCCGAGGGCTGCATGGGGCAGGGGGGGCGGCAGGAGAGCCTTCCTCTGCTGGCCTAGGCCTGGAACCTCTGCCCCTGCTGCCATCTGGCCCCCTTAGTGCCCCGCCTGCCCCAAATGGCTTCATCCCAGCAGGTGCTTGTTTGCACAGCCCTTCTGGACCAGGACCTCCTGCCCTGGCCGGGGTTCCTCAAAGGTGGAGTTCAGGAGGTGGGAGAGGCTGCCCTTGGAGGGGAGCATTCCCAGAAGGATGAGCCAGGGGAGGGTTTTTGTACCTAACCCACAAAGACTAAAGAGGGAGCATCAAGGCCATGTAGGTGCAAGGAAATTTGAAGGCAGGCCAGGGACCTGCCCTCTGGGCATCAGAAAAAGGCCTGAGGGCTTCCCCAGTGGCACAGCAGTTGAGCACCGGGTTGCAAGGCTGCCCGCAGCCTCTGCAGCTCGGTTCAATCCCCAGCCTCCGGGTGAGGGTCCCACATGGTGCGACAGACCTCTCCAGCCACCCGCTGCTCCCCTCAGCAGTGTACTTCGCCAGTCTGCCTGCTCTGCTCCCGCTCTGGCTCTGGTGAATTCTCTCACCCTTCCGTGCTTCTGACTGTACCCAGTGCTTGTATAAATAAATAAATAAAGTGTTTAAAAAAAAAAAAGAAAAAGAAAAAGAAAAAGGCCTGAGTGGCCGGAGGTGGAGCTGACACTCTGGAGCGGAGAAGACAGGCTGGTGAAGACAGTGACGGGAACAGGGCAGAGGTGCACCCAGCCCCTCCACTTCGGCCTCTGCCCTGAGAGCCCACTGGGCTGGGCGAACTGAAGTTCAAAACCCTGCAGGAGGGCTTCCCTGGTGGTGCAAGGGGTTAAAACGCAACCTATGAAGCTATCCACAGCCACTGTAGCAAGAGTTCAATCCCCGGCCAGGGAGCTACCCATATGGCGCAGCAGACCTCTCCTGACTCGAGCACTGCTCTTCTCAGCAGTGTATTTCAGTCGATCTGCCTGTTCTATTCCCCGCTCTATCTGGTGAATCCTCCCACTCCCTCCCCCCACATCTCTGGCCTGTACTCCAGTTCTTGTATGTATAAATAAGTAAATCTTAAAAAAAAAAAAAAACCCTGCAGGAAAGCAAAGGCGGTACCTTCTCGAGTTGATGCCTGAGGCCCAAAGAAGACCCAGAGGCCCAGGGCTCCACTTGGGGCCAGGGCTGTGCTCACCTGGCTGGGGCACGGAGCACGTGGGGGCACAAGGCGGGATCGAAAACAGCCTGCAGGGACTCACAGTCTTGGAAAGACAGGTTGTGAGTCTTCTTCACCCCTGGATGGACAGACAGTCTCGGTGGGCCTCAGGACCTCCACCCCACGCCCCAGAGCTCCTGAACTAGCCAGCTGCCCACTCACCATACTTGCAGTGCAGCTGGACCACCAGGCGGCTGGCCCTGCCATTCAGGGAGATGCAGCACTTCTCCACGGTCTTCTCCAGCAAGGCCAGCGAGCGGAAGACAGACAGGAAGGACTGCGGGGGAGATGGCAGCTGGAAGCGCGTGCCTCCTGGTCCACGTGGGCCCCGGCCTCATGGGCTCAGCCCCATCACCCAGGAAAGGCCCGGCCACATGCCCAATATTGATGCCTCCAGGCTCTTGCTCTTACCGTCCCTGCAGCTAGGCGTCCAGGGCCTGCTCAGCTTCCCAGGACCAGCTTGCCTGTCCCTATGCTTCGCAGTACCCGCAGAACCCATCAGCCTCTCCAGAGCTCCACGACAAGCCCCTGCTGTCTTCCCTCCGCCTCTCCCTGCAGCCTGCCCTGGGTCACGCCTGCACACAGCTCCCCAGTTAACATCTACCCAGCGGCCTGGGGCAGACCCTGAGAGAGGAGGTTCCTGGAGCGCGCAGAGCCGCCTCTGAGGGGCCCCCTCACCTTCATCAGGATCTTGCAGCGCAAGGGGTCTTGCCCAGAGGTGGCCGCCTGGTACTGCTGGAAGAACAGCGGGGCGAAGAGGAAGCAAGCATAGGCCGAGCGGGAGGAGTTCACGGTCCGGAGGGAGAGCTGGGCCAGGAAAAGCAGGAGAGGGATGCGGTGAGGGGCAGGGGCAGCGCCGGGGCTTTGGCTGATGCGCGGGCTCCACCTGGTGACCCCTCCCTCTGCTCCCTGTCGGAGGGGCCTGCTCCACCGGGCCTGCCCCCCGCCTCAGCACTGCTCCACCGAGCACGTCAGAGAGGCCACTGCCCGCAGCTGCCAGCGCCTCTGGGGAGCTGCCCGGGGCCAAGGGACACACACCCCCACCCAAGGCCAGACACCCGCCCCGCGGCCAAGTCTGCCCGCGGGCCTCCTGCCGGCGGACGCGGGACTCGAGGCCCGGTGAGGGGTCCCCGCTGGAACGCCCCGACCCCGGCCCCTCACCCCGTCTTCCAGGGGCTCCAGGTAGAGCTCGTCCCCCATGCGCGACAGGGAGTGGACGGCCTTGCCGAGCACTGCGGGGAGAGCAGAACCGCGTTAGCGCCGCCGCCGGCCCCCCGCGCGCCCGCGGCCCCGGCCGGCCCCGCTCACCCTTCACGTGGCCGCCGGCGACCTCGCACCGCATGCCGGCCGCCCCGCGCCCGGAGGGGCCCCGCCGCCCGCGGTCCCCGCCGCCCGGCCCTTCGCGCGCCGCCCGGGGCCCCGCCCGCGCCGCCGCCTCATTGGCCGCCGCCCGCGCCGCCGTCACGTGACCGCCGCCCGCGCCGCCGTCACGTGACCGCCGCCCGGGCGGGCCTGGGCCCGCGGGTCGGGGCGCCGGCGCGGGTCGCGCTGTGGGCGTCGCGCCGCCCAGGCCGGCCCCCCTCCCGGGATCCGCGCGCGGCGGAGCGTGAGCCCCGAGACGTGCGCCCGCGCCGCGAGCGGAGTGCGGGTTCCCGGCCGCACCCAGACGCTCCGGGGTCACAACGAGATGATAGGCGCCTCCCTGGTGGCGCGAGGGGTTGAGGCGCATCCTGTGAAGCTGTCCGCAGCCTCTGCAGCGCGAGATCGCGCCCCGGCCTGGGAGCTACCCACATGGCGCGGCAGACCTCTCCTGGCTCCCCGCTGCTCCCCTCAGCCGTGGATTTCTTCAGTCTGCCTGTTCTGCTCCCCGCCCTGTCTCTGGTGAATCCTCTCCCCCCCCATCTCTTTCCTGTACCCCAGTTCTTGTATGCATAAATAAATAAATAAATCTTTTTTAAAAAGATAGAGATGAGAGGCCCAGCTGCAGGGCCGCGGGGTGGGTGGTTCTCTCGCTTCCATGTTCGTTCATTGATTGATTGATTGATTCATGGTCAATCATTGATTTTTTAAAAATATTTATTTATGCATATAAGAGCTGGGGTACAGGCCAGAGGTGCAGGAGGGTGAGAGGATTCGCCAGAGACAGAGTGGGGAACAAAACAAGTAGACTGAGCGAAATACACTGCTGAGGGGAGCGGCGGGGGAGGCAGGAGAGGTCTGCTGTGCCATGTGGGTAGCTCCCTGGCCGGCCGGGGATCGAACTCGTGCTGCAGAGGCTGCGGACAGCCTCATAGTGCTGTGCTTAACCCCTTGCGCCACCAGGGAGGGCCCTTGTTGATTCTTAGAAAGCAGAAGAGTCTTCTGGCAGAAAAGGGCAGAAAAAAAAAAGAAAGAAAAGGGAAGAAACATGCCCCTGGGTGGGGGAAGTGAGAGTCACAGCTCAGTCCCAGCTTCTGGGGCGGGAAGTGGGTCCCTGGGGGATGGAGGCGCACACCGGGAGGTGCTGGGTCCCGTTCCTGGTAGAATCTTGCTTATGTGGCCATTTTCAGGAGGATGGAGGGTCGCAAAAGGAGGGGGCCACGTATGTAGGCCGTGTTTAGGTCTCGCTGACCCATTTCCTGGGCACCAAGTTTCCATGGCACTGCCAAGAACTGGGGGCTTCCTATTGTCCTTTAGGCCTGGCCTGGCCCCTCCAGTCCTGGCAGAGCTCCTTGCCAGCTGCTCCAGGCCTGCAGTTCTGGGCTCCGCTTTGTCCCTCTCCTTGTCCTTAGCTTCCCTCCCTCACCAGCCTCACCTCTGGGCCAGAGCACTGGTGGCAGTTACTCCTGCCCCTCCCAAGGGGACTGGTGTGGATGGGACCACCTGGCATTTAGGTCGGTAAACTGGGAGTCACTCTGGACAGCTCCTCCCTCACCCCACACGCTGCTGTCCTTTGCCACGTCCTGACCCCTCTACCTCCCAGACGGATGCGGCCGTGGCCCCTGTCATCACCTTGCTGAACAATGAACAACTACAGGGACATCCCAAGGGGCTCGTGCCTCCTGCCGGTCACCACACAGCAGCAGTGTGACTTGCCCCAAATGTCCATCGAGTCACAACGCACCCTTGTGTGGACCTTCCAGCGGCTGCCAGCTCCATTAGTCGCAACCAAACTTCTTACCCCAGACGTGCCTCCCGCCTCTTCCACCCTGTGGTCTTTGCATGTGCTGCTCCCACCTCCTGGAATCCACCTCACCCCCGTTTCTCACATGCTACCTCCTCTTCGGCTGCTGTCCTCACAGGGTCTCCCTTCCCGACCCCCAGTCAAGCCCTTGTCCACAGACAGCATTGTTATCTCATATGAGGGCTTATTTATTTATCTCATCTCTGCCCCTCAAGTCAGTCAGCCCCTGAGGGCAGGGACCAGGCTGTTCTGTTTGCAGCTCTCTCCCTGCGCCTCACACAATGCCTGGCCTTCAGACAATCTGTAAATGTGTGAGTGCAGACAGGTGTGAGCCAGGTGAAGCCTGTGTCTCTGTGTCACTCTCAGCGTGGGGCTGAGGTGAGAGGCATATTCAACCCTCTCCCGCCATGCCCCTCCCTTCATTGTGCCCCCCACATTCTCTGGCAAAAAAACAATAGGACAGACTTTAGTTTCTTACCTTTTCTTCCTCTTTCGAAGTGTGAACCAGCTAGGCCTTTCCCTGGGCCCCTTCCCCTGGGCCCCATGCTGTTGCCTGGAGCGTGAACTACCACCCATGCCCAGAAGGCTAGAGGGGAGAGATGTGAACAGTCACAGTGCTGCTCCCCCTAACCCCAGGCACCTGTGGGCTGGGGTTCCGTGGTCTTGAGGTGGCTGGACCAGGCCCGAGGGAGAGGGAGATGTAAACTCCAATTTAGGGCTTTAAAAAAAAAAAAAAGATTTATTTATCCATGCATACAAGAACTGGGGTACAGGTCAGATGGTGTGGGAGGGTGAGAGGATTCACCAGAGACAGGGCAGGGAACAGAACAGGCAGACTGATGAAATACACTGCTGAGGGGAGCAGCGGGCGAGACAGGAGAGGTCTGCCACGCCATGTGGGAATCTCCCTGTCCAGCTGGGAATCGAACTGGTGCTGCAGAGGCTGCGGAAGGTGTCACAGCGCTGCACTCAGCCCACTGTGCCACCGGGGAGGCCCCATTGCAAATTTTAAAAAGAACTTTCTGGAAATTTCTTGCTTCAGTCATCACTTCTCAGCCAAGGGGAGGTCTGAAGTCATAGGATTCCCCAGACCTCAGTGCAGATCTCCCTTGACTGAGGGTAGGGTGATGGCCTGACAAACCCATCATAAAATGAAACAATTCTAAGTTGAAAATGCTGGCAACACAGTCATCTGTTGAGCACTGGTGGTCTCCCCTTGTGACAGCGGGGTGACCTGGTGCACTCACTGCCTCTGCGCCAGGGACTGAGGCTAGGAAGGAGCAACAGGCCAATTTCGAGGACAGTCCTACTGAACGCAAGTAGCTTTTGTGTTGTTTTTGCTGAAAAACCCCAAGTGGAGCTATTGTAGGCCAGGGACTGTTGCTCATTCACTTAACACACGTAGTCGCACGTATCTAGGAAGGGAGCGAACAGGAAAAAAACCCACTCTCGTGGGCTGCCTTGGAGTGGGGAGAGATGACAATAAGAGAGTCAGTCACACAACATGCGAGAAGGTGGCAGTGCAACAGGGAAATGTACAGAGGAGGCGACTGGGGTGCTGGGGAGAGGGGTGCAATTCTCAACAGCAGCAGCACAGTGAGGTTGCGTCACTAAATGGATGTGAGCAAGGGCCTGAAGAAGGTCAGGGGCTGAGCCCATGGACACCTGGGAAGGGCGTCCAGGCAGAGGCAACTGCCTGTCTGAAGTCTGGCTGGGCTGTTGGAGCAACTGCAAAAGGGGCACTGGGCAGGGAGGGAGGGCACAGCCCAGGGCGGGAAACTGATATCAGTCAGAGAATCACCAACATAAATATGAAACTACACCCAGAGGAAGACCAGGAAGGATGACAGCCTGGGGGAGAGCATGCCGGCAAGTACACCCGGTCAGGGGCGTCAAGGAGGGCTTCCTGGAGGAAGCAGCCGTCTGAGGGGAGTGTGGCATGATGAGCAAGTGGCCTAGAAAAGTGCATTCACTGAGGGGCCACTGAGGGGATGATCTTCCAGGCACCAGTCTGCTCCAGGGGACTAGGCCTCCTCGGACTCGCAAAGCAACGGCCCCCGTGTGGGCAGGGTTTTGCCAAACTGGGATAACTTCTCCTGGCAGCGGTTAGGGCTTGGGAGTTCGCTCTGCTGTTTTGCTCTAGGGTACCACACACAGAAAATGGTAGCGTGTGGTCCCTGGGGTCACAGGTGGACACTGCAGCTGAGCTTTGGGGGTGCTGAGCTGGCGGACCCGTCCCGCACCCCTACTCCCCTCTGTGCAGGCCAGTTGCCTCCAGCGCCCGCCCAAGCCTCTCCCACTCCCCGGCATTTCTCCCAGCAAACAGAACAAGCTTGGCACATGGCAGGGGATTAATAAGAATGTGTGGAGCCACAGAACAGTATGGGATTCTGAGAAGTTGCCAGACTTGACCCCAGCATGTCTGTCGAGGTGGACAGTGGGCCCCGGGCACCAGCCAGGCTGGCTCTGCATCCTGGCCCCGGCCCTTCCAGGCTACAGGCAACGGGGCCTGTCGCCGATACTCTCCCTGCCTCAGTTTCCTCGTGAGCAAACTGGGGACGAGGTCATTACGGGCCCTGCCTCCCAGGGCTGTTGTGAGGATGCGCTCAGGCAGCTTCCGAAGCCCGGCAACACGCTCTCGGCATTGTCACGACTGTGCCCGCTGTGTCTGCCCCCTCTGTCTCTCGGGATCGGGGTCGGGACGAGGGGCAGAAGCAGCACACGTGGGAGAAGCCAGGGTGAGCCCACACCAGCAGCCTGGGAGCAAGGCGCCCTGAGAAACAGGACGGAGCAAAGTCCCGGAGGCGGGGGCAGAAGTCAGCCAGGGGAGGAGGCGCGGGGGCCCTGCCCCCGTTCTGGGCCCTGGGTACCCCCTGCCCGGCCAGGATTGCCTGGTGCTAGCTGCTCCGCCTGCTGCTGGGGCTGGGCTGGGGAAACAGCTGTGCCCACACTGCCCTGCGCTGGACCAGCGCACAGGCCTGCCCCCCCGCGGGGCTGGAGGTGGCGGGAGGGGGATGGAATGTTTTAACGGGGGGATGGCGAGGGGAAGCTGGGGCTTGTTCACCCACACCTGGCATGCTGGAGTTACAGGGCCCCCTCGGAGCACAAGTGAGGTAAGTGTAAGACAAATCAAAGGCGGCGTGCTTCCCCAGCAGGGGAGACAACCATGCAGCTCATTACC
The DNA here is from genome assembly GCF_964194135.1 of Talpa europaea. Taxonomy (NCBI): domain Eukaryota; kingdom Metazoa; phylum Chordata; class Mammalia; order Eulipotyphla; family Talpidae; genus Talpa; species Talpa europaea. The sequence goes on from NC_140073.1 coordinate 3,001,097, forward strand.
CCAAGATGTGGTCTCGGCTGGAAACAGAAATAGCTTCACAAGAGGTTTAGATAAATCCACAGATGACAGCGCGTTCACGGGCTAGAAGGGGAAGGGGCTCTTGGGGCCCCTGGCCCCTGGGGGAGGCATCAGGGCGCAGCCTGGCCTCCTCTAGACCACCCCTCGGGGCCCTGTCGGTGGGCTGCTTCCGGCGGCAGTGCTGGTGTTCCTGCAGCCGAGCCAGCCCGAGGCCCTGGCCCTTTCCTCAGCCCCCCTCCAATACTCACCTTCCGCTGTGTGAAGACGCGGGCAACCCCAACTCTTGGAGAAAGCTTCCGGGCCCAGCTGTCCCCTCAGGGACCAGCAGAGGGAGACAGACACCATGTCCAGTCCCAGCTCCCAGAACACAGGCCAGACTGCTCGGCCTTGGGCAGGGCAAGCCAGCCCACCCCTCCACGCCTCCAGACCTACACACGCACACGCGCATGCACACACACACATGCACGCACACACACACAGGCATGCACGCACGCACACGTTGCAGCTGGGTACCCAGCGCTGCGCTAGGCACCCGAGGAGGGAAGGGCTGGGAAGCCCTCCTCCCTGGCCCCAGATGGGCTTACTGCAGTGGAGGGGGAAGGGGAAGAAACTTCAGGGAACTGGGGCAGGCCGGGAGGAGGCCACTAATTAAGAGCAGGCCGGCTCTGGAGCCATCTTGCCCTCTGCCCCACCAGGCCCCGAGACCCTGTAGGTCCACACGGCTCCTCGGGGCGGTCTGCACGTACAGGAGGTGCTTCAGAAGCTTGGGGGTGACTGGGCCGCCCCCAGCCTGAGTGGCGGCTCCTCCCAGCCCCGGTGCCAGGCCAGGTACGTGTTCCCCGCTGGGCCACTCGCAGTTTGCTCAGCCCCTCTCAAGTCTTGCTGGCATCTGGCTCCTCTGAGCCTCCATCCCCAGCACCGCAGCCCTGGGGGCCTTCCTGAGTCCTCGAGGCTGGCCTCTGTGGAGTACCTCTGCTCTGAGGAGGACCCCGAGGTGGACCTCAGGAAGATGCTGGGGGGCCGAGGAGGGAGAGCCCCTCGCAGACCCAACCAGCTGATTCTCACCACTAGACGGCCGAAACCAGGCAGAGGGGGCCGCCCTGCTCTCTCCACCGGCTCCTCTCATCCCAGTTGCTTGCATCCGGGTCCCTTCCCCTCACCCCACTCAGGCCAGTCATCTGGACATCAAGTCAAATCCCGGGGAGTCTGTTTATGGTGGGGGTAGAGATGAGCAAAAGCCTAAGAGTTCTGCTTGCCTGTGGTGGAGGACAAACGGGGGCGGGGGCAGAATGAAAGACGGGGCGGTACGGCCGTGTGGCCGCGGGTGCCGGCAGGGGAGGCGGCGCTCCCGGGGGACAGCACCAGCACACGGGAGGCTCGGCCGTGGCAGAGAACAGTCAACACCGTGGAGCTGACTCGTGCTCCTCAGTTGGCCCGGACTCTCGGGAAGGCACCGAGACCACCGGCCCTGCCCGCTCCGGGGGTCAGGCCAGGGGACTTGCCCGAGGTCACACAGCGGGTAACCGCGGCAGCAGGTCACCTCCCAACAGCGCCCGCGGCAGGTGCGTGGGGTGGCCCCGGGAAGGCGCCGTCTGTGCTCTGGCCCCAGGCCCCAGCGGAGGAGCCCAGACAGTCTGGAGAAAGTGGTGAGCGGCCCAAGGAGGGAGGCCGGTGTGGAGGGCGGGCACAGGGCGGGAGGAGCCGGCAGTGACTCAGCAGGGCAGGATAAGGATCTTGCAGCCCAGGGAGAGGTAACCCCACTCCTCTGCCAGGGGAGACGGAGTCACGGAGCCTGCGGCATGGGTTGGCCAGGGCCATGGAACATCCTGAGAGGATGGCAGGGAGAGCTCCTGGCGGGCAAGGGCAGAGCTGAGCCCCTGGGGGTATCCCTTCTGGCCCTGCCCTCCTCACACCCCATCACCCAGACATCCTTGCAGACAGGGAAACGGGGCCCGGGCTGGGCCGGGAGAAGTAGGCAGCGGGGCCAGGCTCCTCTCAGCTTCGCAGGGGAGCAGGGCGCGAGTGGGCGCGGTGTCCTCAGGAGGGCTGGGCTGGTCCAGGTGTGGGTGGGGGACGCGGGGCAGGGCAGGGCCGTGGATGAGGTAGGAGGAGGCCCCGGGGTTTCCGCTGACATCATGGCCAGCTCAGGGTGAGCCAGGGCCGCTGGGTGCCTGCCCACTGAAGGGAAAGGGAAAGTGCACACCCCGCGGCCTCCCCCCACCCCCCGCCTGCCCTCCGTGGCCCCTGCACATCCCCACAGGGGGAGAGGCTGATCCCCGGCCCTGGCAGGCCCTAGCAGCCCAGGCGGACTCAAGTCTGCCCAGCCGCCCCGCTTGGCAGCCTGTGGTCAGGGCCCGGGAACCCAGGGAGTCCTGGCACGGGTGGCTCGTGGCTGCCTGACTCCCAGCGCGGCGCTCACCCACCGTCCAAACTCCGGCCAGGAGTCGACAGTTGTAGCTGGGGGCGCCCTGAGCGGGCCCAGGGTGAAGGGCAGCTGCGACTGTGGTGCCTGCCCAGCCTCACGCCGGCAGGGCCTGTCTGTGGGGGGTGGGTGGCAGGCAGGAGGGCCCAGCTCCCCTGCCCCGGGCACACGGGGACTCTCATGTGACACCAGCGGCCTTCCTTAGAGTCCTGAGGAAACCCGCTGCACCCCCAGTTTGAAAGCTCAGAGCCAGGCGCTAGGCACGTCCTACTGTCTTGAGAGGCTCTCAGCACCTGGCCTCTCCCCATTTCGAGAGTCTCGGGCCCAGAGGTTGCCCCCGGATCTGCGCCCCACGGTGCAGTTGAAAGGTGCTGGAGGCAGGTGGGCCTGGGGCCCAGTTCTGGTTCAACCACTTGTTGGACCTTAGACAGGTGACTTCGCCTTACCAAGCCTCGGTTTCCTAAGGTATAAAATGGGGAACGAACAGTTCTTATCTCGTGGTGTTATTGTAAGAATGAAATGGAGCCGCTCACGCAGAGCCTCGGCGCGCCGCTGATGCCTGGGAGAGCACAGCGCGCTGAGGCCATCATTCCGTGCGAAGGAGCGATGCGTCACGGCCCTGCCCTCCTGCCCGCACACAGGTCAGCCTCCAGCCTCGACCCGGGGCCCCTCGGGCGCCTGGCACGCAGCAGGCGCTCAGAGAACGCTGGGTGAATGAGTGAAGGAATTAGGGAAGGTTCCCCTCGGGCCTCTCCAACCCCAGGCCCCTGCCCAGCCACCAGGAGAGGCCCCTAATTCAGGCCCCCGGGACACCTGGGAGCCGGGACACCTTCCGTACCGGATTCTGCAGCTGCGTGGGACATGGTGCTTTTGGGCATCTGGAGAGCCTGCCCTAAGGATGCCAGTGATGAGGTGGGTGGGTGGGTGGGACCCTGGCCCGTCCCTGAGCCCACACTGACTCACCTCCACCCTCCTTGGAGGGTAGCTCAGTCACACCTGGTGCCAGCCCTGCCCCCACCCAGCCACACCCTTGGGGCCTAACCGGATGGATGGTAAAGCAGAGAGCGGTGTCCTCCCCTGCCCGCGCGTGGTCCTCCCCCTCCTGGGGGAAGGGGACATGGCCCACTCTCCAGAAAGAGGAAGGGCCTCTCCCCAGGCCACCCTGGCTAACTGGGAGCCTGGTGTCCTCATCCCCAGTCTGGCCCTATGCCCACTGCAGGGGCTGTGTGGGCCGTGCCCAGTGCCACCTGGGAGCCTCCGCCCGGGGGCGCCATCCAGTCGGCTTCCACTGGAAGCTCTACCGCCCCCCAGAGCTCCTTCTCTCACCATCTTCTCAGGTCAGATGAGGTAATGAGTGTCCCTTGTCGTGGGCTGACATCTTGAAGGCAGGAGGGAGTGCCCGTCAACCTCTCTGTCCTTCCCAGGGCCTAGCTCCCAGCAGGCCTCAGGAAATGCCTGTACCACACACTACGGGACAGATGGATCTAGAGCTCAAGGGGCAGGTACCCCTCTAACCTCTGCACTGCTCCCACCGCCATCCCAGACTGCTGGAGCTGGAAGAGGACCCCTTTCTGAGAGTTCCAGGGAAGCAGGGACTTTGCTGGGTCCCCAGCAGAAGATCAGAGGTCAGTCACCTGTCCCAAGACACCCCAAGAAGCCCTGCAGGGCTGAACCTGCTCTGCCTCACCTTTCTCTGTCCCCCACCCCAACTCCAGCAGCCCACCCCCATTTGGGACTTGGCAGAATACAGACACAGTCTTTATTCCAGCCCCCACCCCAACCCAACTGGCAGCTCCTAGCCTGCTGCCTTTGCCCAGACATGGCAGAGGGGCACTGGCAGCTTGGAGATGGAGTTGATTTTCCCTTTGGCAGTGGGGCAGAGGGGGGAGGGGAGAGGCTTGGCCCCCACTGGGTGAGGGGAGAGGGCAGGGATGCAAGTCCAGACAAGAGGCAGAGGGAGAACATGATTACACGACTTTCCCAGCTCCTGGGGTCATGACATTATGCCTGGGGGCGTGGGGGGGGGGCAGTCCTGGGTTCCCACTTTAGAGCTGCAGCCCTGGATCCCAGCAAATCTATGCTTTCTAGGCTCCCAGGTGAGCGTCTGCCGGGTGTGGGGGACACGGTGGGCTTCCCTCCGGCCCCTCCCTCCCCCAGCTGAGCTCTTTCCCTCGCCCACTCCCACCCATTTCTCCACCGTTCTGTGCTGTGTCTCCTCTTTCCTGCCCGGCCCTTCTCTTTCCCCCTCCTCTCCCCTCGGCCCCCACCCTCTTCCTCCGGCTCCCTCTCCCTCTTTCCCCTGGCCCCCTCCTCCTCCCTCGGTGGGGCTGCTTTCTCCCTGACTCAGCAAGGTGCTTTATAAGGTGCTGAGGGGGCTCCGCCAAATCCAAACCACATTGCCTGAGCAGGCTCTCCAGCAGGCGCGGGCTGGAGCGGGGAGCGACCAGGCCGCTCCCCCGGCCTCCCTCCTGACTCCCTCTGGCTGAAGGGGTGGCTGCTAGGAGGCCTCCAGGCCGGCCTCAGTGCCAGTCACACTCTGGGCATCTGCCTTCTTGACCTTGGCATGGGCATCAAAAGGTCTAGGGCTCATCCGCCAAGAATGTCATTGAAACTCCAGTTCTGGCGGGGGTGGGGGGGTGGGGGGGGCGTGGGGGTGGGGGTGGAGGGGCCCCGGCACTTTCCAGAAGGGCCTTCCGAGGCAGGTTTTCTCAGAACCGCCACTGATGGCCCAGAAAGTCCCCGGCCCCCAGCCCGGGCCAGCTCTCCTGCCCAGCTCTTTTCTCCTTGTTTAGGAAAGAAAGAAAGAAAGAAAGAAAGAAAGAAAGAAAGAAAAAGGAACGAAAGAAAGAAAGAGAAAAAAAACCAAACCCAACAACAAAGTCTGTCCCACTCCAGTGAGGTAATTGGAAACAAACTTCTCCCCCACCCCCTTGCCCCCCCACCCCATCCTCACAGCACAGGGAAGGGGAGAGCTGCCCGGGACGGCGCTGGGCAGGACCAGGCCGCCTGCTCTGACCCGCAGGAGGGACGCTGGCAGGGTGCCCTCCTGTCTGTGCGGCCGAGGGGCAGCGGGGGTACAGACCAGCCCGAGCGCGGGGTCACCTTCCCCGGCTGGCCCAGCCCTTTGAGGCAACATCCACGGCAACAAAAGCAGCTGATCACCAAGGGATGGGGTTGGGGGTCTGGTTCCAGGGCGCTGGGGCCCTGGAGCCCAAATGACTGTCCCCCAAGAGAACCACCCGGCGGGGCGGCCGCGCTCCGGGAGCGGGAGGTGTTTTCTTGGGTCTCCTGGCACCGCAGTAGCCAGAGGAAAGGGAGACCCTCGGGGGGCTCTGGGCTTGGGGTCCTCCAGGAAGCCAGAACAGCAGCTCCCGCCCCGGGCCCTTGGGGAGGCCGCAGGGAGAGACACCCCGGCCCAGCGGCCCCCGCCCGGGAACACGGCCTCCCCCAACCCCAAAGGCGGGCGCAGCCACCACACCGGCTGTTTCGGGGCGCTTTCCACAAAGGGGTCGCGGCCGTCGGTCGCCTCCAAAGGGACTCAGCGCTGGGCTGAGTCACCCCCAAGCCTCTGGTGTCCACGCTGGTCGGGCGCCGGCCGCGTGCGGATTAATGAATGGCCAGGCCCCCCGCCCCCGCCCCCGCCCCGCGGGGAAGAGCCGGGAACCCCGTGACCTCGGGGGAAGCGGCCGGCCCGGGCCGCGGAGCCCTCGCCTCCCCGGCGGGCGCGGGCCCGGTTAGTCACCTGCCCGGGCCGCGGAGCCGGCCGGCCGGGCGGGACAATGGGCAGGGGCGGCCGGCCAGACAAAGGGCAGCAGGAAAAACACCATCACCCGCCGGCCGGCCGCTGGCACGCGGGGGGATGGATGTGTCACCGCGGCGCGGGGGGGCCGGCGGCGGAGGTGGGCGCGGGCGGGCGGGCGGGCGCGGGGGCCGCTCGCTCGCGGGGCGCCGCCGGCCGGTGCCCCCGCCCCGCCCCGGGCCCCGGGGGTGCCGCCGCGGCCCCGCCGCACCTCGCCCCCCCTCGGGGCCGGGGGAGGGAGCGAGCCCCGCCGCCTCCCTCCGCCGCCCCGCCTCCCCCACCTCGGGGAGGGCCGCTACAATTTGTGGTTACAGCTTTACACGTCAGAAAAAAAAAAAGTTCGCAGAATGTCCCACACCGAAAAAAAAAATCCGAAACCGAGCGAAAAAAACCTGCGAGTGGGCCTGGCGGATGGGGTTATTCGAGCCTCGCCCGCCGCGGCTCGCGCTCCCGCTCCGCCGCCTCCGCGAGAGGAGCCGCCGGGCGGCCCCATGGACCTCCGGGCAGGTAGGCGCCGGCCGCCCGCCCCGCCGCCCGAGACCCGGCCCCGCGCGCCCCGGCGGCCCCGGCGGGCGGGGGCTCGGGCCGGGCGCCCGCGAGGGGCCGGCGGGACGCGGCGCGCCCGGAGGCAGCGGGGCCGGGCCGGGGAGCCGGGGGCCGGGGGGGCCGGGGAGCTGGGGGTGCCGGGGAGCCGGGGGAGCCGCGGGGGCCGGGGGTGCAGGGGTGCGGGGGGAGCCGGGGAGCCGGGGGTGCCGGGGGCCCGGGCCGCGCGCCGACCTGGGAGGCGCCACCTGGAGCCCCGCGAGGCGGCGTCCGACGCCCCCGGCGGGGAGAGCGGCGCGGGCCGGGCCGGGCCGGGCCGGGCCGGGCCGGGCCGGGGAGGCGGGCGCGGCCGGGGGCGCCGGGCCGGCGGCGGGGAGAGGCCGACACCTCGGGCCGCGCCGCGCTCCCCCCGCGGCCCGCCGGGAGGGGCGGCGGGCGGAGGGCAGAGCCGCCGGGCCGGGCCGGGCCGGGCCGGGCCGGGGCTCGGGGCGCCGGGCCGCGCGGGCGGCAGGTAGGGGCGGCGGGCGGCGGCGGCGACCCCCCGGCGCGGCCCGGGGCCTGGGAGTGATTAGCGCGGGGGGCGGGCGCCGCCCGGCCGGACCGAGCAGGAAAAAGTCCGTCAGCGGCCGGGCAGCGGCGGGCGGGCGGGCGGCCGGGCGGGGAGTGGACGCGCGGGAAAGGGCAGCGGCCCGGCCGAGCCCCGAGCCCGGCGCCCCGGACCCCGCCCCCGCCGCCGGGCGGGGAGCCCCGGGCGGGCGCGGGCCGGGGGCGGGGCCGGGGCCGGGGCCACACAGGGGGAAGGCGCCGCCGCGGGAGGGCACCGGGCCGAGGTCAGCGCCGGGGGCGGGGGGGCCCGCGGCCGCCGCCGGCTTCTGGGGCCGAGCCCGGGGGAGCCCGCGCCCGCGTCCCCGCGCTGCCGCCTTCCGCCCGCTGCGCCCCGGGAGCCCGCCCCGCCGGGCGGCCGCGGGAGGGGCGGCCGGGAGGGGAGGGGGCGCGGGCCGGCTGGGGGCGCGGACACCACCTCTGGGGCGCTCCAGCCCGGGCCCTGCCCTCCCGACCTCCGCGGCCAGGGCCCCGGGGCCCCGTCCCCCCGCGCCCGCTCGGGCCCTGGAACCGCGCGCTCCGCCAGCGCCGCCCGAGGTGGCAGCGCCGGGCAGCGGGGCGGGCAGCCCCCCGCGCGGGACCCTGTAATGGCTCCCGCGCCCCTCCCGCGCCGCCCGGCTCACACTGCGCGCCCGCCGCCAGCCTCCAGCGACACTTCACATTCCTCCGCACAATCCCACCTGCTTGTTCACACCCGGCCCGCAGCCCCTCCCCTGCCGCCGCTGCGCACCCTTTCAAGCTCCCCCCACGCTGGCCTGGCCGGCGGGGCTGTTTCCTCCACGAGGGCCCTGGCCTCGGCTCTCAGCCGGCAGCCTGGGCCACCGCGCCGCCCGCCGCACACCGGGTCCTCTACCTGCCACACCATCCAGAACCCGCTCCAGAAGACCCGCTCCTGTGCCCCTGCTGGCCTCGGGAGGCCGGGAGGCCGGCTTCTTGCCCGACCCTCAGCTGCTTCTCTCATGGAGATTGGAGGGGAAGGGCAGGGAGAGGGCAGCAGAGGGGATGCCCCCCAGGCCCGGTGGAGACCCTTAGCGCAGAGCAGCCCTCCAGCTCCTTCCGGGGATGGGCTGGGGCACAGCAGGGGCGCCTGACTTCTGGGCCCACATGTGCCCACTCACTAAGCCACTTCTCCAAGTCTGGGGCACAGAGCGCCAAGGGGCAGGGAGGGCGAGGGAAGAGGGCCGAGTCTGTGGGCCTTTCCCTGGAAGGGCAGCCTGGGACCAGTCCCAAGGAGGGTTCCTATGGTCTCAATGCCTGGATCTCACACCACAGTGACCACCGCACCCTGAAACCACTTCCATTCCCCCAGTTCCTCAACAGACTCTTGTAAGGTCACCGGGTGCAGGTCCTGGTATGGTCTGAAGGCAGGGCCTTGCCTTCTGGCGTTAGCACCTCTGAAGCTGCAAGCCTCCTGCTCTTCAGTCCTCAGCTTTGACCTCTGAGCCCCACCCATGGCAGCATCTCCCTGCCCAGCTCATCTGCACACCGGGCACCCCCTCCTGAGTGAGCTAGCTGGGGGTACAAGCCTGGCCCTGAGGGTCAGCTGGCTAAAGCCACAGGGCCACGGGTGTGCCTGCCTGTGCAATGGGTCAGGGTGGCCCTGTGCCTGCGTGAGTGGAGGCTGTGTGTATACACACACACACACACACACACACACACACACACACGGGTGTTCCTGAGGGGGCCTCGGTTCCCAGGGCCCAGGGATCTGGATGGAATTAGGGGCTGGCCCGGGTGGGGGCCAGGATGGGGTGGGGCGCAGCAGGAAACGTGAGCTGTGCTCATTAGCTCCTCGTGCTCAGCGGATTTATAAACACAGGGGAAGACGGGATGTAAACAATCAGTGGGCAGCAGCCAGAGGCAGAGCTGGGCGGGGGGCTGGGCTGGGGGCCGGGGAGGGGAGCAGAGCAGAGCAGAGCAGGAGCAGCCCCCTGGGCCGGTCCACCTGCACACCAGGGCCTGGAGGAGGCTGGAGGCTATGTGGGGCTCAGATGCCCACCACACGCTCCGTCCTAGGTAGCTGCTGGGAGGTTCCAGTGCTTCCCACTGAGCCACAGGTGTCCTGCCCCCCACCACTTCCAGTTTTGCTGAGAGGGGGATCCTGGCCCAGAGTGGCGGCTCTCCTACTGGAGGACAGTGCCTGTCCCCTGGCCTCCTCTTCCTCCTCTCCATGCCTCCCTCTGGATCTCTCAGACTCCGTTCCTCTTTCTGGTTCTACTCATGGGTGGGTCAGTGGGCGCTTCTGCTCTCCCCCTACACCCCCCCAGCCTGCAGTGACACAGTTACCTCAGAACTGAAATATTCCTGGGAACACCGGCCTGGTCTGGTTAATTTCACGAGCCGTTTTTCTGCCCAGATGACTTAGCTCTTGTTTATCCAAAGGCTTCTCCCCCTGCAGTCCCTGTGCAGGGAGCCAGTCTTCCCCAGGGATATCCCAGAGGGTCCAGAGGCCAGGGAAAACCTCACCCCACCCCCACCCTGCCACGCACAGGCAGGCAGAGCCCAGTTCCAGAATCTAGGGAAGCAGGGGTGGGGGAAAGGCCAGCCCAGCTCCCCGTTCCTGCTGCAGCCAGGACCCTGGGCCTTGCCATGAGCTGCGAGCCAGGCCAAGCTTCATTCTGAAAGCTGCCTCGAGGCTGGAAGGGCTGCTGCCCCTCGGCCTCCAGCCTCCCCAACTCACCCTGCGTGGTGCCCATAGGGCCCTGGGGGTGACTCGGCCGGATATCCAGGCTGCGGGTGGCCTAGGCCCATGCAGAGAAGGGCCTGGAGTTGCCTTGGGAATGTGACGAATAAGGAAGGAGACGCGAGTCACCGAGAGCTCTGGGTGGAAAGGAAGCGGGAAGAAAGGGGGTGCAGGAGAGAAAATGCAGGGGCTGATGGGGAATGGGAGGAGGGCTGCCTGCCTCCCCAGAGTGGCGGGTGCCTGCTCCTTCTCTCTTCCCTGAACACACTCCCTCAAACCAGGAGACTTCTTTTCACTCGAGAAGGCTGAGACCAGTGACCCTCCCATGTCCCCCACTCGCCAGTGAGGTCAGCCGGCCAAGCTGACCAGCAGTCAAAAGTGACCAGTCGGGCCCCTGTGCAAGCCCTACCTGATCCCCACTCCTGGTCAGGGGGTCAGGGACATTTTCACAAGTTAATCCTAAACGCCTCCCCATGGGAAACCCTCTCTGAAGCCCTGACCCAGGGTTGTGATGGACACCAAGCCTGCCCTCACCTCAGGTCTTCACCGCCAAACCTCCCCTCTAGTGCACTCACAGGCGAACCCTACGGCCGACTTATTTCTAATGATCAAAGCGAAATGTCACTGCGGAAAATCTGAAAATATAAAATACAAACCACTTACCCTCTCACACCTACCGAGTTCAAAACCCAGACTGGCCGCGCCCTCAGTGACACACCATGCATCACGCGCCTGACAGCTCCGTCCGCAAATTCGCCAGCCTGAGCCCCAGCCAGGCCCCGCCTGCCCACTCCTGACCACAGCCCCGGCCGCGGCCAGCCAGCCAAGTCCCGACTCTGCACCAACCTGGAGCTTTCGAGTAACAGTCTTTTAGCTCACTGACGATCAGTCCTCACCCGACTCGAGCCCTGATTGACTTGACTGGTCTCAGTGCCCACTGGCTCCTGGCCTAGTCCTCTTGACCTTGGGCCTCACCGAAAGTGGGGACGATCATGTTTCCCAGGGGCCTGTGTCCAACCTCACAGCACTGAGCCCTGGCCCCAGGCAGCCCGGGATGCCCAAACTGTTCAGTGTCAAAAGGTGACAATTTCAACACATTAAACACCCCCCTAACCCCAAAAGCTAATCAAAAGACCTCATCCTAGTCAAATTCATCCAACACCATAGACGAACGAGGCAGACTTCCACCCTGTGGCCAATCCCTGAGCGTGAAGCGAAATCTCCTTCTATCTAACGCCTTCCTGTGTCCCCACACCCAGGGGTGATACCCACCCCGACTCCAAGCACCGCTCCTGCCTCCTTTAGCCTGACCTCGGGGGTCTGCCCCTCTACCTTGCTTCTGCCCTGTGGGGCACCTTGCCTCAGTGGCTCCTCTCAGACTCTGGGGCGGCCTCTCTCACCACCCCACCAGCTCTGGCACTGCTGCTCCTCACCCCTTGGCGCCCCCGTCCCCCCGCCCCCAGGCTGCAGTGGGACTGGAAGGCGGGGTGAGGAGTCTGAGGTCGGACTGGAACTGTGGGATATGGGCTTGCAGTCCCCAGGCCTGCCCCCTCCCCGCCCCGCACCCTGTGCCGGCACACACGCTGCAACCCTCTTAGCGGGCGCGCGCTCACATGTGTTCCGGTTGCAACTGCAGACACTCACGCAGGCCGGGCCCGTGCCTCTCTCCTCGGCCCCCGCCTCCCATCTGGTGTCCTCCGCCAGCCCAAGGTGGGGACAGGCACCTAAGGGGCAGCCAGCCGCTTCCTCAGACCGGGCGGGCCCGCCCTCACCCTCTCGCCCGTCCTGCCCACAGGGGACTCGTGGGGGATGCTAGCTTGTCTGTGCACCGTGCTCTGGCACCTCCCTGCAGTGCCAGCCCTCAACCGCACAGGGGACCCGGGGCCTGGCCCCTCCATCCAGAAAACCTATGACCTCACCCGCTACCTGGAGCACCAGCTCCGCAGCTTGGCTGGGACCTACGTGAGTATCGGGGCAGCTCGGGGCTGGGAGCGGGTGGGGCGCCAGAGGAGCTGGGGGCGAGGGACACGAGGGTGGAGGAGTCCCGGTGAATGGCCGGGTGATAAGGAGGGGCGCTTTGGCCCCAAGCAGTCTCGGAGTCTAGCCTACCTCCTGCCCTTCCCTCTTAGGTACTCCCCTGCTCCCCGTGCCTGGCCCCAGGACTAGGCATGTGGGCAGGCCTCGCACCCGCCTTGGCCCGCTGCCCCACTGGCTGCCGGCCCAGCCGCCCGCCTCCCCCCGGGGGCCGGGGAAGTCTCCTCTGTTTACACCGTGTTGTGGTGTCTCTTGCCCGGGTGGGGCTGGGTGGGGTGGTGGGGCCCCACCTCCCGTGCCTGTGTTCCAGCTCGCCTCTGCCCCAGACCTGGGGCCCTGCAGCTCCGGACCCACGGGCCTCCCTTCCGTCTGTCTCGCCCGTCCTGGCTGGGCCTCCTAGGGCGGACTTGAGGGAAGGGGGCTGCAGGGAACCCAGGCCAGTCGTGATGGGGGGGCCGGGGTGTGGACGGAAGTTATGCCGTAAGGACTTGGGGGCAGTCCAGAGGTGTCCAGGGAGCCCAGGAGAGAAGGAAGGAGGGTCGGAGTTGCCGAGGACCGTGGGGAACCGGCCCCCTCTTCCCGTGTTCCTCTTCCACATCCCAGACCCTACTCTGGAGCCAGGGAACGAAAGGGGAGGAGGGTGGCGGGGGAGCTGGCTCCAGCCCCAGGATACACCGAGGAAATTAGTTTGTCTCTGTGCTTGTCAGCGTGTGAACCTCCCCCTGGGCCCTGGCCTATCCCAGGCCTCGCCCCTCTCCTCCCTGTTTCTCCAGGCTGCGCTGTCTCCCTCAGCCCTTTCCCTGGGCCCCAGGCCTCTCCCCCGAGGGTTGGCAAGGCTCTGTCCTCTTCCCCAGCCTGTCTTCCAGACCCTTCCTCTAGCCCCACTCAGGAGACTGCCTCAGTCTCTTCCTGCGACTGTGAACCCCTCCAGGGGCAGTCGGTGAGCACAGCCACCAGGGTGGGACGGGGCCTGTGAAAGAGGCAAGTGGATCCCGAGGCCCGCAGGCCTCTGGGCCTCAACACCCGAGTCTTTGCTCACTTGGGTCTCCCCTCCTGAAGGCCTGGACTTGACTGCTGCCCCTCTAGTTCCTGACCCTCTTCCTCCTGGCTTTTCCTGCCAAAGTTCTCGAAGGAGTGGTCTACACCCTCTGTCTCCACTTCCTCTCCACCCACTCACTCCTTAACCCCCTGCGATCTGGCTTCCAGGCCACTGCATCGGTTCTCTCCAAGGCCGCCAGGCACCTCCTGCTGCCGAGCCCGAGTCCTCTCTGAGGCTGTTCCTCTCTGTTTTGCAGCCTCGCTGTCGAGCACTGCTGCCTCCTTGGCTCCTCTCCTTGGCTCTGCACTCTCCTGGTCCACTTCTGCTCTGCAGCCTGGCCGCCTGGCTCCTCACGCTCCTCTTCCTCTCTGCCCCGCCCCGTGGGCGCCCTCCCAAGATCCGCACCTGTCAGCTCGTCCTTCCTGGTACCTCCTGTGGGTCTTCTCTTTCTGCGCCTCTCCATGGGCGAGCTCGCCGCCCCCATTACGTCAGCGGTTGCCTCCACGCAAATGACATCCTCGGAGAACTGTCGGGAAGGCCGGGCCCAGAGAAGCCTGTAGCTTGGAGATGGGGCCGGTGTCGGGGGACACGCAGTGGAAGCTCGGGCACAGGTGTCTCCGGGGCCCAGCCAGCTGCTCTGCCCTTCTCCCATCACCCTCTCCTTTTCACAGCTGAACTACCTGGGCCCTCCCTTCAACGAGCCTGACTTCAACCCACCTCGGCTGGGAGCGGAGACGCTGCCCAGGGCCACGGTCAACTTGGATGTGTGGCGAAGCCTCAACGACAAACTGCGCCTGACCCAGAACTACGAGGCCTACAGTCACCTTCTCTGTTACCTGCGTGGCCTCAACCGCCAGGCGGCCACGGCCGAGCTGCGCCGCAGCCTGGGCCACTTCTGCACCAGCCTCCAGGGCCTGCTGGGCAGCATCGCGGGCGTCATGGCAGCTCTGGGCTACCCGCTGCCCCAGCCCCAGCCCGGGACTGAGCCCACCTGGGCCCCCGGCCCTGCCCACAGCGACTTCCTCCAGAAGATGGACGACTTCTGGCTGCTGAAGGAACTGCAGACCTGGCTGTGGCGCTCAGCCAAGGACTTCAACCGGCTCAAGAAGAAGATGCAGCCTCCGGCAGCTGCGGTCACCCTGCGGCTGGAGGCCCATGGCTTCTGATCCCCGACCTTTGCCACCCCCCCTGCTCCCACACTGAGAGGGGGAATGGAGTGCCAACTCCTGTTGAGCCAGGACACAGAACCGGTGACCCGCCGGCCTCCTGAGGACTTGGATGAGGCCCGATGCCATGGGGCCGCCCTCCCCGCTCCCCGAAGCCCTGCAGGTCTGGGGAAGAGGGGCCATTTCCACGGGAAGTAACATCCCAGGGAGCCTCCTGTGTCCCAGGCCCACCCCGGCCCTCGAGTGGCAATTCCTGGAGGACTGCCGCAGCGCATGAGTCTTGCTGGGGTAGAGCCCTCTGGCTGCCCTGCTCCTGGGTGGGAGTCACCCCTTGCCCCCAAAATAACCTGTCCTGTTTAGGAAACAAACACGGTGGCGAGTCCCAGCAGGAAGAGCCTCCCACCAGGGTCACCGATGGGAGAGTTGGGGTCTGCAGGGGCTTAGAAAGCAGAAGAGACCACCCTAAAAGCAGAGGGCCAGGGCCAGCGCACCCAGCAGCCACCGAGCCCGCTGGTGGCACAGGGGGCAGCCAAAGGGCTCTCGCCCGCCTTGCAGTGTCTTGCCGGCATCACGGTGCCTCCTCGCCACCCCTTTCCCAGGTGTCTGTGGGTTGCCTAGGCTGGGGGGGCAACTGGAGCCACAGGATTTCCTGAAAGTTTACATTGCAGTAGCATTTCGGGGGGTGGGGGCAGCTCCCCCAGGCCCTGCTCCCCGGCCCCACCACTCATGACTCTAAGTTTGTTGTATTAATATTTATTTATTTGGAGATGTTATTTATTAGATGATATTTATTGCAGAATTTCTATTCTTGTATTAACAAATAAAATGCTTGCCCCAGATCACCATCTCCTTGTTGGCCAGGCCCCGCCCAGCCCCCTCGTTCTCCCTGCCTTGCCCTCCCCTGGTGCCCGTGGCCGGCGGTGAGAGCGGGGCTCTCAGAAAAGGCAAAAGCTTGGGGAAGAGGCTTCCCTGCTCATCCACCAGAAAGATGTGCCCACAGCAGAGGCCTGCATCGGCTCTGCCCCGGTGCCGCTCGCCCTCAGCCCTCCCAACACCTCCCTGTCCTCAGCCGGCTTCCTTCCCCGGCCTTTACTCACCTCTCCGGTCTACCTCACCTCTCTAGATTGCTTCCCGGGCTGTACAGGTCTCCCCAAAAGCTCACCAAGTGCCCTCAGCGCTGGGCAGGCAGCTCACAGCTTCCCCAGGGCCCCCACCTGTCCACTCGCCGACAGCCCACCCCCTCCCCCGCCCGCGGGACCCGCCCCTTCTCAATTCCCAGGGAGAGAGATGGCCTCGGGCTGAGGCTCCCTCCGCTCCTTTCTCTACCACGAGAGGCCGTGGACTGAGGGAGGAGACGAGCAACCACCGATGGCAACACCCCCCCCCCCACCCCCTGCACACACACACAGATGCGACCAGGAGGAGGCCCAAGCTCAGGTCTACCTGCTGGTGACCTGGGAGCCGCTGGTCCAAGCCCTCTCCGCTCCAGGCTCCCCAGCTGCAAAGTGGGGACGATTTAATCCTCTCCTGGGCCTGCTGGCGAGGATGACTAAACCGGGCTCGGCGGTGAGGAGTAGTCCCAGCCTCCTGGACAGGCCAGCCGGCTCGCGTGCCGCGCGGCGAGGAGTCGCTGGGTAAAAGGACAGGCTAGCTGTTTGCACGTTACACGGCTAGTTTACGTGGGGCTGCTGGAGACGGCGCCTCAGCGAGGAAGTAACAGATGGCAGTAAAGGCCTGATGACCAGCCCACGGTGGCACTGACTGGTGCCAGAAAGCCCAAACACGTCCCCAGCCCAACCTGACTCCTGCCGCATGCAGCCCGCCATGTGTGGGGGGAGAAGACCGGCCTGTCTGAGTGATGAGGGCTGGGGCGCGCAGGTGGGCCCTGGCTGGGAGGTGCAGTGTGGAGTGCCGAAAAGGGGGAGGCGGGCGGAGGCACGAGCTGAGTCCCTGGGCCCGGGTAGAGGCCCATGCCTGCCCCGAGGGGCTGAGAGGTGTTAGTCCAGGCGTGGCCAGGGCCACCTGCAGGCTGCCACCCACCTGACAGGAGGAGAGACCACTGGCCGTCTCCATGGGGGGGGCGGAACACGAGCCGCTGCCTGTCCTGTGCTCAGCACCAAGCGAAGGTGAGGCGGATACAGGGACAGGAAGGCCGCCACGGCGCTACCCCGTGAGCTTCCTGGGGCAGACGCCGAGTCTCCCTCTCCTCTGTCCCAGCCCCAGTTCGACTCCAGCCCAGAGAATAGAGGTATTGAATAAATGACCCAGAAGACTGGGATCCCTGCCCCCACCCCCAATTCTACAAGGCCAGGTAGAACCCAACCAAGCGCAGAAGGACCGCGGCAGAGGAGGAAGGCAGCCAGGATGAGTGGCCGTGGGGCCTGAGGCCCGGGCGCCTTCCGGGGTCTTGTACCCCGGCGCTTCTGTGGAAGGGCATGAGGAGGGGTCTGCTGCATCGTGGGCAGGACGGGCCAGTTACAGTGTGTCTTCCTCTCAGCGGGTAGCATCTTGAGGGCAGGCGCCACCACTCCCTCACGTTTACACCCCTACAGCACCTCAGCACACGCTGGGCCCAGACTCCAGTACTCCGTGGTTCCCTTGAAAGTGATTCAAAGAACGTCAAGAGGAGTGTACCAGAGTCACGGGGAGACTGTTAAGAAGGCAGCTGATCAACAGGGTGCCCGGTAGAACTGAGAGAAAGAAACGGGGAGCACCTGCTGGCCTCGGTGGTCAGGGAGGTGAACAGTTGAGAGGCAGACACCAGACGGGGAGGTTAATGGCTCAGCAGAGCGGAGGGTGAATGGATTACCCAGAGTGGACGGCAGCCCGAGGGGTCAGCTAGAGGGAGTAGTGGCCCCACCGAGGGGAGCTTCGTTTGCCTGGTTGGTTTGCTGCTGTGGGGTTTAAACAGAAGAGGCCTAAACTTGTCATTGCTGGCTGAGGGGGTGGCGCAGGACAGGAACGGAGAGACCGGGGGTGGAATTGGGACAAGCAAGGAGCCAAAGGGTGCTGGCAGCCCCTGGACCCAGGGGACATCAGCAAACACTGGGTGCCAGGAAACACCCGCCCGTCCAGGCTCTCCTGACGAGTCTCTGTCCGGACTGCGCTGCCTGGGTCGTGGTGTCCTCGGCAGCCAGAGGACAGGGCAGAGTGGAGAGGGGGCCCTTCCGAGGCGGGGGGCAGCAAGGCAGGACGACGGCCGGTCACGGTGCCACAGGCTCCAGAGGACCAGACTGTGCAGCAGCGGGGACTGGGGGTGACTGGGAGAGGTGGGGAGCTGGAGTTCACTCCCACTAAGGACACAGAGGATACATTCTGAGGAGGAAGGTGGGGTAGGTGGTGACAGGGGAGAGCAGTCACAGAGGCATTTCAGAGCGAGTTCTTGAACTCTCCCCCGAGGAGCTCCCCACTGATGGCTGGGTCTTGCCGCTGTGGCCTGTGGGGCAGGGAGCCCTGCCAATGAGGGGTCGGCAGTCGTCTCTGTGAGTCTGTCATGGGTTCTCCACCCATAGCTGCTTCAGGAGAGCTCTGAGTTTGGGGTGGTTGCCTCAGGCTTCCCCCCTTCGTTATGGCCTCAGTCAGGGGCTCAGGTGTCAGAGGTCAACTTGAGAACCTGGAACACCTGGGTCCTGCAGAGCCGTGAGGGGGAGGGGGGCGGCGGTCATTCTAGCCAGTTGCTGTTACCAGGAAGGCAAGAGGCACCTCAGGAGAGAGGAGCGGGTCAGGCTGTCACCAGCTAGGGAACCTGGAGAGCGCCTGTGAGAGAAGAGCTGACTCCCGGGAGGCAACTTGGGGGGCGGGGAGTAGGTCTTGAGGAGGCTGTGGTGGGGGTGGCAGAGGCTAGTCATGTCTTGCCACCTCTCTGCAAAGACTAAATGAATATCCAGGACTTAGGGGCCCTCTTAGCACGTGGAGAGACTCATTCACTCATCACACACACACACACACACACACACACACACACGCCTGCACACACACGCACACTCCATTCAGCACCCCCACCAGAGGGGAAGGGCCCAGGGCCTCCCTTCCACGATAACCTAGAGGGCAAGGGCCAGCGTGCCAGGCCTGGCGGCACACTCTGGGGGAGGCTCCATTTCAGCTCCCCCTTCTTCACTGGCGCCACAACTGTCCCTGCCTTTGTCCCTTCAACTGCGAAGCTCCCTGACTCAGCCTGGTTCCCCAATTTCCCAGCAGTGGACAAAGCCCTTGTCAGTGGGTGCGTGGGGGTAGCGAGGGGGTAACGGTGGCTTTAGAACCAGAGCCTGAGCTCTTTCCTCCTCTCAGCCTTCAGGGTGCCTCACCCAGCCAGTCCAGAGGTCATGCTAGGCCCTTCCCCGACTTGCCCCCATCTCCCAGGTCTAGCTGAGGGTGGAAAGGAACCAGGGCCTCCTCCCAGCCGGACAAAGTCTGACACCTGGTGGCCAAGGTCAGAATGGCGCGTCTCAGCTTCCCGGAGCCAGGATGGTCAAGGTGAACCCGGAGGTGGTGGCAGGAGGGTGGGACTGGGCAGAAGCCACATCCAGTGACAGGCGATCCAGACCCAGGGGAACCCCGCCTTCCACCAGGCTCCTGCCCCTTAAGCCCACTAAGCACAAGACCCTGGAGTTGGGGGAGATGGGGTGTCTGGGAGGGTCGTGAGGGACTAGGAGGAGGTGCCTGAAAGAATTTTGGCCCACAGGGTGAGAATGGGGCCCAGGGTGTGTGAGTAGGTGGGGGCTGGGGTGTGAGTCTGGCTGCCCAGAATCTCCAGCTCAGGGTGGGTGGCAGGGCCTGAGGGATGAGGAGGGGGGGTGTGAGGGAGAGGGAAGGAGAGCCGGCTACGCCCCACAGCCCGCTGGGGCCCAGGCAGCTGCTTCCCTCCCTCTACCTGCCCCCACCTTCCGAGCTCAAGCTGGTTCTCCCCACAAGCCCCATCGTGAGCTGGGGGAGGGGAATGGGCTCTTAGGGAGCATGCGCAGAGCTGAGGCCCCCCCATCCTGCCACTTTGTCTGAGCTAAGCCAGGCCTAATCCCCCTTCCCCTTAGAGCCCTTGGTGGTGGGCCTCTGCTCTCAGGAAGGTGCTGGGCTCCTGTCCCAGCTCTTTTTTCTTGGTTCTGACAATAATTTGGTCTTGGCCATGAAGTGAAGGCCTGAGTGTCACCAGGTCAAGGCGTAAAGGCCACTCCTGCTAGTTCCATCACCAGCCTCTTAGGATCAGGCTAACTCGGGAACCCGGGTCTCAGGAAATTGCCTGAAGGAGAGAAAACTTAGGCCCAACTCAGAGTTCAGTGTGCGGCCTGAACTGGGCTGGACCCAGGGACAGTAGTTGGGGGGGACAGGGCAGGAGGCTGCCTGAGCGGGAACAAAATTTCAGGAAGGAAGGTGAGAGGGGCCAGGCAGGGTTGGGGGAGCAAAAAAGGAAAAGACCGGAGGACAGGGGGACCAAAGACCAGGCAGGTTCTCAGGAGACAGGAACGGGTCCCGAACCCCTGGGGCCCAAGGAGGAGGTCAAGGCTGCCTGGGGAGAGTACCCTCAATTCCAGACCAGGGATCCAGTCCCGGCACTAAAGCTGCCACCCTGACTCTCTTCCTTGGGGCTGGGGCGGCTTAAGGCCACAGAGACATTTCCCAGGTTGGGTGGGAGAGGCTAGCAGGGCTTGGGCCAGCCAGAGCTGGGGTGGCTGGCAGGGGCGGCCCAGACAGTGCCCACAGAGCAAGCCAGAGTGTCAGAGGAAAGGAAGGACTAGGCCCGGTGGCAGCAGGAGCTGCTGTGGCTGCCCGGCGGCACACCCCATTTCACGCTCCCTGGGCGGTGGCAGGGCCCCACGGCTATCAGCTTTCAGGGGTGGGAGGAACCAGGAATGAGGAGGGGTCTGCCCCACCCATGGCTCCCTACTCCCTCAGGCTTTGTGGGCCCAGTTGCTGGTGGCCACACACCTCCGGAACACCCATGAGGAGGGGTGGTCGGCCCCGCAGAGCCTGGACACCATCCCCTTCCCCAGAGTGCCTGGGGTCTGTCAGGCACTGGTGGAGAGAGCCTTCCTGCGTCCCTCCCCACCACAGCAGACCCCCCCCCCCTTTCACCCGCGCCCCCCAACCATGGTAGCGGATTCTCCAGGGCTTTCTCCCCTTCAGGGACGCCTCCTAACTCTGTGCCCCAGACCCCTGAGCCGTGGGAGAGGCAGAAGGCAGAGGCCTCTGAGCAGGCCCTCGCGCCCTGGAAGGAAGACTAGCAGGCTTCAGGAGAGGGCGATTCTCTGGGCCGGTCCTGCGTCTGATTCCCAGACTCCCACTGGCCAGTACTTTCCCCTGCTGCCAGGAAGTTGGTGCGGGAGGGGGGAGTAGGGGTGAGTCAGCGATGACCGGAGCCCAGGGACAAAGGTCATGGGTGGAGAATTGAGAGACACTGTTTACAATAGCCTGCCTCCTCCAGGAGGTCTTCCAGGGCTGAGCCGGTCCTGTGGTCCTGCCCATCTGGGGCCCACCCCCGCCCCCTCTCCTGTTTGTTAGGACTTTATCCTCTTGCTGACAACTTGTCCCGTCTGCCCCATGAGCTCTTGGGGGGCACGGAGGGGCCCCGCAGTGTGTTGTGACCAGCACCTGATGAACTGCAGAACGCTTCACCACCATCGCAGTCCAGTGCCCCCGCGGACAGTGCTCGGGACGGCCCGGGCAGCCGTAAGGCCACGCCAGCGTCAGGGTCACTTTCTGCACGTACTTGCACAGGGGAGAGAGGCCGACTCTACCCGAAGAGCAGGAGTCCACGCACACGCTGGCCTCCCGCGCAGGAGGGAACCTTCCTGACCAGTAGGATGGGCAGGCGCGGGCTGCGAGACCCAGGGAGCCCACAAGGCAAATGCCCGCCGAAGCGCGGGCAGTGTTTGGGGGGCAGGCTCAGAGGAGCTTTGGGAACCTCCAGACAGGTCTCCTGGGTCGCTCCCCGGAAAGGGGGATGGATTAGCCCAGCCGGCTCCGGACCTCCAGACCTGCCCCCACAAGGCTCGCGGGCCAAGGGGGGGTGGGGGGTTGGGGGGGAGGCTCCAGCTGGACTCTGGGGAGCCACTAACCGGCCACGGGGATTAGTGAGGCTGAAAGAACATTTGCCTAGGCAGGGAAAACGGGAAGTGAGAGGCCGAGGCGAAGCGTCTCCGAGTCCCCCGAGACCCGCCGCAGACCAATGAGGGGCAGCCGGAGGTGGTGCCGCCGGGGCGTCCCGACAGGTCCCCGCCCGGCCTCGCCCCCTCTTCCCCTCGCCCCCGAGCACAGCTGCGCCGCGGCCCCGCCCCCTCGGCCGCGCCGCCCGCCATTGGCTGGGGCCAGGCCCCGCCCCGCGGAGGCGGCCTGCCATTGGCCGGGCCTCGCGCCGGCGAGCCGGCGGGGGTGGGGGGCGGCGGCGGCCTGGAAGCCGCGCGCTTCCCCCGGCCCGTCTGGTCAGCGCGTCGGCCCGTCGCTGGCCCCGCGCGCTCGCTGGCCCCAGCCCTCGCCCGCGCTCAGCAGCTGTCTCCCGTGCCCACTGGCCCGTCTCCTGTCCCGCGTCGCCTCCTTCGCCTGCCTGGGTGGCCGCCATGGGCCGGAAGCGGCTCATCACTGACTCCTACCCTGTAGTGAAGAGGAGGGAGGACCCCGCCGGGCGCAGCAAGGGGGAGCTGGCGCCGGAGCTAGGTCTCGAGGGGGTGCGGGAGCCGTGGCCGCCGAGGGCCATGAGAGGGCATGGGCGGAGGTGGGCCGCACCCGGGGAAGTGAGGCCTGGCCCTGCTTCCTGGCAGGGCGGGCAGAGGGCCGGGCCCGGGGACAGCTGTGAGGCAGGCGGGGCAGGGGACCGGCCTGCGGGGCCCAGGCCCGGGCAGGCCTGAGGAGCTGCGTGTCATTGCAGGGGAAGAGCCCCAGCCCCTGAGCGTGGATGTGGACGAGACGGAGCTGGAGCTGCTGAGGCAGTTCGACCTGGCCGGGCAGTACGGCCCCTGCACAGGTGAGAGGCCCCGCCGCCGGGGCAGACCCGGAGCCCGCCCTGTCATCTTCTTGAAGCAAGCCAAGTGCCTGCCTGCCCCTCGGGCACTGTCTCCTGAGACCGAGGGGCGTGGAGGTTCCAAGACACCCCACCACACACATTCTCTACTTGGGACTCTCCCCTGCCCCTCCACGAAGCCGCAGGGTCTTCTTCTCACCCTGGCAGGGATCACGCGGCTGCAGCGCTGGCATCGGGCACAGCAGATGGGCTTGGAGCCTCCCCTGGAGGTGCATCAGCTGCTGCAGACCCACCTCGGAGACCCCCGCTACCAGCACAGGTCAGAGACAGCTGGGAGGCGCTCAGGGGCACTCCTGGCCTGGGAGAGGGCTTCTCTGACCTCAGGGAGAAATGGCTGCAGGCTGAGCAGGCAGGAAAGTTCCATCCTCTGGCTCCAAGGCAGAGGGTCGCTTTAATATTTGCATCTCTCTGAGCTGAGGTGAGAGGAGGGTGTACCCAGGCCCAAGGGACTATTTACTTAGTAACAAGGGGGTGCCAGGGACTAGAGGCCACGACCAAGAGCTGCAGCTGATGAAATCACATCAAGGGACTTGACTTCCGCTTTGGTTTCTCCCACCTGCCCTGCCACAGCCTCTGGCACCTCTATCCCCTTTGAGGCACCACCGAAGACCTGCCCGCCTCCCGAGATCCTCAGCAGAAGCAAGAGGTGGATGCTGCCCCTCGGCTCAGCTCTGCAGAAGCAAGAGGTGGATGCTGCCCCTCGGCTCAGCTCCAAATGGAGCACATTCGGCGGGACGGTCTCAGAGGGAGGGGAAAAGGCTGAACCTGGAGGCTGCAAGACTCAACAGCGCTCCCCTGGGGCGCTGCAAGAGCCTTCCCAGCTGAAGCCCGCTCCTCCCAGACGGAGGGTGGTCTCTGAGGACAAGGGCGTGGCCCCAGTGCCCACCGTGCAGCCCCTGGCTCCAGGGATGGTGTGGCAGATTAGGATGGCCGTTGGCAGAGCCACACTGGACAGACGATCTAAGGGGCCAAGACGCACCTACCCCCCTCCCCCCCCACAGCTGGGAGTCTGAGGGCAGAACTAGCTGAACTCAGGGTAAGGGGTTCACACTGCTTATCAATAAAGAACAAGGAGCCTGGAAGCTTGCTCTCCAGTCCTTAACGTGGCCCTGATTTGGCTGGTAGCACCTGCCAGCTGACAAGTGGGAGAGCCTCACCCTGCCTCCTCTTGCCCCCTTTACCCGGCAAGGTACCCGGAGGCCAGCAGCAGCCTCCTCACCTTATGTCTATCTGAAGGGAAGAAAAAGCTAAGAGACCACAGTCCTCACAGGAGCAGGGCGGCCTCTGGTGCCCCCTGGTGGTGCACAGGGAACTTGCTCTTTATTTTCGTTCCTGGGCAGCCAGGGAAAAACACACCTGACCTGCAGCCTCCTGCCCACGGTGCCCGTCTCACAAAAATAGGTCCTTTGTTGAAAGTAGGTCCAGGGGACCCATGGTGTATAAAGTCAGACAGACCTACCCATTCCCAGCAAGCACCCCACGTTGGGGGCCACCTGTATCCAAAATAGAAAGGGAGGGTCTTAACTGCAGAAACTCCTTCAAGATGGCCACCCTCTGTGGGGCGTGGACACACACACACACACACAGAGTATGTGTTGAGAAGGGTGGGGTGGTCTCCTTATGCAGCAGCCAGTGCATTCATCCGGGGGCAGAGGAAGGCGGCTCCATGAACTCCCTGGCCTAAGCACCACTGATCCTATCAGCCCCCACTTTGTTGAGTACTGACCAGGCCTCAAGTATGTCAGATGTGTTCCCCCAATGTCCTAATGAGCCATCAGGCAGATTTTACTGACAGGGACCTCGTGCCCAGAGGCCCCGCAAGTACATGTGGCCCAGAGACCAGGTGCAGCATATTAGCTCTTCCCACCAGCAGCAGCCCCGCCCACGAGTGCCCACTAGGTTCGGGTGTCAGAGATCCTCCTGGGGTGTCATTAGTAGTGAAGAGATGGACAAAAACCAACATGTAAATACTGTATCGGGATGGCTGGTGGTAAGTGAAATTGGGGTCAGAGCCCAGAGGATGTCTGAGGCCCCAGAGGGGTGGGCTGGGGAGCCTCTCCAACCTGGTGGCGCTGGACAGATGCTGGTGGGTTTTAAGTCAATAAATGACATAATCTGATCTGTGTTTTTAAAACATTCGTCTGGGGCCTCCCTGGTGGCACAAGGGATTGGGTCTCAGTACTATCAAGCTATCAGCAGCCACTGCAGCACAAGTTTGATCCCCGGCCAGGGAGCTGACCCACATGGCACGGCAGACCTTGCCTCTCTCCCGCTGCTCCCCTCAGCAGTGGATTTCAGTCGATCTGCCTGTTCTGTTCCCCACTCTGTCTCTGGTGAATCCTATCACCCACCCCCACACCTGTGGCCTGCACCCTAGTTCTTGTATGCATAAATAAATAAAAATAATCTTTAAACAAATGAATAAAACATTCCTCTGGCCGGTGGAACGCAGCATGGGTTGGGGGCAGACACGGGCAGAAAGCCAGTTGGGGGCTTGGGGGGCTCGGGGGAGTGGTGGTGGCTTGGAGCAGGGAGGGAGACAGCAGTGGTGAGCAGTCAGTCTTCGTCTGTTTTGAAGGGAGGACTGGCTCGCCAAGAGCTGGCTGTGGGGGAGGGGAGGGGAGCCCAGCATGACTTGGTTTTGGCTGCAGGGCTGGAAGGACAGCGTTCCCATTCCTAAGATGGGAGATACTGCGGGGAGGGCAGGGGTGGGGGCTCAGGGGCACAGCTTGAGACACGTAGGGTGTGAAGTCGGGTGTGAGGTCCAGGGTGTGAAGTCGGGTGTGAAGTCCGTGGAGTGCAGGCGGGGAGCAGACAGCGGTGCTGCAAGTCTGGAATTCTGGGGAGAGCTCTGGGCCCAAGATCCCAGTGCAGTGGTGCAGTGGCTCAGTGGCGTGAAAGCTGCGAAGCGTGGAGATGACTGAGTGGGTGGAGGGGAGCAAGGGCACCCTGGACAGCGTGGGCCTGGCACACTGGTGGCAGACAGGCAGGCATGCAGCAAAGGAGGCGGGACTGGCCTGCAGGACTGGGGGGAAATCAGGGGGCCTGGGAGGAGAATGTTCAAGCTCTCAGGGCATCCGAGGCCTGTAAGTAGAAGCCTGGGAATAGCGCGCACTGGCCTAGGGGGAGGGCACCTTGACCAGAGCCGTTTCCACGAAGGGACGTGCTCCGTGCTCCGAGTGGGCCTTGTCAGGTGAGTCCCTCTGTTAGGGGGAGAGGATGTCCTGAGCTAATCCCATGCAGGCTTTGTGGACCCCACCCCCACTCCAGACCAAAGCCATCAGGACATTGGGAAAGACAAATCCCATCACCACCAAAGGGAGGGTGGCTGGGACCCGAGGGTGGAGTTGGGCAGCCAGGTTGGGTATAAAAACCAAACACGTGGGCCTTGGGGGTCTGGCTGTCGCTCTCCTCCTGGCTTCACGGCTCCTGGCCCTCGGCCAGCTCTCAGAGCGCCATTTGGGATTCCAGATCGGCGGATCGGGTAGGACGCATTTAAAACTTTGTCTCCCGCTTTTCTCCCTGAGCGGTACATGTCCTCATTTGCCCTTCCCTTGTGAATAAACCTTTTATGAACCTTTCACGTGTGCCTGCAGTAGAGCATGGATAAGTCCTTTTAAGCGCGGGTGAGGACCCACAGTCAGGCACCCCGTTTTGTATCGGGGTTGCTCTACAACAGTTTGGCGCCCAGCGTGGTTTCCAAGTTACACCCGCGGTGGACCAGCCCAAAGCAACATTCCTTGCGTTGGTCACCATAAGCGCACTAGCTCTGCAGGACTCACAGTGTAATATCTGTCTCAAGACCCACAGTCAGGCACCCTGTTTTGTCTCGGGGCTGCCCTGTAACACCTCCGCTGCTACAGGGAAGGCCGAGCTCAGTCCTACAGGGACAGTGCCCACACCAGGCCTCCCACCAAAGGCGGCGCCCGAGGTGTTGAAAGCTTCCGACCCACCTGAGCTCAGTCAGCACAACTGGTACAGGCAGTGACGCAATCACTGCCTCGGGCAACTAGGAGGGGGACCCGGGAGCCAAGCTCTGAGGCAGGCAGCGCCTTCTACTCACCATGACTTTCTCGCCGCAGAATGAGTGCAGACTCTGGGGGGCTGAGGGCACCCTACTCTGGGTATTCTTAGAAGCTTTGTGTTTCACCTTCAAATCTTCCATCAGTGTTGCATCCTACTCCGGGAGGAGTGGCTGTGACATAAAAAGGGATAAACTTACTTGTCAGGTAGAATGAGCCCTCCAAAGGATGACATAATCTGATCTGTGTTTTAAAAACATTCCTCTGGGGCCTCCCCGGCGGCGCAGCGGTTGAGCGCTGGGTTGCAAAGCTGCCCGCAGCCTCTGCAGCGCCGGTTCGATCCCCGGCTGCTCCCCGGCCACCGGAGGAGGGTCCCACATGGCGCGCAGACCTCTCCTGCCGCCCGCTGCTCCCCTCAGCAGTGTCCTTCGGTCCTTCTGCCTGCTCTGCTCCCCGCTCTGGCTCTGGTGAATTCTCTCACCCTCCAGCGCTTCTCAGTGCTTGTATAAATAAATAAATAAATCTTAAAAAAAAAAAAAAATTCCTCTGGGGCCTTGTGCCCTGGGCTGGGGTCACAGACCAGACCCCAACTCGGGTTACGCAGCCGTGCAAAGGCGCCAACAAGCATTTCTTGGAAGGAACTGGGAGGGAAGCAGCCCTTGCCAGGCTGAGGAAAGAAACAAGGAGGGTGGATGTGAGTGCCCAGGGAAGAGGTGTGCAGATGGCACTGCTGTGAAAATAAGCACAAGTTTAGTGTGAACTGTATTTGGCACTGCACTAAGCACCCCCTATCCTCACAGCAATCCAAGATTATAAAGCTCTTTATATATATTTTATTTTTTATTTTATATATATAAATATTTATTTATGCATACAAGAGCTGGGGTACAGGCCAGAGATGTGGGGGGTGAGAGGATTCACCAGAGACAGAGTGGGGAGCAGAACAGGCAGACTGACTGAAATACACTGCTGAGGGGAGCAGCAGGCGAGACAGGAGAGGTCTGCTGCACCATGTGGGTTGCTCCCTGGCTGGCTGGGGATCGAACTCATGCTGCAGAAGCTGCAGATTGCTTCATAGTGCGGTGCTTAACCCCTTGCACCACCAGGGAGGCCCTAATTTTGATTTTTACTTTATTATAATTACTCTTTTTCTTGAAGAGGAAATTCTGGCACAGAGGTTTCTCATTTCAGGGGGGTGATGCCAGAGGGTGGCCTGGGACCAAACACCAGTCTTGAGCCTGGGGCAGGAGAGTCTGGACTTATCTGTAGTGATGAGAGCCTCAAAGGCTTCCAGGCAAGGAGGAGACAGAATAAAAACCATCATTCTGGAGACTGTCTGGTCAGGTGGGAAAGAAAGACTGGAGAGGGGGGAAGCTACAGGGAAGACAGGGTGCAAAGGAAGCTGGTGAGACCTGTGTTTGGAAGGGAAGGATGGCCTGGGGCGCTCACGTTTGGCTGGGAGAGAGGCCACAGGCAGTGAGGGGAAAACAGGAGGGAAGACAGGCTCGATGCTTGAGCTTGGGAGGATGACAAGATGCGCAGATGCACACTTGGAAACCTGGCAGTGGAAACCTGGAGGCCAAGCCCCCAGGAGGGAAGGGAGGCCATGGTACCTGGCGGGCACAGGACTGACTGACACTGGAGCCTAGAGCAGAGATGAGCTCTCCGAGAGAAGAGACAGGAAGGGGGGAGGGGTGGGGAAGACAGGAGCGAAGATGGCGCTTGAGAAAGTTTTCTCTAGAAGGGAAAAGAGGCACAGCAGGGAGCTGGGCACACGGGGTGGCGGGGTCTGGGGGTGGGTAGTCAGCAGTGTGCAGGAAGAAGCCTTTGGGAGGGACAGCGAGGCTGAGGGCGCTTGTCCAGATTCTGCCCCCACATTTCCTGTGTCCTGCCCTCTGGACTTCTCTAGCACCCTCTGCTGTCCAAGCAGCTCCTAGCTGCACCCCAGTCCATGAGGGACACATTGATTCACTCCGACTCAGGTGTGGCCACATTTATCCACCCTCAAACCCACGCGAACATACTAGTAGCGTCAAGGCTTGAGCAGCTAATTTACCAAGACACCCAAGTAAACAAGGGAAAGGAACATGCTACTTTCATCCACTAACATGGATTAGTCTAGAAGCAGAGGGAAACCCCAAAGCGCCAGTTGGTGGTGGACCTGGGCTTGCCGCACGCTGGACTTAAGGGCTCCGCCACAGGAGCGTGGCTTTCTCTGCGGCAGGTCCCCAGGTCAGCCACCAGGCTCGAAACTGGAAACACCTCTGCTGGGCGCGAAGAATTTGGAGTGAGAACGAGGAAAGATAAGCAGGTGATTTCCAGCCACTGCAGCCGGACAGGTATGAACTTGACCCTGTGGGGACACAGACATCCTGAAGACGGCCCTCGGCCACGCTCGTGAGGGTGAGCGGGGTCCCCACGGGCAGACATGGTCCGACTCCTTCTCGAACCCGACTTCGGTCCTTGGTCTCAAAGGAAAAGGAGAAGGTGTTTCCTAGAAGCCTCCTTGGGGTGGATGCCTCCTCCTTGGCATGGGGAGGTACCTCCGCTCTGGTCCTGCCAGCCCCACCCGTGCCCGCCTACTGGCTCCTCCCACAGCCTCCCTGAGAGGCTGAGCACTCCTGCCCTGCCCAGCACTCGCTCCTGCGTGGGTACAGCCCATCAGGAACATGCTCCTGGATTATTCTGCGCGGCTCACCGTCTGCTGCAGGTGCTTCATCCTGGCCGTGTGGACCTCACATAGACCAAGCACTGAAGGCCGACAGAGCTGCCGCCTTCACTCACCCCTACCGCTGGGGCTATGGGTACTGTCCAGCTTTGACCATCATTTCCCAGCCTGCTGTCAAAGCGCTAACTCAGCCAGCGAAATCCAGGTCCTGTCTAAGTCAGTTCTCCTGGGAGTGTGCAGTCTCGATGGCAGGGACCCTCTGCTGGCGCCTCCTTCTGAAGCCCCCCTCTTGGCCGCCGCCCCCAGGCCCGCACTGGGCCAGCCCACTGGCCTAGCTGAGGAGCTCGCAGCATCAGACAGTCCCCGCAGCTGAGAGCACGATTCACCTTACATCATCCTGTTACTTCCTTGTTGTATATCAAAATTACATGTCTTTTACATATTAGATGGTTGGGTATTGATTTTTTTATTCTGTCTAACTGTCTTATTTATTTATTTATTAAAAGATTTTTATTTATTTATACATGCACTGGGTACAGTCAGAAAGAAGCACAGGAGGGTGAGAGGATTCACCAGAGACAGAGTAGGGAGCAGACCAGGCAGACTGATGAAATACACTGCTGAGGGGAGCAGCGGGCGGCAGGAGAGGTCTGCGCGCCATGTGGGACCCTCGCCGGTGGCCGGGGATTGAACCGGCGCTGCAGAGGCTGCGGGCACCTTCGCAACCCAGCGCTCAACCGCTGCGCCACCAGGGAGGCCCTGACAAACTGTCTTTTAATTGGAGTGTTTGGGGCCTCCCTGATGGCACTGGGTTAGGACACAACCTATGAGGCTGTCTGCAGCCTCTGCAGCACGAGTCCGATCCCCTGGGCCAGCCAGGGAGCAACCCACATGGCGCAGCAGACCTCTCCTGTCTCCCTGCTGCTCCCCTCAGCAGTGTACTTTGGTCAGTCTGCCTGTTCTGCTCCCCACTCTGTCTCTGGTGGGGGGTATGACCTCTCTGGTGTCTCACCCCAATACCCAGGGTATTAATGAAGTATCTCCCCCTTGGCTAGGCCAGAACTCAAATTCTCCAGCAGGCGTGATCTCTAGCATTTCCACCCCTGTCCTAGCCCCAGAGCACAGCTCTGCCAGCACCCACAAAGGCTCACCCTTCACATTTGCAGCCCAGCCCTCGGCCGGGGACCCATCAGGAAACCACATATGGGCTTCTGGGCACCCTCCCCCTGCATGGCTGCCACCTCTCCAGCACCCTGCCCTACAATTTCCAGATGCCACAGCAGCTCCCAATACAACCCCTGTCTTACCAGCACGGCAGAACTGTCATGCTCTGCTTGGGCTCTACCTCCGTGCTGTGCTCAGCACAACTGTCCCCAGGCAGAGCTCAGGGGCCAGGGTTAATGTGGGGTTTGACTCGTGTGCTTTCCTCCGCTCAGTACTCGCAGTCCTGCTTACTGCTCAAAGCCTAATAATAGCTGCCCTATATAGATTTCCCAGTTTGACTGTTGTTTACAATGGGAGGCCTCTGACTGGGTCAGAAGCAGAAGTCCTGGAACTCACTCATTAAAGCAATTTTGTGCTCTCTGTCTTGAAAAGGTCTAGAAGCAATGAAACCCGAGCAGCAATGAGCATACCCAGAATCGAGATCTGAGTTTCCTAAGATCTTCCTCCATTTAGAGAGAAAGTTTGAGATCTTTAGACAAGTGTCCAGTCCCATACCTGGGGCAGGGAAGATACAGGGTGCAACTGGACACAGTTTTGTGCTGGCAAGCAATGAAGTGCTCAAAGACGATTGGGAGCACCCCAAAAGGACCAGGAGCAGGCTAGCGGGAGCACTCACCGGCCCAAAGAAGATTGGAAACTTTCAGCATCTGAGAGAATGGGGTCTCTGCTTATCAGCTGTGCTAATCAGTTCAGGCATCACACTCGCCCCAAAGTAACTCCACCTGTTGCCCCTACACCACTTACTCTACCCCCGTGGCACTCGGCCTCTCTCTTCTGGTTGCCCACGCGTGCAGGCAGCCAGGCGTCCTGCTGAGGCCAAGAGCAGCCACGCTGGAGCCTTGGACCCGAGACAACTAGACTAGCTGAGCCTCGCAGGGTGGAGCCTGCTCAGAGGGTCTCTTGAGGCCTTCAGCAGATGGGGTCAGTCTGCCCAGCACCATTTGAGGACACAGCCAGCTGCCGGGAGTGCCAAGTCTTCCTGCCAGGCCCGGCAGCATGGAGAAGAGGGTGCAGATGGCCTTCTCCCCGCTTCCCCCAGACTCCAGGCACCCTCCCTCACCCTACCTGTTGCCTACCCCAATGATTAGGTCTGGCTTGAGTTAGGCCAGCACGTGGGGCCTTGTTTCAGTCTGGGCTTGCTCTGGGTGCCCCTCCCTGCCACACCCACCTCCCCATCTTTCCCTGCCAAGCTCACTGGGCCCCGGCCAGGAGCGCTAGTGGGGTGGGGTGGGGTGCAGCGTTGCTCCCAAGACCTGGGAATCCCAGGACAAACCAGCCAACTTGCTTCTCCACCCAGTGGGGGGAGAGCTCTCGTATTCTTGGTCCACTCGCCCAGAGGAAGAATCTCCTAAAGTGTGCCAACTCTCCAGGGTGGCATAACCTGGCAGAGTCAGGGAGCAGCACTAGCTCCAACGTGACCAGCCACCTGGGAACCAGTCGGTGTCTAGCGAGGGCGTGCAAGGAGGAGCGTTTGGACAAGCGTGTCTGATGACAGAGGAGCTGGGTGAGCCTGGCAGATGGGGAAGAGTGGGCAGGAAATTGTGGCTGACATGGAAGGTCAGGTTAGCCCGGGACGCTGGCCTCACAGCAGGCAGGTGACACCCTCAGCGACAGGCCGCCAGGGGAAAGATCTCTGGCCGGAGGGCCACCACCTGGTTCTTGCAACCTAAAAACTCAGATCCCCTGATGGAAAAGTGTAAGTCATGACACAAGACTTCCCAGAGGCTGTACCCCAGGAAGCATCACCACACCCTGAAGAGGGCCGCTGTCACCCCCTCTCCAACACCAGATCTGAGTTATTGAGGCTTCACGTGGCCTTAGTTGCACAGGAGTCCTGGCACGTGGAGCCTGCACTTACCTGCAGCTGATGGATCCACGGCAAGCCGGGGAGGCCAGATGAGAGGTGAGCAGCCCCTGGGAAGCACGGCCGCAGGAAGATGGCTCACTGTATGTTGAGCCCCAGGAAAAGGAGCAGTGGTCGCCCCAGAAGTCCTAGGCCATCCCACGTCTAGGGACAAAACAGGCAGTCAGCGGCGCCCTGTCCCTTTGGCTGGACCCACATCTCCTCTCTGTGAGCAAAGGACAATCCTTTCCATCTTCTCTGCGTTGCTCTCCCCCAGGGACACCGCCTTCCTAGGTCCTAAGACCCATCTCTGATCCTGCCACCCCCCTGCCTGGAGGGGTCTGCATCAGTACTAGCTCCTGGCCCGGGGTGGGGCCCCAGAAGTCAGCCTGAAGATGATGCCAGCATCTGTTGGCACAGGGTGGACATGGGAAACACATGGGGACAAATGTCTCTGGAGAGGAGTGGGTCACAGAAGAGGGAGCTCCAAGAACAGACATAAACACCACAAGGGCCAAGGGAGGATCCCCTGCTGGTCTCCAAACCGTGGCACCGTCCTGTGCCCTATGGTTCTTCCGCTCACCTCTGGGGAAGGAGGCTCGCAGACCTGCCCACCCACGAGCCCCCATGCCCTGGGCCAGTCCTGCACAAAATATGCCAGCCCTCTGGCCTGGACACCTCGTCGTCTGTGCACCTTCCTCCCTAGAGGAGCGGCCTGAAGAGGGCCTGCTGGCCCTTCACGTGGCCCAGGATTACATTCCTCTCTGCAGGAAATGCACAGCCCCTGTTCCCTCACTAATTTTTCCTGGATGCCACCATGTGCCATGCTAGAAATAAAACATTGACCAAAACCAGGGCCCTGGGCCTCCCTGGTGGCTCAAGGGGTTAAGCGCCACACTATGAAGCAATCTGTGGCCTCTGCAGCACGAGTTTGATCCCTGGCCAGCCAGGGAGAAACCCACATGGCCCAGCAGACCTCTCCTGTCTCACCCGCTGCTCCCCTCAGCAGTGTGTTTCAGTCAGTCTGCCTGTTCTGTTCCCCACTCTGTCTCTGGTGAATCCTGTCACCCCCACATCTCTGGCCTGTACCCCAGCTCTTGTATGCATAAATAAGTAAATCTAAAAAAAAACCAACCCGGGCCCTGCCTTCCAGTGGCTCACCCTGCAGTCGGGGCTACAGACATCTTGCCACTCCATGTCTCATGGCCTAGGGGAGGTGCATGTCCAGGCTTATGTAAATAATAGAACACCCCACTTACTGCATAGCCACTTTCTCCACACCCTCCAAGGCCCAGCTCAAACACTGTCTCCTTGAGCCCCACTCCACAGCTGCTGGGGCGCGGCCTCTCCCGCCTCTGCATGTTCGCGCAGTGACCAGTGCTCTCCTGCACACCGTCAGGCTCCACACAGGCCAGCACAGCCACCAGCTCCTAGCCTGTCATAGCCTCAGAGTGCCCCACATGGCACTGTGCACAGAGCAGGTGCTCCAAAAACACTCATGGAATTTGAGCCTATTGGCTGAGGGAAGCTACTGAGAGGTCTGGGTGTCAAAAAACATTTTTATGATGAATTGAAAACCCCTTGCTGGGATTTTCCCACTTAACACAGCTTGAACTGGATGCAAATAACCCCAGTGCCTTTCTTATAACTGCGTGTCTAGGCTTAGGTAAATGTTTTATTATGTAAATATAATTTGATAATCAGTAGTCTCCTCTATGATTCTGAAGGAAGGGGAAGTATCTTCTGTGCTACCCATGGTGGGTTGTGCACCTTGCCTAGGGGCTGTGTGGCAAGCAGGGAATGCAGACTACAGCTGAAGGGAGGAGATGCCAGCAGGCGCCAGCCTGGAATTAAGAAGACACAGGCCTCCCCACCGGAGCCTCCTGCCTAGGAGAAGGGATCTGCTCAGTGTCAGAGGAGGTGACTCAAGCAATTAGGAATAGGTGTCACGGTAGCTAAGGAGTGTTTTAAAAAGTATCAGAAATGATGGCAGGGTCTTGACATGGAGCTTCCTATGAGCAGGCTGCCGGGCTTACAAGTTTTCATGCATCATCTCATGTAATCTTCTAAAACCAGAAGTGGTGCTCTCATCATGCCCGGTTTTGCAAATGAGGAAACTAAGGCTTAAGAGATGTAAACAGGTCACCCAAAGTCACACCCCGAGGTTCCGCTGGCTCTGCTGAGGCTCAGGCCACCCGGGTTCCCTCCTCCTTGCGCTGCCAACAGTTCCCACGTGCACGGGCTCATCTTAGTTCTCGGAGAATGCAACTTGGACTCGGAGAGATAAAGAGAACTGCCCCGGGTCACACAGACCCGGCTGCCCTGGCGCGGACTGGCAAAGGGCATTCGAATCCCGGCCCAAGCCGGTCGTACCCAGGCGGGAACCGGAGCCCCGGGGAGCTGAGCTCAGGGTCGCGGCCCCCTCAGAGGCAGGGCCGGATCCGACCCCGGCGCTCCAGTTCCCTGCCCCGCGCGGCCTGCTCTCGCACCGCGCCCGGGGAGTACCTGTCGGCGGTGCGCCGCCCTCGGCGGGGACGACCCGGCGCGGGGGCCACGGCAGGCCCCTGGTCTCGCCACCCCTGGGCCCCTCCGCCCCAGACCGCCGAGGCCCGGGGCGCGCGCGGACGCCGAAGAGAAGCGGAGGCACTGGTCCGGGGAGCCGGCGCGCCGGCGTCTTCTCCTCAAGCCCCCTGTCTCGCCGGGTCGACGGCGGGCGCACCCCTCCACGCGCCTGGGTGTGGGGGCAGGGCCCAGCCGCCCGGGCTAGCGGGCGTGCTGGTGGGTGTTCCCATGGAAACCAGAGAAGGCACGTTGCGCACGCGCGGTGGCGCTAGGCATTCTGGGAAATGTGGTTTCCGGCCCACCGGCCGCCGGCCTGCGAAGTGGACGCAAGATGGCGCCCGAGTGGCGCGGTCTGTGGGCTCCGCCGGCGGCCGGGTTCTCCGCGCTGCCGGCGTGGGAGAGGCCGTGGAGGCCCGAAAGGTAGTTTCTGGAGGCAGGTCGGCTGAGGCGGCTGGGCTGCCGCGTGACGGCGCGGGGGCGCCGACTCTTCGGCTCGGTCAGTGTGGCCCGGGCCACCCCGGGCCGAGCCGGGCCCGACTGAGCGAGAGCGTCCGGAGGCGGGAGGCGGCCCAGGCGGGACCGCTGCCCCGTGCCTGGCGCCTCGTCGCACGGTGTCTCGTCGCGGCGGGCCTGGGCGCCGCTCCGGCTCCTGAGAGGCCACGTGTTGGTGGAAGGGCCCGGGCAGAGCCGTGGGGTCAGTGCCTCCTGCCGGGCGCCTTCGCCCCGCGATCCGCCCCCGGGCTGAGAACCTGGACGCCTCCGCCCGAATTCAGGCTCCCCCAGAGACTCGGCTACTCCCCTGCGCCCCGGTTCCTTATTTCCACAGCCCTGGGACTGTGGCGCCTGCTCTCGCCCTCGCTGGCTGTCGCGGGGTGCCTGGCGGGCGGAGGATCGTGGGGTGCGGGCCGGGCCCTGGGAGCTTCTCCGGAGGACTCGAGGCAGTGCCTGTCAGAAGTGAAGGCGCCGTCTGCTGCAGCAATTCCAGAAATGTGTCCTGGAGGGTGAGTGGCCAGGGAGTGCCCCAGAGAGTATACACAATGTGCTTACTTGCAAGGGAAAAGATAAACAACCTTATGTTCACGGGTGGAGGCTATTAAAAAAGTGATTTTAAAATAAGAGCGGTTCTGTGTTGATGTGCAAGTCTGTGATGTGAAATGGTTTGCGAAGTGCAGAGTAGTATGTCACTATGCTACGATTTCTATTTTACGCGAATACACATCCTGTTTCATTACATCAGCTTGGGATGTCCTCGGAGGGACTCAGGGAGCAGGTAAGGAAGGCTGCCCGTGGAGGAGGGGCGCGGCA
Source organism: Talpa europaea (assembly GCF_964194135.1). Lineage (NCBI taxonomy): Eukaryota > Metazoa > Chordata > Mammalia > Eulipotyphla > Talpidae > Talpa > Talpa europaea. The sequence continues at coordinate 3,037,036 of NC_140073.1, forward strand.
GGATGGGAGGGAGACATGCCTTTTTATATCTTTCAAGGTTTGGGGTGTGTGTGTTTTTTTTTTTACCGCCCTTTTACCAATTTGTGTGAGTTTTGTATTCAAAAAGTCGTTCTTAGTAGTGTGTCTGCCTTTTTGCTGTAAATAGTTTCACCACCAATATCTGTCCCCCAGCCACTCTCCCCGGAAATGAATTCTTTTCAGGTCCCACTAAACCCCCAGCTCTGAGCTCATGATTGCACCCTTCCTGCCCAGCTGCACCCGCTGCAGGAGGGCAGGCCCTGGCCTTGGCTTCCCTTCTGCACCGTCACCCACGAGCCCCTGGTCCCAGCCTGACTCTCCTCAGGGCTGTCTGGTGGGGCTCCTGGCTGTAGGATGGCAGCAGCCCCCCGGGCTTACTCAGCAGAACGGGCCAGCCAAGTGGCTCCACAGCAGTACCCGACGCTGTGACTCTAGGCATATCACCCACGGACAGGAGTGTTTCCTAGGGAGCATGGACAGGCTGAATTCTCACAATGTATGGGTGACATGTGTTGTTAAAACATCAAAGGGGGATGCTTAGGGATTTCTTGGTCTAATCCCTTTGTGCTACAGAAAGAAACAAAGATTCAGGGTGAAGGAATTTGTAGGTGCTTAAGCCTGGGCTGCAAGCCAAGTCTCCTGCCATGGGCACTCCTTGGGCTGTGCTGGCACCCCCACCAGGGGTCCGTGAGAGCTGTTCTTCAAAAACTGGGCAGAGGGCCTCCCCGGTGGCGCAGCGGTTGAGCGCTGGGTTGCGAAGCTGCCCGCAGCCTCTGCGGCGCCGGTTCGATCCCCGGCTGCTCCCCGGACACCGGAGGCGGGTCCCGCATGGCGCACAGACCCCTCCTGCCGCCCGCTGTTCCCCTCAGCAGTGTCCTTCGGTCCTTCTGCCTGCTCTGCTCCCCGCTCTGGCTCTGGTGAATTCTCTCACCCTCCCACGCTTCTGACTGTACCCAGTGCGTGTATAAATAAATAAATAAATAAATATTTAAAAAAAAAAAAACAAAAAAAACTGGGCAGAACATTCGAGGCCAGCTTTGGGGGAAGGGGTTGGGCCCCTCCCCCAACCTAACAGTGTCATGTGTTTGGATCCAGAGGATATGATCTTGGGAACAGGGGACAGATGTGGAAAAGATGGCGCTACCTGCTCAGCTGAGCACTCAGATGGAGTGGAAAGGACCTGAGGCCGGCGGGCGGGTGCTGAGGGCCTTCCTCTGTGCCATCCCGGGCTGGCTCGGGCAGTCAGGCTCTCTTGAATCATGGCAGGAAGAAAAGTGCTGAAGGACCAGCATCGAGTGTCCCCAAGGTGCCCTAGCTCCAGGGGCAGGTTTGGTCCGGTCCAGGTAGGTGTCGGCTGCTGCCCCTTCCTCCTGGGGAACCCCCTCCGGCTGCCCCTGCAGTGCGAGGCACCTGCCCTAGGAGATGGGGGAGAAACTCTGGCCTCCCCTCTTCCCCGCTCTCCCGCCGCACCCCAAACACTCCACTCCTTCAAACACGCCTGTCACGAGGCTCCTGGGAATGGTGAGGAGTCGGGGAGGGGTGAGGAGAGGCCACGCTTGTGTAACCGAAGACAGAGTGATGGGCAGATAGCTTTACCACAGAACTGAAAATAATACGAAATGTTTTTATTCCCAAGAACAAAGCCAGAAACTGCTAAGACTGAAAAACTGGCCAGCGCGAGGCGGAGAAGGGTGCGAGGAAGACTCCCCGCGCGGCCGTGAGCAGTGCGGGGACCCGGGCACAGGGCCCAGGCAGACTCATGCCCTTTGGGGAGTGCTTGAGAGGGGCAGCCCTGCCAGCCCCTCAGCGCCCCAGAGAGCCGGAGACTGAGCACTGGGGTTCCCTCCTTCTGCCTTGGGGGCCACTGGTCTTTGGCCTGCAGGGCAGGAGTAAGTGGGGGAGGGAGCGTGAGCCTTTCTCTCAGGGACACTTTCCTTTAGCATCTGGGAGGGAGTGTCTCCGGCCATAGCTGAGCATGATGCTAGGGTGCCGCCGCCCCCAAAGACATCTCCAGTGTCCCTGCCCCATTTACAGAGAAGGTGTTGAGTCCTTGCACAGGGGGACACGGGCCGAGGCTGGAGGAGATGAGGCTGTAGGGTTGCGGGGGCGGGGGTCGTGCTTCCTGGGGAGCAGTGGGGTGTCGGCAGGCTGGCGGAGTGAGGGGCTGACCCAGAAGCGTGGTTCCGGCACCTCTATCTGGTGTCTGGGGTGGGGGGGTGCGGGCTCAGGCCTCACCCTCCTCCCCACTGCCACGGATGCTGGCCTGCCTCACCACCTTCCGGGTCCTGGGCGTGGGGGAAGAGCCCGCCGGCTCCCACTGCTTCTGCTCCGGCTCCGGCTCCGGCTCCTGCTCCTGGAAGGCCTTGGTCCGGCAGGCCACCAGGGCGGCGCTGTTGAGGGCAACCACTGACTGGCGGGACTTGAGGGCAGGCCAAGGCCCCTTTTGGACCTTCCTGCGGCCCTTGGCCTTTGAGAGCTGAGGACAGGGCTGTGGGGGGGTTTCTCCTGGAGACTCGCTCGAAGAGAAAACCTGGTGATGAGCATCGAGAGAGGGAGTCAGGGCACGTCCTTGCAGGGCGGGGGGGTGGAGCACGAGCCTAGAAAAGGCCGGTGCGGGGCGTCTGTGGGGTGACTACAGAAAAGCTGAGCTGCTCCAGAGGCTCCTCCCCCAGGAGGGAAGGCAGCGCCTCAGCCCTGCGCCCCTGCTCCTCGGCCCTCACCTGCCTGCAGCCTCCTGAGCACCCCTGCGCCGGCTGCACCCTTGAGGCCCTCTCCTTGTCCTCCCGCCCCCTTGCCTTGTACCCTCGGTCCCGAGAGCCACAGGGGGGAGGCTGTCCAGGTGCCCAGTGAGGACACCCCGCCTCAGGAAGGCCCACCCACCACCGTCCACTCCTCCCGTCCTCTGCGCCCAGCGCCGCCTGCAGAAAGCCTCTCCCTCCGCGCGGTGCTCGCCCTCCTCCAGGTCAGCGCCTCGGCCTGGCGTCCTGAGGGCCTGGCTTCCTAAGCAAGGGCCGGCGTCCAGTCCTCCCGCATGCTGCCCGCTCGGCTGGTACCGTGGCCCCCACCCCTCCCGGGAAGCGTTGCCCCGCAGAGAGCTTATCCACCCCAACTCAGGCTGGGGCTCCGGCTGCAGGCCTGGGGAGGATGCTCGCTCCAGGCTGGGCCGCCAACCCTTCCTTCAGGCCCAGCGCTGCCAGCGCCCTCAGCCTGCAGCCCGTGAAGACGCCTCGGGCCCAGCGCTGCTCCCCCACACCCGAGGCCCCCGCCTGCCCTCCTGGGCTACTCCGAGGGGCCGAAGGGGGCTGCCCAGGCGAGGTGCCCCCTGCTCAGGACTGAAGGTGGAGCACCAGTCCTGGCGTCTCTCTGTCCCTCCCGCCCCCCCACCCTCGCCTCCACTTGGGTCCCCTCCTGAGTATGGCCCTCACCTCTGGCAGGTCACTGGCCCCTGGGGCACCTTCCAGCCCCATGGGGGGCTCCAGGAGGCTGATGGATCTCATGACCCCACGCAGGTTGATGCGAGGCCGCGGCCCAGGCTCCTCCTTGGGGGCTGCCTGGCTCTCCTCCGGTCCCGTGACCTCCACCGCCTCACTGTCCCCTGGCTCCGGCAGAAGAGGCAGCAACAGCGTCGAGGCCTCGAGGGCCAGGGGTTCCTCTGGGGAGGTCCCCCCTGCTTTCTGCTCCCAGACCTGGCTCTGCCGGCTGTGAAGAGGTGGGCTGAGTCAGCCTGAGTATCCCGCAGGCCACCCCCACGCCCGCCCGCCCCCGCTCGCTCGCCGCCTTGCCTGGCCGTCAGGATGCCCTGGTAGGTCTGCAGCTGGCGCAGGAAGCCGGGGTTGGGGCGGGCGATGGGCCGCAGCTCCTGCACATGGCGCAGCGCCTGCTCCAGGCCCCAGCCGTACTGCTTCATGGCGTAGGCCACCACCGTGGCCGCCGAGCGGCTGACGCCCATCTTGCAGTGCACCAGCACCCGCGTGCCCTGCGCTCTGTGGAGGCACAGCCGGTCAGCTCCCCCTCCCCGGGGCCCCTGCAGTATAGGGGGGAGCTACCCAGAGCCAAGGGGGAGGGCCAGGGCCCCAGAGCCAGAAGAGGTCCCGGAGCTCCGGGCAGAGGGCTGGGAGGCGCGGGGCCGCTGGGAGCGGTGGGGCGGGCGCTGGACCTGGCCGCCTCCACGAAGCGGTGTGTCTCCTTCCAGTGGGGCAGCAGCTGGGCCGACTCCTCATCCCAGAGGCGCACGTTGTGGTAGGTGAAGTGCTCGGGGTAAAAGTTGTCGATCTCCCGGGCCATGTTCAAGATGTGGCTGACCCTGCGGCAGAGGGGAAGGCCCGGCTGCGTGGCTGGGGTGCCGCCCCGGCTCCAGCAGCCCTGGCCACCTGGGGGTCCTGTTCCTCTGCGAGTCAGGTGGGGGCGGCACGGTGGCAGATGCCTGTCCTGTGGCCCTGAGTGGATCATGTCACCCGTGGGGCTCGAGGCCCCCCCGCAGCTGCCGAGGTGAGCGCAACCCCGACCCTCTGCTGTCTCGCAAGTTAGGGAGAGAGCAGCTTCTGAGCCGCGCTGAGCTTGGAGGCCCTGCAGCAGCCAGGTGAGGGCCAGAGCAGGTTTCCCAGAAGCCCACGGTGGGCGATCCGCAGCCACGGGTGTGGGCATAGTCCCTCTCTGGAGAGGGCACTTCCTTCTCCCCGGGCTATAGCCAGGAGGAGAGGAGCTTGGCTGCCAGGGCAGACCTGCGGGGTTCGCCCACTGCAGCAGGTCGAGGGCCTGATTTGAGGTTCACGGTAGGGGGGAAGCTGGGCCAGGGCGCCCCAGCAGGCCAGCCAGGTTGGGCTCACCTGAGACCCACAAGGGGAGCAGCCCCGGCTGAGCCGGAAGCAAGGCCGTGCCAGGCGCCAGGTGCATGGTGTTTCTGGCCAGGTTGTCCCTGGCGGGGGAGGGGGAGCTCAGAGAAAGGGCTGCTGGGAAGCCTACCCGTTTCTCTGCAGCTCCTCCAGGTTCGCTGCGTTCCACTCCGAGCCCTGTGGACGGGGAAGCATCAGCGCCTGCCCTGCTGGCAGCGGTGCCCACCCGCCAGCCCGCGCTCACCAGGTAGAGGTGCGGGAAGATGAGGGAGGCCCGGTCTCGCTGGGCCATGAGCAGCAGCATCTGGTTGTCGATGAAGTCGCGGTACTGCTGGAGGGGGCACGCCAGGCGCAGCTCCAGGGCCTGGCGGATCTGCAGGTGGGCGGCACTGAGAGGCTCAGGGGCGCCTCCTAAGGGCCCCACACCCACCCTTCCCTTTGGGGCCAGTGGGGCCAGTGCCCTTCCCACCCCCGCTGAGGCGAGGCATCCAGGAGGAAAGCCAGGTGGGAAGGCTCCGGGAGAGGAAAAAACGCCAGCCCCCAGCGGGGGGGGGGGGGGCCCACCCGGCTCCCTCCCAGCCCTCGCCCCCTGCCCACCTCTTTGGAAGTGACGGTCTCCAGGTCACTGGTGTCCAGCACCTCCCACAGCCCATCCCGGATTGCCTGCTCCATCTGCTCCTGTTCTGAGGGTCTGGGGGCCAAGTCCGTGAGCCCAGGGGCCCCTTCCCTGTTCCACCACGACCCCCCGCTTCCTCCCCCGCTGCACTGACCGGTCGGGCTCGGGGCTGGGAGGCCGCAGAGACTCCAGGTCAGCCATGGCCATCCACTCGCTGAGGCAGCTCTGGTCAGAGCTCAGTCTGCCCTGGTAGTAGCCGGCCCAGGTGAGGGCACTGCCCCCAGGCACGAGGCCGCTGCCCAGGGCCGCCTCACATGCCTGGTGCAACACCTGGAGCGTGGCCCTGGGGGAGAATGGCAGCTGAGTCACACTGTCCTCCCCGCTGCCCCCCACCCAGACCCCAGGCCACCTGACAGGGCCCCCCTGGTCCTTACCACATGCTCTGGATGGAGATGGGCTTGAAGATGCGGCTCTGCCCCCCGGACGTCACACTGAAGCCCCTGCAGAGGACCGGTGCAGTGGAGCCCAACTCCAGCCTCTGCGACAGAGCCCACCCACCAGCCCCTCCTGAGGCCGCACCTCAGAATGTGCACCTATCACCTGAGCTCAAATAAGTCCTGTTTGCTAGATATGGGGGGGAGTGAGGTCCAGAGAAGTTAGGACACTCGCCCAGGATCACACAGCAAACCTGAGGTGGAGCTGAATAAACCCAGGCCCCAGCCTGAGTTCTGCTGCCTTCCAGGGCCTGCCCCGGTGCCCATACATCACGCTGGTATTCCAGCCTCCTGCCCGCCACTGCTTACCCATCGCCATCGAGGTACACCTGAGTGTCGCTCCAGAGAGGCAAGACCAGGCCCAGGGTGCAGCTGGGAGAGCTGGCAGAAGACAGGAGAGTCACTGTCCCCCCGGACCTCCCTTCCTTGCCCCTTCCCTTCCTCTCCCTCTGCCTCCTCGTCCCACCTGCTATCAGGGAAATCTACCCCCAGGAGGACAGTCTCCTGGCTCAGAAGGTCTCTTGTGGAAACCACCAGCAGGTAGCGGAGCCGGGGGGGCCGTGCTGCCTCCAGCTGGGCTGCCTAGGGAAGGGGCAGGGGAGAAGCCCAGGTCACCGTGGCCCAGAAGACCCCACTCCCCACACCCCTCGAGCACACACCCCGGCCCAGATCAGACCCCACCACTGCTCGCTCCTCCGCCCCAGCCCCTCCCCCGAGTACCAGACCAGCGCTCGCAGGCTGGTGGCTGCCAGCTTTGGGATTCAGGATCCCACAAGGTGTTTCCAGAGCTTTTTCTGAAAGGGCACATGAGTGGGTGAAAGGGGGAAGGGGCCCGACGTACACAACCCATGTTGTATTTCTGCCTAGGAAGGAGTTCTTAAAAGACCCTTCCTCCTGTCACCGCCAAAAGCGTCTCTCACCAAAGAAGCCTGAGGGGCACAATCTCACCACAAAGACGTTGCTTCCAGAGGGCAAGTTCCGCCTTATGAAAGACCCTCATCTTGTTAGCCCCTTTTTTGCTACAGAAGTGGCGATGTCTCCACAGCCTCTGGGCCCTCCTGCAGCACCCACCCAGGCACCAGTCCACGCCAGAACCACGCGCCTGGCAGGGCAGGTTGACCAGAAAGCTGTGTCGTGTCACGCCTCAGCTGGGGGCCTCATCTGACCCCGTGGGCCCCGTCCTCCCCAGCCCTCTAGAGACCTGAAGACGTCCTCGCCCTGGCCACACAGCTCTAGCTGAAACATCCCCCAGGCCCCCCACTGCTCCCAAACACACACATGCACACTCATACGCACTAGTGCCTTTGCTCCACCCTCCAGCTCCACTCACCAGGCGGATGTCGTCCTGCGGCCTCAACAGCTCCACCATGACCTGCAGGTGGCGCTTCTGCTCCTCTTTACTCTGCGGCCCATTATCTGTCCTGTTCTCACCGGGCGGCTGCTCACCAGGCGGCTCCTCACCGGGCGGCTCCTCCTCCGGCTCTGAGCGGGCCTCAGCTGCATCTCCATTGTCCCCTCCGTCCTGAAGCCCCAGGACAGCCCCACGGAGCACTGCGAAGCTCTGCCTGGGGTGGGGGGATGGTTAAGACCCCTCCCGGGCCCTGGGACCCGGCTGAGTCAGGGTGACCAGGAGGGGTGACTGAAACAGGTCCCCTCCTTGGAGAGTCGGCGGAGGGCATCGCCTGACAGAGGGCTTTTCTAACCCATTCCCAGGGATACTGCCGCCATACTTGAGAACCCCTGCTTCAGAGTCTCCAAGGCCCCATTCTTGCCCGAGGGGGGCAGGCCCTGCTCCTTTCCCATTCACCTGCCTAACTCAGGAGAGGCAGTAAATTTGGTGGGAATCCTGGAGTCATCAGGCTCTGTCACCCCATCCTGTCCTTTGGCTTGAGACCCCTGGCTGAGCCAGACTCCAGGGGAGTGAGTGGAGGGGTGCAGCTCATGGGGGGCCGGGGGGCAGGACAGGAAAAGAAAAGGTCTGGGCAACCGGCCAGCCAGCCATGCCCATGAGCATATTCAGTAGCTGGCCTAGCGGGGTACGACCAACACCGGGTCAGGCCCAGCAGCAGGTGGGGTGTCTTGTCCAGCCTGGCGCTCACCTTCGCTGGAGTTGGCCTCTCTGCTTGGACGCCTGATCCTGCCGAAAAAGTGGCCCCAGGGGCAGTGAGGTAGGACATCCAGGCCAGGGTGACTGGGGGCGCGGCAGGTGTCTGGAGGGTTGCCCCAGATTTGGGCTGGAAAGGGGGTGGGGCCTCCACAGACTGGACAGTCCAGCCGGGGCTCTTTCTTGGTCCCAGTTCCTGGGAGCCTCAAGATCTCCCCGCCCTGGGGTTCGGCCCCCCACACCCCGGGGCCTGAGGGGAGGCTGCCCGTGGGCAGGACTGGCACCCCAGACCCAGCTGGCAGCTAACTGCGTGGACAGGACACAGCAAAGCGGGACTCACCGAGGGCCCCATCGGCGTGGCTGCTGCTGGGGGCGAGCGACTGACGGTGACCAGGGCCATGGGGCCAGGCGGGGCCACCAGGGTTGGCACCGGATGCGCGCCCGCCCCAGCCTCACGGACGACGGCGGCGGCTGCCCGCCTGCCCGCCGGCCCGCCAGACCAGGAAGGAGAAACTCGGGGACCCGGGCGCCCGCCGCCAGGCACCTCCTCGCGGGCGGCCCTTAAAGGGCCAGACGCGGCCAGCCCGGCCTGCGGAGCCGGCTCCCCGCGGCCGCCCCCCGCCCTTCGCGTCCCCGCGCCGCGCCCCGCCTCCGAGCGCGCGGGGGGCGGGGCGGGCCGCAGGTGGGGCGGCCGCGGGGCACGCGCCGGTTCGGTCGCCGAGGTGGTCGTCGCAGCGCGGGCGGGGTGGCTGCCGGGCCCCCCCGCCCCGCCCCTCCCGCCCCTCCCGCAGGCCGCCCGGGCTCGACTTTGGGCTTCAACCCGCGTCGGGGCGGACTCCGGGCGCGGGGAGGCGGGGCCGGAGACGGGGTTGGAGACGGGGTTGGAGAGGTGCAGCCGCCGTGGGCCTTAGGTCGGGGGAGGGCGGCCCCGAACTTCTCTGTCCCTGCGAGTCCACCTCGCCCCAGCAACCCCCGGGAAGCCGGGAACCGCCAGGGGAGCCGGGGGTGAGACCAGCCCACCAGCGGCCCCGGGGATCCCGGCTCACCCTGCAGCGAGGGCAGGGCCGAGGCGGCGGCAGTTGTGGCACCGGGAAGTGAGTTGGCGGGGTCAAGGCTGAACCCAGACCTGGGGGTGCGGCTCGGGGCTCCTCCCAGCCGCCTGGGAGTGGTCTGGGGGCCTGGACTCTCCTCCCAACAGGTGCGGGGGTGGTTCCCCAAAACCAGCCGCAGGGCCAGGAGAAAGGCGGTCTCCTGTAGGCCAGACGGCCCGTCTAGGCAGAGCACCGCCCGCTCGGAGGGCCCAGCTCTCCTGTCCTAGCGGAGGACCCGGCTGAGGGGCCATGGCCCAGATTCCAACCCAGGTCTGGGGTCACGGCCGACAGCCCCGGCCACCCCCGCTCACTGCGCAGAGCAAGCTTGCTGCCGAAGGTCTCTTTATTGCCATCTTGGTCTCCGTCATAAGCCCCCCCACCCAGAGCTCCAGGCCCCCAGCTCAGCAGCAGACAGTTTATAAATAAATAAGTTACAAAAGTGGGTGCGGGGTGGCCCCCTCCCAGCCCGCCAGGGCCGCTCAGTGCTCTGTGAGCGACAGGCGCAGGATCCGCTGGAAGTCCTCCTCCTCCTGCTGCCCCCGCCGCTCCAGCTCCTCCTGTTCCCGTGAAGACAACTCCAGGGCCAGGCGAAGCTGCTCCTCAAAGCTTGGGGGGGCCGGGACCGGGGGAGTCCTCTGAGGGGATCCTGGGCCCCCAGGCTCTGTGGATATTCGCAGGCTTTCCTGGAGGGCCCTTCCAGGCACAGCGTGAGAGGGGAGAGCACAGCGGTGAGGAGCCGGCTGGGGCCTGGCTTCAGGGGCGAGGACAGACAGGGCAGGTGGGCCTGGGAGACCTGAGAGAAGCAGCAAGGCCCCGCCCCCACCCCCCATGCCTCCTCCGGTGGTGGGCGGTGACAAAGGGCAGCCCTCGGAGGGTCTGGGCCTGGGACCAGCGCCTGCCCACCCACACCAGCCCGGGGCCTCACCGCTCCAGCTGAAGCTGCTCCTCGTAAGCCACGGCCTGGGGAGGAGGGTGGGTGCCGGGCCGGGAGTTGGTCAGAGCTTCCCAGACAGTCACCTGCGGCAGGCGGAGTTGGGGCCTGTCACCTCCACTGTCCGATGGCAGCAGGGGCCAGCACCCGCCCCTGCACCCCACCTGCTCGGCCTCCGTGCCCGCCTCCAGCAGGCTCTGCTGGATGGCAAACTGCAGCAGGTCGTCGTCCTCGTCACGAAGGGGCTCGCTGCGCTCCGCACCCAGCACGCTGTACCCCTCAGGCACCTCAAACACAGCGGGGTCCACCTCGCAGGGGAAAGGGCTGCCCCCGGCGGGGGTACCCGGAGCCGTGATGGCAGAGCCGGGGGCCGGCACCCACACGGAGCTCAGGGGCTCATCACAGCCACACAGGTTGCTGAAGGTGATGCGGGCGTTGAGCACGTGGAAAAGGGGGATCTCTGCGCGGAGACAGCTGAGCCTGAGTACCCCAGCGAGACCCACCCGTGCGCGGCCCCCACACCTGCGCCGTCCCGGGGGCTGCCGGGGGCCCCTCTGCCGCCCGGTCCACCCTCTCACCGATCTTGACCGGGAAGCCGGGCGGGAGGCGCAGGGTGATGAAGTCTCGCAGCTTGGCGAAGTGCGCGTTGCTGATGGCCATGAGGTCGATGATGGGCGTCACCTGGTCGCCCAGGGAGAGCGGGTGCTCCTCGCTCAGCCACAGCGTCGCCTTGAACCTGCCGGGCCAAGCGCAGCGTGTGGGTGAAGGACGCAGCCCCTGCTGGCCCCGCCGTCCGAGCCGCCCCCAGACCGTGGGCCCAGGCCGGCTTGGGCGGGCTGCTGGCTTCCGCCCGGGCCTCCTCCGCAGCCCACCGCGGCCGGCACCCCCCACTCCGCCGTGCTTCCGTGGCCGGTGCGGCCGGGGTGTGCCAGGTCCCGCTCCCAGCCCCCACACCGGGTGGCTCCGTGTCCATGAGGAGCCTCGTGGGCAGGCACCAAGTGTGACCGAGGAGACCAGACGCCGGAGGGGAAGGCCGTGCCCCATCACCGCGCCAGCGCTTCGGACTCTGCCCACTTGCGACAAGCCAGCCCCACGGCCCAGCGGGTACCCGTTCGGTCTCCTAGAAAGCCATGTGCGTGTGGTGCTGCCCCGCCAGCCGTCTCCCACCCACCGTTCACCCTGGGAGAGTGCCCAGCCCCAGGTACTGGGGGCTGAGGACTACGGTTCAGACCCGGCTCCTGGCCCCAGGAGCAGCGTCCAGAGGGACTCCACTGGGTGAGTGGGTTCCCCCTCCCTAGGAGAGCCCCCCGCCGACCCCCAGACCTCACCTCTGTACTTTACTGGACATCTCGATGGGACGGCCGATGTTGCGGGACTCCAGGCTGAAGTTGGGGTCGAAGTACTCGTCAGGGGAGATGGCCATGGGGTTGGCGGGGCTGGCTGCCGGCTGTGCAGGCACCTGGGTGGGCCGCAGGACTGGGCTTAGTGCTCAGGACGCTGCCTACCTGGCCCAGGGTCCCCTGCAGCCAGCTGCCGCCCCGAGCCCAGCCCCGCTTACCCCGTTGTGGGAGGAGTGCTGCTGGGCCATTCCGAGGAAGGACTGGAATGGAGTCTTCCCCCCTGAGGAAAAGGGTGGGAGCCATGAGGGGCCTACCCCAGACAGCCCCCAGAGCGCCCCCCCCCACCGTGAGCCTCCGGTCAGATGTGGGCCCCCAGCTGGTCCAGGACACTCTGGCCCAACCCCAGACCAGGGACCCCGCGAGGTGTGACTAGGCAGCAGGCAGGCGCACCTGGGTTTACCTTTGCTCCTCGACTTGTCCTGATCAGAGAGGTGCTCCGTGCGTGTGCGTGTCACCAGCTCCACGTTGGTGGCACTGTACACCTGGGGAACAGGGGGAGATAGGGGGAGCTGGGGGCTCAGAGCCTGTTCCCCATACTTAGCCTCACTGGCACAGGCCCCAAGTCCTCCCGACCGCTGGGACAGGGGAGGCTGTGTTCCCCAGAGTGCAGGAGTGGCGGGGTCTGAACCCCAGGGAGTCGCTAGTGAGGGGGAAGTGCTCCTCGTGCCTTCTTGGTACCTGGGTGGGGATTCATGCTGTGGGTGATCCCCATGTGCTCGGCAGGGGCTGGGTGCTCGGGCCCCCCGGGTTCCCATGGCCGCGGTGCCTCTGGAGCTCACAGGCTACTGTCTCGAGGTGGGGTGGGTGAGGGGGGTACAGTCCTGGGCCTCGTCTCCTTCCCCCACCCCCACCACTAGCCTCTCCTGCCTTGGCCTCGTAGCCGCTAACGGTTTCCATCTTCTCAGACCGCCAGCCCCAGATACCACATTTGTTCCTGAAACAGATCAAAGAGGAGCTGGTGAGAACCTTGGCCAAAGACCTCCCTTCCAAGGACCCCTCCCCTGCTGGAGAGGACGCCCGCACAGCTGGGGACACTGGGACGAGACCAGGGACCAGGAGGCACTGAGGAACTGTCACTAATGCTGTTAGGTGTGAGAATGGTGTTTGGCCTGAGTTTAAAACACGTTTGCTGTGGGGATGATACGGTGTCTGCCTAGTCCAGGGAAAAAGCAAAAGGACAAAGGCTGAGGAAGGACAGTCCCAATGAGAAGGAAAATGTGGGGCCTGCTAGAGCTGGGTGATCAGCTCTCTGCCTGTTCTCTCTTCTGCCAGGTTTGACATTTTCCATAATAAAAGGTTGAAAACAAAAGTATGTCTGATTCGATAGCTGGAAACATCCATATTCCACTTTCCAGTAGTGGAGAGAAAGAATATGTAGGGATCAACGAGGAAAGCGGGAACCTGAACAACATTATGAACTGGGTTAACAGACATCCTCAGAACACTCCACCCAACAGGATGCACGTTCTTCTCGAGTGCACACGGACATTCTTCCACACAGACTGTATTCTAGGCCATAAAAGTAACCTCACGCAAAGCGAAAGGACAGAAATTGCATCAAGTGTGTTGTCCAGCCACAATGGAATGAAATGATTGATCAGTAACAGAAAAAGGATTTGGGAAACTCACAAATCTGTAAAGTCAACCACTCTTCTGAAGACACAATCATCCAAGAATAAAGCAAAAGAAGCCAGGAAGTACTTGAGATGAATGGGAAAGAGCAACACTATATCAAAACATACACGTATATATCAAAATATATCAATATATCAATATTGAGCAATATATAAAGCAGTGTGCAGAGAGAATTTAATAGGTGTTAATGACTATATTAAGAAAAGAAATACCGGGCCCTCCCTGGTGGCGCAAGGGGTTAAGCACGGCGCTATGAAGCAACCCGCAGACTCTGCAGCACGAGTTCGATCCCTGGCCGGCCAGGGAGCAACCCACATAGTGCAGCAGACTTCTCCTGTCTTGCCTGCTGCTCCCCTCAGCAGTGTATTTTGGTCAGTCTGCCTGTTCTGTTCCCCACTCTGTCTCTGGTGAATCCTCTCACCCCCCATGCCTCTGGCCTGTACCCCAGCTCTTGTATGAATGAATAAATGAAGCTTTAAAAAAAAATTGCATAGTAAATTAAAACAAAAATCACTTTAAAAAAAAAAAGAAAGCTGTTTCTTTGGGGAAAAAATCAACAACATTGACAAGCCTTCGGAAAGGCTAGCAAGAAAATAGAGAAGGTTCAAATTACTAGAATCAAAAATGAAAGAGGGGGTATTATTACTGATATTACACAAATGAAAAGGATTATAAAGGACTTTGATAAATGATTGTATCACAACAAATTAGATCACTAGATGAAATAGAAAAATCCCAGAGGGACAAACTACCAAAACAAACTCAAGAAGTAACCAATAATTTGAATAGACCTGTAACAAATATAGAGACTAAATTAGTAATTTTTTAAAAAGATTTATTTTTATATAAGAATTGGGGTACAGGCCAGAGATGCGGGGGATGAGAGGATTCACCAGAGACAGAGTGGGGAACAGAACAGGCAGACAGACCAAGGTACACTGCTGAGGGGAGCAGCGGGCGAGACAGGAGAGATCTGTCCCGTTATGTGGGTTTCTCCCTGGGCAGCTGGGAATCGAACTCGTGCTGCAGTGGTTGCGGATTGCTTCATAGTTTGCATCTTAACCCCTGCGCCACCAGGGAGGCCCTAAATTTGTAATTTAAAAAAAACACAAAGAAATACCCAGGCCCAGGTGGCTTTACCAATGAATCCAACCAAACATTAATAGAAATCACAGCAATCACTCACAAGCTCTTGCAAAACTCAGTCAAGGAAATGACACTGCCTTGTTTTATTCTACAGAGGACTGGCCAGGTACTAAAACTAGACAAAGAAATCACAGGAAAAGAAAATTACAGGCTGATATATCTTATGAATATGGACACAAAATCCTCAAAAAAAATACAAGCCAACCAGATCTAGCAGCATGTAAAGAAAACTATACATCACGATCCAGTGAAATTTATCCCAGGAATGCACAGTTGGTTCAACATTTGAAAATCAGTTGATACAATACACATCAAGAGACTAAAGGGCCTCCCCAGTGGCACAGCGGGTTGAGCGCAGCGCTGTGAAGCTGTCTGCAGCCTCTGCAGCGTGGGTTCGATCCCTGGCCAGACAGGGAGATTCCCACATGGCGCGGCAGACCTCTCCTGTCTCACCCGCTGCTCCCCTCAGCAATGTATTTCAGTCAGTCTGCCTGTTCTGCTCCCCACTCTGTCTCTGGTGAATTCTCTCACCCTCCTGTGCCTCTGGCCTTCTGACTTTGCCCCCAAAGGTCAGAAACAAGATAAAAATGACTATGTGCACCACTGCTATCACCATTCCACTGGGAGGTTCTAGTTGAGCAATTGGTCAAGAAAAGGAAAGAAAAGGTATCCAGATTGGAAAGGTAAAAGTAAAACTATCTCTATTAACAAGTGACAGATGTTCTTACCTAGGAAAAAAATCACAAGGAATCCACTAAAATCAATTAGAACTGAAAAAAATATATTTAGCAGGGATACAGCTCTAAGTTCAATACACAAAAATCAATTGAATTTTTAGAGATTTGCAATGAACAATTAAAAAGTATAAATAGAAAGTAATTATATTCGTAATACCATCACAGATAACACTTAGAATGAATTTAGAAGTACTACCAACCTTGTACTCTGAAAACTACAACCATCATTGAAAGAAATGAAAAGGCTAAGTAAATATGCCCTGCCTGCAGATCGGAGGAGTCGGCACTGGGAAGATGCCAGTACGTCCCAACTGATTTACTGAGTCAGTGAATCCCCCTCCTGACTTCTTTGTGGAAACTGATAAACTGAACCTGGAGTTCCTATGAAATCACAAGGGACCTGGCATAATCCTGAGAAGAACAAAGTAGGAAGACTCAGACTTTCTGATTGTAAATTTTACTACAAAGCAACAGTGATCAGGAGTGCAGTGCTGGCTCCAAAACAGACATACAAATCAATGCCATCGAATGGAGAGCCCAGAAATAAACCCATACACCTATGGCCAACTGACTGTCCACAGGGGAGCTAAGCCCATTCAACAGGCAAAGAACAGTCTTCTCAATGAATGGTGCTGGGCAGCTAGACAGTCACATGCTGAAGGATGAAGCTGGAGTCCTGTCTCTCTCCATTAACTCAAAAGGGATCAAAGACCAACATATAGGTGCTAAAACTATGAAACTTCCCCAAGAAAACAGGGAAAACTACTAATGATCTTGGATTTAGCAAAGTATTATTAGCCATGATAATCACATCATAAAAGTATGAGTGGGGTGGGCCTCCCCGGTGGCGCAGCGGTTGAGCGCTGGGTTGCGAAGCTGCCCGCGGCCTCTGCAGCGCCGGTTCGATCCCCGGCTGCTCCCCGGCCACCAGAGGAGGGTCCCACATGGCGCGCAGACCTCTCCTGCCGCCCGCTGCTCCCCTCAGCAGTGTCCTTTGGTCCTTCTGCCTGCTCTGCTCCCCGCTCTGGCTCTGGTGAATTCTCTCACCCTCCCGCGCTTCTGAGTGTACCCAGTGCATGTATAAACAAAAAACAAACAAACAAACAAATAAATAAATAAGACATGCCTCTAGAAAATTAAAAAAAAAAAAAGTATGAGTGGGGTTAAGTCTCAGGGCTATCACCTCTATGGCCTGGGTTCGAACCCCGGCCAGGGAGTTACCCACATGGCGCAGCAGACCTCTCCTGTCTCCCCGCTGCTCCCCTCAGCAGTGTATTTCAGTCCGTCTGCCTGTTCTGCTCCCCACTCTGTCTCTGGTGAGTCCTCTCACTGCCCCTACCTCTGGCCTGTATCCCGGTTCTTGTATCATAAATAAATAAATCCTTAAAAAAAAAAAAAAAAGAAAGTGAAAGCTAACCTACACGGCAGGAGAAAGTATTTGCAAATCACTGCTTTGATAAGGGGCTTATATCTAAAAAATATAAAGAGCTATCACAACTCAATAATAAAAAGCAATCCCAACTTTTTAAATGAACAGACATTTCTTCAAAGGATACCCACAGCGGCCAAGGAGCAATGACAAGACACTGTCAGCCCTGAGGGAAACGCAAACCCAGCTACAGCGGGGCGCCCCTGCACACCCGCGAGGGCGGCCGGGAAGGGCTCCCGGGCAGGCGCTGGGCAGGGTGGAGAGGCTGAGCCTCCGTCACCGCCAGTGAGAATGGAAGACGCTGCATCTGGTGCTGCCCAGCCTGGTAGGCCTTCAGATAGCCCCACCCAGGGACCAGAGCCGGTCAGTCCACTTCCGGGCACGGACATGTCCACACACCACAGCCCACCGGCTGTATGGCAACAAACACTGCACAACTCGTCAAAGGGTGGAAACGCCTCAAATGCCCACTAGTGGACACGTGAACATCCAGCCTCGGCTGGCGCGAGGGAGGCGGTCCTGCCCGGGCCCTGAGCACGCTGCTCGGAGGGCGCCGAGAACAGATGCCCACGGGCTGTAGCAGGTGGTTCACGGGAAAGCCCAGAGGAGAGAAATCTAGAGACAGAAAGCATGTTAGGGCTGCTCAGGGCAGGGGCACCCGGGATGGGGGGCGAGATTGTTCCACAGTGGCTGGAGCGCCGCGAACCGTGGCCGCGGGCCTGTGCGGCGGGCTGAACCATACCTCAGTTAAAGCTGTTTCCGTGCTCTGGAAGTCGATTGTTGGGGCTGGGTGTGTTATCTGAGAAACAGCACCCCAGCCCACAGGGTCAGGCTCCCAGGGCACCCCTAAAGGACTCTGAGAAGCCAGCACGATGCAAACAGCTGCCCTGACTACAGCCTAAATCCTGGTTTCTATGGGCAAGCGTTCGGCGTCAGCAGTCAAGAAACGGGACACCTGGCCCAGCCCCTCCCCAGGGAGACGGCTGCCGGGACAGATGGGCGCAGGAGGCTCGGAGGTTACGCGGGGACACCGCCCTCACGCAGTGGCCTTGCTGAGACACTGGGCCTGCAGCCGGCCGCCCCTTCTGCACACCAGCACAGGGGCCGGCCCCGGGGGCGGAACCAGGAGCCGCAAGGGCCCTCAGGGCCAGGCCCCAACTGACCTCTCGAAGGCGACGTTGCGAGTGTCCAGGTGGGTGGAGACAATAGGAGAGGTGAGGCGACTGGCCACGTGCTCCTCACTGGGCCGCATGGCGGCCAGCAGCGCCTCCGGCTCGTGCAGGGCAAGCCCCAGCGTCTCCGTGTGCACCACCTGCCGGTCGTGATCCACCTCCATGACCAGGGCGCCTTCCTCTGCCGGCGGGGAGGAAGGGGGACGAGTGGGTGCCCGGCCCAGGCAGCAGGGACGGGGCCATCAAGGCGTCCTCGGCCTCCATGGCCAAGTGGGTGTGGCCTCAGCCCGGGGTGCCCCTCCGTCCTCACCACCAGCTGCGTGTCTGGAGCGAGAACGGCCCAGTCGGGCCCCCCAGCACTCACCCTGGCCCTTGAAGATGAAGCTCCGCCGGCCACGCTGCCAGGTCATGTGCTCAAAGCCCAGGAGGCTGGTGTCCACCCGCAGGCTCTCGCCCCGCTTCCACACGCGGTACACATCACTCGGGCACATCTTGGACACGAGGGGCACTGCAGGGGCGCCAGGTCATGGGGGCTCTGCCCCAAGGCCCCGCCTACAGACCCCACCCTACAGACGTGGGAGCCAGGGGTCCACACTCACCCCAGCTGGTGAACTCCCACTTCATCTCCACATAGAAATCGGGGGCCTGAGAGAGACCAGAGTGCCCATCAGGGACAGGCCTGTAGCTGGGGGCCAGTGGGCCAGGAGCTCCTGTCTGCAGCCCACTCCTGGGCCCCAGCCCTTCAGCAAGTCCCAATGCTGCTGGGGCCCACGATACCCCTACCCCAGCCACCCTGCCCAGGAGAGAGTAGGCCCAGTGGGTCCTAAAATGGTCCACCTGACGGGGTTACAAGCCCAAGGCCTGGGGGCCAGTCTCAGCCTGTCCCCCTTCAGGTCCCGGAGTCCTCATCTGCCAAGGGGACAAGTGGCCAGGGTAGGGGACACAAGGTCGTGTGCTCTCCCAGCAGGTGCCCTTGTGTGCTTTGAGAAGGGTGGACAGGAATTCCCGGGGCCCGGGCCACATGCACCCAGTAGGGTGAAATCCTCCCTTCAGGCAATCTGCACTCCCTAGGAGGCCCATGGCCAAAAGCTCTGCTGGGAATTCTGGGACTGGGGGAACCTCGATGCTGATCGACCCAACGTCATCCACGAGGGCCTGAGTGCCTCTTACATGGCCCTGGACTGGGCCAGGAGAGCCAGACCTCACCGACGTGTGGGAGAAGCAGGCTGCACGGGCCGAGGGGGCCTTCTGAGGCCAGTCCTGGCATGGCTGACCAGGGAGACCCTGCACAGTTCGCCACAGCCCCCTCAAGGCACCACCCACCCGCCGCGGCCGGCCGTCCCTCTGCGCCCTGCTATACCTGACGGAGCTTGTCCAGCAGTTCCGGAATGCCAGCCAGCCTCTGGGTGGCCCTCTGGTAGTCTCGGTACTGCAGCACCAGCTGCACCATCTCAGGGTCCCCGGTGCTGACTGCCTCCTGCAGGACTGGGGGACACCAGGCTGCTGCAGGGACCTCTCTTGATGGCCCGGGGCCTGGCTGCTTAGTCCCACCCACCCAGCCCGCTGCCAGCCTCAGGGGAGCCCCTGGTGTGCCGTACCTGCCCAGCCCTGGCAGCTCTCTTTGCCCACATTGGCATTGTGTCGAAGGAGGACTCTCACGGACTCCAGGTTCCCCAGGGACACTGCCAGCTCCAGGGGGGTGCGCCCCCGGGGGTCCTCCTGTTCAATATCGTGCTGAGGGAGATGGGACTCTTAGCACAGGAGAGGAGAGGCAGGAAGGCCGCTGGGTGGAACAGGGCAGGGAGTCCCAGCGGGGAGTCAGGAGGGCAGGCAGGCGGGGCCGCAGAGGGTGGCCGCGAGCCCCAGCAGGGGTGGGGTCCGGTGGGAAGGGCCCGGCCGCCTTTCCTGCCTCTGCCAGGGGCTGAGCAGGGGCCTGGGAGGAGGGGGCTGGTCAGGCAAGGTGCAGGGAGGAAGGGGGGCGGTCAGGCCGGGGTGCAGCGCTACGTGTCGAGAGTTGGGGGCCCAGGACGGGGCTCGCTCGGCTCAGCGGTGCTGAGACGCGAGCCCCGCGACTGCATGGCCGGGGCGCGGCCGGCGCAGGGGGCCCAGGCCGGGGGTCCGCGAGCTGCAGGTGACCCGGGCTCCGGGTCGGAGGCGGGCAGGGGCGCGCGGCCTCCGGGACGGGCACCGCAGCTCCGG
Organism: Talpa europaea; assembly: GCF_964194135.1. Classification (NCBI taxonomy): domain Eukaryota; kingdom Metazoa; phylum Chordata; class Mammalia; order Eulipotyphla; family Talpidae; genus Talpa; species Talpa europaea. Next base: position 3,056,840 of record NC_140073.1, read on the forward strand.
GAGGAGGCCCGAGCGCGCCCGGGGGCCCGGCGGGCCCTACCTGGTGGCTGTGCAGCGCGGCCTCCAGTTCGCGGTGCCGGTTCGCCCAGACGAGCCGGTGCAGCGGGAAGGTGGGGCCCGGGCCGGCCATGCTGGGCCTCAGCGCCGCATCCCGGGCGGGCGGGCGGGCGGCGGGCGGGCGGGGGCGGCCCGGCCCGCCTGGGCCTGGGCCTGGCGCAGCCCCCTCGGCTCCGGTCCGCCCGCGCCGGCGCTGCGCCCCCCGCAGCCCCCGGTCCCCGCGGCGGCGGCTGCAGTGGCGGCGGCGCGGGCGGCGAGGGGGGCCGGCGAGGGGGGCCGGCGGAGGGCGGGGCGGCGCGGGGCGGGGCGTCGGGCGCGCCCCCCCCCGCCTCCCGCAGCCATGGCAACCGCCGCGGGCCCGCGCGCGCCAGGCCCGGCTGCAGCTCCGCCAGCGGCCTGCAGGGGGCGCGCCAGGCCAGGGGACCCCCTCCGGCGGCCCGGAAGCGGCGGGAGGGGCTCCCTCGGGGCGGGGCCGCCCGGCGAGGGGCGGGGGCTGGGCCCGGGGGTGCGCGAGCGGGCGCCCCGCTGGCCGTGCCGCGGCTCCCGGGCGCCCCGCGTTCTCCCGCAGCCCTGCCCTTCCCGCCCCGCGCCCCCCGCGCCGCTGTGTGCGGGCGAGACGGGAGGTGCTGGCGGCCCGCCCGGCCGTCTCGGAGAGGCCGCTGAAGGCTGCGCCCCCCGGGACCTGGGCCGGACTGGCCCCGGCGACTCGGGGAAGCAGCCCCCCCAGGTACTGGAGTCAGGAATGGGGTTGGGGGAGCCGCCGTCAGCCCCAGCCCCTCTCTGCCTCCATCCACTGGGGCTTCACTGCAGAGGCTGCTCTTAGTGTCAGGATCGGCTGAGGAAGGAGCCTGGAAGTCAGGGCCGGGCCCCCACCCACACCGGAACCGGAACCGGTGCAGGCCTCAGTGGGCTGAGCTCTGCTGTTGTCACCCCAACTGGAACCCGGGCTCAGTCCTGGTGTTTTGGTGTGAGGCAACCGCTAGGCGCAGTGGCGGCCGGCTGGGCCCGCTGTGCTGCTTGGAAAATGAGTTTGATCTGTCTCTGGCTGGGAGGCCCCTGGTTGCCACTCTTACCCGGTGCTGTCAGTGTAGGCAGGTGGCTCCTGTGCTATCTGGGGTCACTCTGCTCCCCCACGCTATGGTGGGTGGCACCAGGTCATTGTCACGCCCTCAGATCTACAGCAACTCAAAGGCCTCTGAATGCCCGGAACTCAAGCACACCCCGCCCCACGGCTGCGCCCCCTCCAGCCTCCACCAGCCCCCTTCGCCGCACATCCCAAGACTCTCCCGGGCCAGCCTGTCCCGATTCCTGCCCCTGGCCCTTCATTCCTACTTCCATTGTCTCCGCAGCCCTTTTTTCTCCAAGAGAAAAAAGGGCCTCTAAAGGGCCTCTTGGAGTGAAAGCCTGACCCTGTTTCAGCTCCCTCTGGGTCACCTCCGGCAGCTGTTCTGTGCGACACCCTCTGCAGAGCCGGCTGTGTCAGCTCCCTTCCCCTCGGCCAGCTCCGCTCCCCGGCGCGCGACTTGTCCCCTGCCTCCTGTCCACCTCCCTCCACACGTCAGTCCTGCACCCCATCGTCAGAGGCTGGTTCTACGGTAGCCCTCGCCTCCCGGCCTGGTCCCGAGCCTTCAGGGGCTCTATGTCCATTCCCAGCTTTGTCCTGCCAGGCTGCCGGCCAGGTTCTCTGGTGTCTGGGGGTCCCAGCCTGCGCCCTGCTTGCCTACCTGGCCCAGCCCGGCCTCCCCACCCCATGCCAGAGGTCCAAAGTTCGTTTCCTCCAAGGCTCTGTGGTCTCCCCAGGACATCCCATTACCACAGCCTTCCTGGCTCACCTGCCATGCTGTTGGGGCTGCAAGCCCCTCAGCTTTGCCCAGCAGAGCCCCACAGGGAGTGGGCATCGCTGCAGGGCCTATGGGTGGGGACATGGGGGAGAGAAGTAAACCAGAAGCCTCTGGGTACACCAGGGGCCTGGTGCTAAGAGTCCCACAGCTTCAGGTCCCCTAGTGGGGCTGCACAGTGGGGCCAAAGGGGAGGCCAAAGCCGGAGAGGGCCCAGGGCCCAGAGTGCAGGGCGGCGTCCGGCTGTCATGAGGGCACACAGGGCCTGGCGAGCCGGCAACACCAGCCACTGATCTGCAGGACCCGCACTGGCTTCCCAGGAGGGTGGGCACCGAACACTCCTCTCTCCTGGGGGCCAGACAAGGCTTCTGAGTGTGTGAGTGGGTGGGAGACCCCTGCCCCGCCATTCCCGGATGACTGCCCTGGGGTACGGGGGGCCTGGTGCCACCCAGACCCTCGCCCTACGGTGGCCGCCCAGTGGAGGCTGCGAAGGGTCACCAGGCAGAAAAGAGCGGCACGCGAAGGAGTCAGGCACCATTTTTTATAAAAATGCAATCTCATTTTCCACTCTGTAAAATCACATTCAGATATCGGCAAAGAAACGCCCCGAGGTGAGTGGAGGGGAGGGAGGGCTCGCCCACCGGCCGGGAGAGGGCGGACACCACACACGCAGCGACTGGCACGAGGGGCATGCGCGGGTGGGGCGGCGCCCTGCGGGCAGGGGCGCCACAGGGCGTGGGCTGTGGGGCAGCCGGACACACTGGCTGGCCTGGGGCGGGTCCTGTGGCCCAGGGCAGAGGAGGCCTCACCCCCCGGGGAGGCCTGGGGACCTCAGACCCGGGAGGCCAGTGTGGCGTCCCCCGTCTCCTCTCCGTGGGCCCTGAACCCGGTACTGGGAGGAGGGGCGACAGCGAGGGCAGCAGCACCCGCCACTGAGCCGCCTTCCCTGTGGAGCCCGTGGCGTCAGGGCAGGTGGGAAGGGAGATGGCCAGTGACCCGGGAGACAGCGGCTCCCTCCACCCCACTGGCGGGGGCGGGACAGTGCAGGGCTGGTCCCTGTGGCAGGTGGGCCGCGGTGGGGAAATTCAAGTGGTCTCCCTGGGCTGCGGCCTCCCCTGGGGCAGGGGACGCTGGTGGCCCGCGGCGCCGTGGGCAGGGACGCCGCCCACGCAGCCTGAGGTGGCACAGCTGGGGCAGCATCCCCCGGGCAGGGCGGAGGGCGGCCGGGGCTGCTGCTCCCCCACAGGAAGACGCTGGGAGCGGCCGGCTCCCGGGGTCGGGGCTGAGGGTGCTGGGTGGTGGCTGGGGGGGCGGCAGCGGGAGCCAAGGCAAGCAGACCCCTCCCTTGGGGCTGGGCCAGGCTGGGGCCACAGGAGATCACAATAATTACAAAATAAAACTTTTTCCGCTTGGCGGGAAAACAAATAATAAAAATCCGACAAAATAAATTAGAGGTTTATAAAAGGCGGCGGTGGGCGGCGGCAGGCGGGGTCAGAGGCCGTTGGCACTGCCTCGCTGGATCAGCGGCACCTTGCTCAGTTCCACCACGGGCGAGCGGGGCTTGTTCTTCATCTTGGGCACCCTCTGCACCAGCTGCTGGGCCTCCCGGTAGGCGTCGCGCAGCTCCTTCTTCCACTGCACCAGCTCGGGGTCGCTCTGCGCACGCCCCGGGGCGGTCAGTCGGCCGCTGTGGCCAGCCCACCCCGACCAGCGGGCCCCCGGCCCCAACTCACGTCGCACTGCAGGACGAACTGCTTCCCGCCGCGGATCTTGAGCAGGAGGCACTTGCGCTCCTTGATCTGCGTCTCCTCCACTGACTGGATCTCCTCCATGGTCAGCAGGCTCTGCTGCGGGCGGGAGGGGCGGGGGGGCCGTGAGCCACGGGAGGGCGGCCGCCCGGCCCCCACGCCTGGCCCCAGCAACACTCCTTACCGGGGCCTCGCCCTCGCCCCGCCACTCCAGCCGGTTGGGGAACAGGTAGAAGTAGCGCCGCTGCCACTGCGTCAGGAAGGGGTTGCCCATCTTGGACATGTAGCCGTGCATGATGCAGTCCTTGCCCAGGGCATAGTCTGCGGCGAGAGAGCGGAGGGGGGCTTAGCGCCCGCCGCCCAGGCTGGGGTCCGGGCTCCGCACCGTCATCTGGGGCGGGGTCCTGAAACCCCCCCCCCCACCCCGTTTCCCGTCTCTAGAGCAGGCGGCACCTGCCCCGCAGCCCGGACGCCTCACCTTCCTCGTGGCCCAGCTGCTTATTTTTGGTTTTCTTTCGCGTCTCTAGCCGGTCCGTCTCAGTGTTGATGGCGTCGAACACGGTCTCGGCCACCTCCTGCTGCCACCGCTCCGAGATGGTGAGGGGGAAGTTGCGGTAGAGCTCCTGGTCACTGTCCAGTAACTGCCGAGTGGACGGGGCAGCGATGTCCATCAGCCCCGGGCAGGCCCAGCCAGAGGAGGCCCGGGGCAGGGCAGGCAGGCCCACCCCCCACCTCCAGGGGATACAGAGAAGCCACCTAAGGCCCAACAGGCTGGCGCACCGGGCTGGGGGTGGTCCCGGAGGCTGAGGAGGCCGCAGGGCAGAGCTCGGGGCTCTGGTGCAAGAGGCCAGGCGGGTCCAGTACCTTGATTCCTTTGGTGTCCTCCTCATCAAAGGAGCCGATGTCGAAGGCGTCGGCCGCGTTCACCTCCCCTCGTGGGGGGATGAGCGGGGGAGGGTACTGCAGCAGAGTGGGGACTGGGCATCAGCACGGGGCCGCCTACAGGCCACACCCTCACCCCCAGCCCTGACCCCAGCTTTTACCTTCTGCAAGAAAACCATCTGCCAGTCCAGGGAGCGGAAGAAGGGGCTCTCCTTCACCTCCTGAGCCCTGTGGGGAGAGCGGGTCACTGGGGCTCACAGCACCCAGCCAGCTGGGGCCAGGCCCGGGGGCAGGTGGCCCAAGGCTAACTCTTGGCTCAGCCACTCTCTAGCTCTGTGACCTTGGGCAAGTTCCTGAAACCCGGGCCTGTTTCCTCATCTCTAAACGGGGAGCAGCAGTCCCACAACGGCCCAGTGCCACCGGGGCTCTGCTAGCTGTGAATCCTGCGGCCTCACGCCCAGCACCCGCTGGACCTTTAATAAACATCAGAAGCTGCCGTCATCGTCCTTCTCTGACATCACCACCTTTGGCACAAGGCCCCTCGGCAGCCGCACCCCCTAACAGCCCCTCAGCTGGAGAACACTGGATGGGACAGGGTGCTCTTGACGAGACACAGCCCCTGGTCTCAAGGGCGCCCCGGAGGCGGCCGGGTACTGGAGGATGGCCGGACGCTCGCCTGAGCACCCAGGCCCGGCTGGGAGGCGGGACCTGGATCTGGACACTCACCCTTGGCCCCGGCAGCCCAGTCTCCGGTTCACATCCCTCTGCAGCAGCCCCTCCAGCAAAGAGCGGAGCTCGGGGGAGAAGGAGTCAGGCAGCTCCACAGCCTACAGGGAGGACCGGACGTTGATGGAGGGAGAGACAGGGCCCCCTTCCTGATGGCCCCCCGCAGTCATGTTGGCTCTGACCACTTTGGGGGTGGGGTGGGGAGGAGCCTATGGGGCAGGAGGTCAGAGTAGGGCAGGGTCACACGAGATCTCTATGAAGAACCAAGAGCCCTGACCTCAACCCCCACTGCGCCCCCATCCCACCCCAGCCCCAGCATCCTCACCATTGTCAGCGTCATGCGGTCGATCTCATGCTTGTCTTTGGTCTTGTGCTGCCGGAAGGGGCTGTGCCTGGACAAAGAGGCCAAAGTTCAAGGTCAGAGGAAGAGGAAAAGTGGCAGCGCACAACCCATGCTTGTCCAGAGTCAAGATGGTGCCGCCTGTAGCCCAGGCGTGGCCTCCTCCCGCCCAGCTCCTCGCGGGGGGCAGGGAACGGCCCACTCACCCCCGCAGCAACTTGAAGAGCATGCAGCCCAGCGAGAACCAGTCGGCGCTGCTGTCATAGGCCACGCCCTTCTGCAGGACCTCGGGGGCCATGTACCCGTGGGTGCCCCTGTGGAAGAGAGGCCGTGAGCACTTGGCGGAGGGCACGGGAAGGGAGGGTGGGGCCGGGCACTCACACGCTGGCGTGGGGCTTCTTCTTGGAGAAGTCGCAGGCCAGGCCCAGGTCTGAGATGCGCACATGGCCGTGCTCGTCCAGGAGGATGTTGGCCGGCTGCGGAGGAAGCCCAGTGAGCCACCGGGGGCTCAGCCTGGCCAGGCCAGGTGACAGCTGGACCCCACTTTCCTCTAGAGGATGATGGTGTCCAGGACAGGCCCTGGAGGGGGTCCTTCTCCCCCCAGACACAACCGGAGTCCAGAAATGGCTCAGTGGGAGGGAGGGCCCCTCGGCAGGCAGCAGGAGGGGGGCTTCACCTTCAGGTCCCGGTAGACAACGAAGCGGTTGTGCATGTGCTCCAGGCCCAGGATGATCTCCGCGGCATAGAAGCGCATGTCCGCCTCAGAGAAGACCCCGTGCTGGGAAAGGTGGTAGTGCAGGTCCCCGCCTGGGGAGGCAGCCCAAGTCAGGGCTCTGGCCTCAGAGATGGGCTCCGCCCCCAGCCCCACAGGCTCCGCCCCCAGCCCCACAGGCTCCGCCCCCAGCCCCCACAAGCTCCGCCCCCAGCCCCACAGGCTCCGCCCCCAGCCCCCACAAGCTCCGCCCCAGCCCCACAGGCTCCACCCCAGCCCCAGAGACAGGAGCCAGCAGACAATCAACTCACCGTTCATGAGATCCAGGATGAAGCTGAGCTTGTCTGGCGTGTGGAATGCATAGGACATGCAGACGATGAAGGGGCAGTCCTGGGAGGGAAAGGATGGGCAGGCAGGTCAATGGTGGGTGCCCAGGTTCCGGGACGAATCCTACTCCGCCCGCCCTGGCTGCAGCTCACCCCTGTGCTGACGAGGGACAGCATGATGCGCTCGTTCAGGGCCAGGGTCTCCCCCTGCTTCATCTTGATGCGCTTCTTGTCCAGGCACTTCATGGCGTACCTGGGGGCGGGAGCTGGTCAGTGGGCACACCCCCACGCAGAGCCTCGCAGTGCAGGGAGAGGGAGGGGTAGTCCTCAGGAATGGACCAGACCCCAGGACAGCATGTGGTCCTCATCAGAGACAGACAGAAGGCAGGAGGGCGTGCTGGTGGGCCAGGGGCTCCGTGGGCCTGCCTTGGTGGGCGGGTGACCGCACAGAGACAGGAAGGCGGGGGCAGGTGGTGTGGAGAGAACAGCACTGGCCCTCTGCCGAGGCCTGCCAGTCAGGGCTCGCCCCTGCCCTCGGCTCCCAGGGTCCCCTGCCCAGGGCATGGATCCCCCACCGCTGTTTCAGGCCCCAGGGGCTCTCCCGCCCCGCAGCATCCCACCAGACGCCAGGGCTTACATCTTGCCTGTGTCGGCCTTCCGGCACCCATACACCTCACCGAAGCCCCCTCGCCCGATGATGCGGTGCACGCTGAAGTCGTTCATGGTCAGCTGCAGGGGTGGCAAGAGTCGGAGTTGGGGACGGTGGCCTGGGCTTGGTCCCCGGGCAGAGGTGCCTGGGCAGCCAGGGCTGGTCCATGTGGAGGCCCCGGACCCAGGCTGCCTTCACCATTGCTTCTCTGCCTTGAGCTGTCCCGCTGAGATCCTGGCACCAACCCCACGGCCACCACCCTGGGGCTGAAGGGCAGACCTCCTTCCCGCCCTACCAGGCCATATGCCCAGTCCCCCGGGTATATGGCCGCAGCCGAGGCCCCCCCCACGCCCACCCAGCCCACTCACATGGATGTTGAGCTCCACGTTCTTCCACTGGCAAAAGCGTGTGAATTTATCACTACAAGAGAAGAAGCGGGGGCTCAGACGAGCTTCACAAAGTGGGGAATGACGCTGATGGAGCCCGTCCCACTGCACCACCGTCTTCAGGGGCCCCGAGCCTCAGCATCCTCTGGGCGGCCCAGGAAGAGCAGTGGCCCAGGCTGGCCACCTTGGAACCGCCTGGGGCTCACACAGGGCCAAGATGCCTGTCTCTGAGTTCTTGCAGGGACCGTACAGGCTTGGAGAGGGGCCCAGTGTGCCCCCAGCTGCTGGCGCCTGTGACCTTGATACTGCTGCCTGCTCGCACGCCTCTGGGGACACGGCACCCACTCTACGGTTGGGCAGCCGGGACCCTTGGGCAGCTGTTCCTTACTTACAAATCCCACCCACCAGACGAGGCCTGGCCGTGAAGGCCCTGGGGCCGTGTGCCCTCTCATGCCTGGCCCCACCCTGTGGTCTCAGCCCAGGCGGGCCCAGCCAGGTGCTGGGAGGAACGATGCCATGTGGCCGATGGGCTTTGAGATGCCTGGTAGGGCAGGCAGAGGTGGAGGAGGTGAGGATGGGAGCTGTTTGACCTCGCAGCACCCCTGCCCGGGGCTTCTGGCTTCCGGCCCCCACAGCATCTACACCACTTCCCAGAGCAGCCTCTTCCCCTTCCTCTCCCGCCTGCGCCCGCCTCACCTCTCGATGAATTTCTGGAACACGTCCCCTCGGAGGTTCTGACAAATCTCTTCAATGTATGGCTAAGGGAAGAAGCTGGAGGTTGGTGACGGAGCCCCGAGTGGGAGCCGACAGGCCCCTGAGCTGGGCCGCCCGAGGGGACCCCGGCCGGGCTGGGAGGCCGCGGGAGCAGGCCAAGCACGCACCTGGAAGAGATCCGGAGGCACCTGCTTCTTCACCAGGTGGCCCTGAACGTGCTCAGTGGCGCTTTTCGAGAAGGGCTGGGGAAGACAGAGGCAGCGTGACCTGGCGTCCCTGCCCCAGCCCAGCGCAGAGCGCCCGGGGGGCCAGCGCGGGCACTCACGTGCGAGCAGGCCAGCAACTCCTTCATGATGTAGGTGTCGAAGATCTCCCGGCTGCGGGTCAGGCGCTCCTCCTCAGTCTCGAGCTTCTCGTATTTCTTGATCTAGAGCCACGACCCCACAGGCGACATGTGGCGCCACGGCCAGGCGTCTTGGGTCAGCAGGGCCCCCAAGCCCTCCCCTCTGCAGAGCGCCCGCCTCACCTCCTCATAGAACTCCACCAACGGCCTGGCCTCCTCCAGGTGCTTCAGGCAGAAGTCGCGGAAAAGCATGTACCCTGAAAGCAGTGAGCCCCTCAGTCTTGCCATCGCGGCGGGTGGTGGGGGTTGGTCCCAGACAGGGCCCAGCAAGGGGGCCTCCACGGGCTGCCAACCGAGGACTCAGCTTTGGGGTCGGGGTGCCCATGTTTCTCCCCCTCCCAGAACCTGTTTCCTTGGTTGGTGGCTGGAAAGTGACAGGTGGTGGCGAGGCAGGGGCAGGGCTGGCCGGGGCCTAGACCCACACACTGCGGCCCAGTACTGCACCACCTCTGTGAGGGCGACACCCCCACTTGGTGGTCTGCGCAAGGGAGGGAGGTCCAGCGGGCAGTTGGAGCTGTAGCCCGGAGCAGGAGGGCAGCCCTGAGAGAGGACCAGGTAAGTCCCTCTGCCTGAACCTTGCACCACTCCATCATCTGGCTGATGATGAGACTGGGCAGCCTGGGCGAGTGGGTCCAGTTGGGGAAACTGAGGCTTGGAGAGGCCTGTCAGACAGGCAGACATGAGAACTCAGGGCCCCTCTACCCTGCTATGGGTTCTGGGAAGAACAGCCCCGGGGGAGGGCTCACAGAAGACCCCAGGAAGTGGAGGCCAGAGGCAGGGCAAAGCAGGAGGAAGGGCAGCCCTGCTTCCTCCTCGGGCCTCTGGCTTAACATGGGTGACTGGGCTCTTGCTGGGTGGCCTCCCACGCTGCCCTCACTTTCTGGGCAGCTCTGCCAGAGCTCACAGCTCTCAGACACCACCTCACTAGGCCTCCCGCAGTCCCGGGCAGCGGGGCTCCTGAGCCCGAGTCCCCAGCTGAGGACACCAGCAGGCTGAGAGAGGGGCGGCAATGTGCCCAGGGTCACACGGCACAGGCAGGGGACCCGAAATGCCTGCTTCCCGATGCTCTGGCCAGAGCCCGCCAGGCCCCTCCCCTCTCAGAGTGAGACCCAGTTCTCCAGAGGCCTAATCGGAGCCTGGTGTCACTGGAGCCTGCCTCCACCCTGCCGGCGGCCCGGTCCAGACGGCGGGCCCAGGGCCTTCCACGAGCGGACAGGAGGAGGAGGCAGGTCCCTCACAAAGAGGCCGTGGGGGCGGGTGCAACCACAGCGGGCGCCACAGGAAGGGCCCCGCCCCTTCCTGTCAGTTCCACCACCGCCGCCGGCAGCTGCCTGCGCCAAGGGGAAGCTGCAACTCTCAAAAACAAAAAACCCAAAGGAGGAACTTCCCCTGTGGCCCTGGAAGGCGCTGGGCCCCCACCCCCTCTGCAGGCTCCCTGGGCCCACACTGGGTCACAGCCCTGCTGCCCGGGCCAGGGGCTGCTTGTCCCGCCTGGAGTGGATGGGACTGGGGTGGATGGGAGGCCGACCTCCGACCTGGGGGGAGTGGAGGGCCAGCCTGGCCCCTGAGGCAGGGGCAGGGCAGAAGGGAGGCTGGGTCCTCCCCCACCACACTTACCCAGCTTCTGGGAGAAGATCTTCTCAAAGGTCACCTCGCCCCGGTCCTCCAGGTACTTCTGCATGACACTGCGGATGCTGAAGGACAGAGGTGCCTCGGTGACCCCCAGCTCCCGGGACCCCCAGGGCTCCCTCAGGACTCGGCCCCTCTCTGGCCCAGCCCTCCTGGAAGGTGGCTCCTCTCTGGAATCAGGAGTGGGGGGCACTGTGGTGGCTGCCACCCACGGGGGCTGGGGACTGCGCCTGCCCAGCATGGTTCTGTGCTCAGCAGGGAGGGGCCAGCAGGTGGCTGCTCAGAAGTGGGGTCCCAGCACTGCTTCGTGTGGCTTTGGGAACCTGGCCAAACCCCAAAAGCCAGGCCTCCACCACCAGCAGATGATGGATAGCCAACCTGTGACCATCCTGCCTGCGGGACCCCCCAGCCTGCCTTGGAAAGGCACCAGGCCTGGCCACACGGGTAGGCCACAGTACGGTTGGCCTGGCTCACGGCCGGCAGGGGAGTCGAGCCAGTCAGAGGCCGCGGTGCCGGCGCCCATCCCGTCAAACTTCCAGAAGAGGCCAATCTAAACAGCAGACGCGGGTACCAGGGGGAGGGGGCAGGGCGCGACTGCCAGTGGACTGGGGTTTCTTTTGGGGATGGTAGGATTATTCTGGAATTAGAATGAAGGTTGCACAATACAGAGAATGTCCTGAAACCAATGACTGCACATGTTAAGGGTGATCTGAGCATGGGAACTGTATCTCCACTTCAAGAAACAGTAAATAAAAGAAGCCTCCACCCCCCGTGTCCCTAGTCCTGACTGACATATGCCCTGACCCTGGGTTACTTGGAGGGTCACGGGGCAGGGGCTGGGCCTTGCAACCTCAGGCCAGACCCCAGCTCCCCATTAGCTCAGCCACCCACTGGACACCGCCTGGAGCAGCACCATGTTACACCAGGCCTCAGAGCACCTGCTGTCCCCGCATCCCTGCTCCTGGGCCCCTTCAGTCCACCCTGCTGGCCTAGCCCTCTGGCAGCCAGCTGCAGTCACATCTGGACTCCTGAGGGATGTTCTGAGCTGCCCATTTGAGGGCCATGCTGGGCAGTTACATCTGAGCCCATGAAAGGCTCACACACCTGCAGGAACTGAGGTCACCAGCAGGCTGTGGGGAGACCACAGCTGGCGAGGAGAAGGTCGGGTGGGGCTGTGTGTGCCCCCGCCTCTGTCCTGGAGCCCAGCTTGGAGCCTGGCCATTCCCTGTGAACCTCCTACTGGAAGATCATGCCTCCTGGCAGGACCTTCTAGGGCACAGGTCTGTGACCCAGACAGCCTGACAAAGCCCCAGGAGGACACGGTCAGCGCGAGAAGGGGAGACCTGTTCTGGGTACTTGGGAAGGCTGAGAGAAGGTGGGACAGCCCCCCCCCCCACGCCGGGGCTCCGCAGTGCAAACAGGATGCTGTAAGGTGTGAAGCCAGCGCCAGTGTGAAGGGCCCTGCGAGGATGAGCAGCAGGCTGAGGCGGGGAGGGGGCTCAGGCCAGGGCGGGGAGGGGACAGACTGTTGGACAAACCCATGGGAGGTGACCCAGGTGGATGGAGCCCCTGGGCCAGGAAAGAAATGGGTGGAGAAGGCTCTGGCCTTGAGACAGGCAGGAGAGCTTATGAGCCGGCTGGAAGGCAGGCCAAGTCTGCAAGGCCTCGAGGCTGTGGGCCAGGGGTCTGCGTGAGGCAGTCATGGAGGGTGGGCTGCAGCCCCAGGACCTGGGCTTCAGGGCCGGGGCCTCCTGCCCTGTCCCTCAGTACATATCCAAGCCCAGGCCAAGGCCCAGGTTTGAGCCACCCGAGGAAAGGCCATGCAAGATACAGCAGTGACACGGAGCTATCAGGGCACCCTCCCGAGGCGGGACCCCCTCCTACCTCCCTGCCTGGGAGACCAGGAGACCCGGCCTGTGGAGCAGGGGCCCCAAACCGTTCCTCACAGAACCAGGGGCCTCAGGAGCTCGGTGCAGATACCCCGACCTTCTCGGAAAGCTGCCACCAACAGTAAAAAGGAGCCGGTCACCAGGATAGCCCTTCTGTGACCCCCATCCCGAGACTCCGGTCAGGAGAGGGGCCGCTGCCGGCCAGGCTGCCAGCACCCCCCAACTGGCAAGGGTGCCGAGACCTGGATATGGCCCTTACACCGCCACACGCTATCCTGGGGGCCGCACCCCAGTTCAGGCCCATGGGCCACCATCAAGGACATGCACCCCAGCCCATGGATCTTATCACAGCAAGGCCTTGGAAAGTCTGGGAAACCAAGAAAGACACAGCCCAGGCCCGAGCCTGCAAAGATCAGAGGCCCAGGTGGTGAGGGGTGTCTGCACTGAGCTCCTGAGTCCCCCGGTTCGGTGAGGAACGGCTTGGGGCCCCTGCTCCACAGGCCAGGTGTGGGGGCCTGGGTGCAACCAGAATGGCCAGGTAGCCGAGTCACGGTGCAGTGGCCAGGTGCCCGCGTTCCACCTGTGAGCCAGGGGACCAGGAAGGCTGGCCCCTCACACCCCCGGCTCAGCGCTCCATGCCCCACACCTGCAGCAGATTCCTGAGTTTCGGGACATCTTCGGGCTACTGGGAGAGGATGAGGAAAAGCAATAAAGAAGGGAAATAACACAAAATGCCCCCTGGAGGTGATGGTAGGTGTGGTCAGGGGGAGGTACAGACAGGTGAGCACATGGGGCAGGCACGGCAGCTCCAGCCCATCGGGTGACCACAGTGGACAATGGGCATAAGCAATAGGTACCAGGAAGCTCTCAGAGCTCCAAACTTGCTTCCTGGGAACTGGCAAGACTGGCACCAGCTTAGCAAAGGGGATGCATGAGAACGCCCACCCAGGAGCCCGGGTGCAGCCGCTGCCACCACTGCCCCCACCGTGGGCCTCGGCCCTCAAAGCGGCCGCAGCTGGACACGCCAAGGCCCCCCCTGGGGAAAGGGTCTGTCTCCTGGGACTGGGGGCCACCAGGGATGCCCCTTCTGGGGCTGGGATGGCACTTGGTGGCCCATGCCTTCTCCCTTTCCTGCTCTGCTGTGGACTCGGCACGGGGGTGTGGAGCAGCCAGGCCCGCCCTGCCTGTAGCCGCCTGGTGGGGCAGCCACTGCTTCTTCCCAGCCTGTGGCCCTTCACTCTCTTCCTTAAAAAGAAAACATTATTTTCTACATAAAACAAACCACCCCCCAAACCAAACACGAGGTGCGGTCAGACAGGAGCAGGGTTCTCAGAGGGAAGGTCCCCAAAATGGCAACATTGGGGCTTCCTGTCTATTCCCACGGGGCAGGCAGGCGAGGGAGCTGACAGGTCAGAAAAACCTGGCGGGGACACCCCCGCCAGGGCGGCAAGTACTTGCTCGCTGGGCGGCCTCCTGGACCAGGTCACCTGCGTCTCCAACACCGGCTCCCTGAGACTGGCAGAGTCTGGGCAGCAAAGAGCCCCAGGCAGCACTCCTGCCCCCCAAGTCAATCGCCCTGAGCAGGAGCATGTGGCTCCTGGACCAGCTCTGGTCCAGGACGAGAGCCAAAGGCCTGCACCTGCCCCAGCCAGGGGTTCCTGGGCTACACAGAAGGACCTCGGAGCTGCCTGCATTCCCGCTGTGCAGTGACATCCAGGCCCGGCTTCCACCTGGCTCTACCCCCCAGGAAGCGAGGCCAAGCCACAGACTTTCAACCTGCACCTTCCCCATTTGTAAAATGAGGATGTCCACAAAACGCTGAATTGCCACCTCCGCACTGGCCATTTAAGAAGCCTGAGTGGGGGCCTCCGCTGGTGGTGCAACAGTTGAGCGCTGGGCTGTGAAGCTGCCCGCAGCCTCTGCAGCGCCGGTTCGATCCCCGGCTGCTCCCCGGCCGCCGGAGGAGGGTCCCACATGGCGCGCAGACCTCTCCTGCCGCCCGCTGCTCCCCTCAGCAGTGTACTTCGTCACTCTGCCTGCTCTGCTCCCGCTCTGGCTCTGGTGAATTCTCTCACCCTCCCGCGCTTCTGACTGTACCCAGTGCTTGTATAAATAAATAAATAAATCTTTAAAAAAAAAAAAAAAAAAAGGCTGAGTGGAAGCCGGGGAGCTGTCCCCAGATGCCAGCCTCGCTAGGAGGGCTGCAGAGGGCCCTCCTGCTGGGCTCCCGCAGCTGTGCCTCCTCGAATGCGGTCCTAAGCTGCACAGTCCTGAGGGGGTCTCTGTCCCAGAGGGCAGGGTCTGTGGCCAGCTGAGCCCTGCTGGGTGGGCCCATGGGCACCACCCTGCGCCAGGAGTGACTGCAGCCCCACTCTGCCCCCAGACCAGCCTGCACACTCCCACTCCTGCTGCTCAGCTGGGGGCCTGGCAAAATACTGAGGGCCCCTGAGCAGGAGGCCACCCGCTGCGGCAGAGAGCAGCCCAGCTGCTCTGAGGAGCAGACCCGGCCTAACAGCAGCAGGGAGCACGGCCTGGGATGGCAGTGGTACCGTAGGTGGGTAAGGGGAGAACTTCCGGTACTTTCTGGCTCTGCCTGGCTCAGGGGCTTGGCAGGTCACCACAGGGGCCCTCCCCTCCATCATGGGACCTCAGGGATCCAAGGCAGCACTGGTCTTGCTGGGGGGAAATCTAGGCTGAAAGCACAAGCAGCTGCCCACAGTGCCGCAGAGAGCCACTGGCAAGAAAATATCCCCATCTCCCTGAGAACAGGCCTCCTGCTAGGCTGGGGCCTCCTGTGGCAGGGCCTGGGGGAGGGCTGGTGGAAGGGGTCTCACAGGACCCTGCACAATGGGCCTGAATGCCCCCTTTGCCAGAGGCGCAGGCAGTGGCCTTCCTGGGAGCTGATGTGCCAGGCCGGGTGCCAGTGCCCAGTGTGACGGAGACACCGGCAGCCCCAGGACAGGTGAGCTCTGCACGCCGCGCTGGATGGCAGTTAACAAGGCCGCAGAGGGGAGGCTGTGGCCGCAGCTGCAACACTCCTCTGTGGCATTTCCAGACCTGGCACCAAGGTGGCAGGGGCAGGAGGAAGTACCCTGGGCTTATTAGCATTTCTCCATGACTCTCCCCGGGGGCTGACAGCACCCTCAGCGCACCCAGCCACGCGGGGTGGGAGGCCAACCCAGAAGGTCGCCTCCAGAGCGAGCCCTGGTGCGGAGGAGAAAATGACAACTGACCTGGCACACAGAGCCCCCCTGGAATGTCTGCCACCCCCTAGGGCCCCCAGGAAAAAGTGGCTCCTTTCAGGGGTGTTGGGAAGTGGCACCCTGGAGGGTTTGTCACGACCGCCACTGCGTGAGAACAACTGCCGTTCCCAGAGGCGGCTGCCCTGCACCCCCAGCCCGGTGGCTTCCCCAGCCAGAGGCCAGAGCCGCTGCGTGCACACCAGAAACCCCCGGTGAAACCTCCTGCAGCCCCGCCTTCCCGCAGCCTTCCCGCAGCCCCTGCGGGAGGACGGTTACTGTTTCCGCACAGGCTGCAGCCACTTAGAAGCGCCACCTGGGCTTACGAGGGCAGCAGGGGGCTGGGCCCAGCTCAGCTGTGCTCCTGCTCTCCGGAGCTGGGGCGCCAGCTATCTGCTGGAGGCGGGAGCAGACCCGGGCGCCCCAGCGGGCGGCGGGGGGCCGCCGGTGCACGCTGCCTCCACCTGACGTCACTGCGAGTTTACTACGGGTTGGATCGTTGGATCGTGCCTTAGTAGGGCACGTTCTCCCTTCTCCGCGGGCTGACGAGCCCAGATCCCGCTGCAGGATTCCACCTGCAGCCTCGCGCTCCCTTCAAATCCGTTCTCCAAGGGAGCGGGGCGGGCGGTGAGCAACTTAATGGGAAAAATGTGCAACCCCACACTCTGGCGAGAACAGATGGGAACAGACGTCCCAGAGACCCATTCCCGGGGAAAGTGGGGCTTCACAGGCCCGGCGGGAGAGACGCGAGGAGATAATGGTGCGGGCAGGAGGGAGCGCCTGCTGCCAGGCAGAAAGCTCCCCGCGCGGGATAGAGGCTGGTAGCAGCAGGCTTCTGCTGGTGACGGGGGAGTGCAGGGAAGGAAAGCCCTGCCCAGTGCCCCTGCCCCCGCAAATCGCGGGCAGGAAGTCCTGGATACAAAGAGTTAATAGGAATGAAGAAGAAGCAGAGGAAGAGCGGGGGTCTGGAGACAGGGAAGCCGGCGAAGGGCAGGAAGGAGGAAATCCACGGTGGGGGAGGGACCGGGATGGAGCCAAGAACGGAGGCTGCAAGAGGCACCGGCTGACAATCTGCTGCTGGGGCTCGCTGTCCCCCAGGAGGCCAGGGGCGTCTCCTGGGAGCGCCAGGCGGGGCTCCTCAGCCAGGAGCCTGGAGATTAATTACACGCAGCCTCCGCGGTCTATTAAGCAAACGACGATAATTACAGGATGGGCCGCTGCTGGCAAAGGGGACGCTGCTGGCAAAGGGGACGGCAGCCCGAGCAGGCAGAGGGTGGACCTGGACCCTGAGAGCGGAAGGTGCGAGGTGCGGGGCGGGTCAGCCCAAAGAGGTAGCCCGGGGCAGAGCTCTTGCCCGGAGGGCCAGAGGCAGGGAGGAGGCTGGGACAAGGGCCCCGCAGGGTCAGGGCCGGCCCTCCCGTCCGCAGCCACGGTGCTGCCGCCTTCCCCAGGAGGTCAAGAAGCGGGTCTATTTCCTGGATTCCGGAGAGTGACAGAAGGGGGGGCCCTGTGCCAACTCCAAGTGGCCCTGTGCCTGCCGGCTCCCGCTCCCCAGCCAGTGCCAGTCAAGGCACAGGCCGGTTCTTGCCGCAGGGAGGCTGCCGGGGTGGAACGGCCCAGGTGGGGGCAACTCCAAATCACACCTCGGCGCGGACAAACCCAGTTCTTTCTCCCTGACCCTGACCTTGTGGGTGATGTGGGCCGGGTCCCTGGCATGGAGCTGCCTCCTCCATGTACCAGCTGGACCAGGACAGCCCAGTTCTCGGCCCCGTCAGTGAGGAGGGGGCCCAGCGTTGAGCTGACTGGGCAGGGGGCTGCGGTGCTGCTTCTAGGCCACCTCCCCAGGCAGGCCACGGCCCCACTGGTATATTCCACAAAACATGGATGGGGTGAGGGTGGCGGTGCGGAGGGGTGTGGAGTAAAGGCAGCGTCGCAGGGAAGGGGCTGCCGGGAGCCAGAGACCCGAGGCCCAAGTTCAAACTGCAGCTGGCCTCAGTGGGCAAGGCAACGCCCACTCCCAGCTTCAGCCACTTCCAGGACCAACGGGGAGAAGCGGCTTGCTGTGTCCGCCTCCCGCAGCTGGAAAAAGGCTCAAATGGGGTCAAAAGCACTTTGCAAGCGGGAAGACGCACCAGGCAACGGAGGCTGCGGCGTGAGGCCGTCAAGTGCTGGAGGGATCCACCAGCTGGGTGGGGAAGCCGCAGCCCAGGCGGCGTGTCCTCAGGCCCAGGAGGCCCCACACGCACGGCCTCAGCCCCCGCAGGTCAGAGCCCCCGTTGCGGGCAGCGCCCCGTGGCCCGCTGCCAGCTAGTGCCCCCACAGGAGAGGCCATGGCACCTGGCTCTCGGCCTCCAGTGGTTCCCCTAAACTCAGCTCCCCTGGTCTCGTGACTCAGTCCACCCTGGTATTTCTTGAGCAACTACTACATGGGAGGCCTGGCCTTGCCAACTTCACAGATTGAATTTTAGATCAACCGAGATGACAGATGTCAAAGTAAACAATAAATGATTCTCATTTCTACCCTCGTGCCTATCACCCCCATCACTCCTGGGCACGGCAAAGGGGCCTGAGAAAGAGGAACATCTTGTTCCTCAGGGTTCTGACACCTGCAGAGCCAGCCCAAGGCGGGGCCCAGCAGCAGCAGTGCACTCTGGGGAGAGATTGCCCAAACCCCGAATGCAGAGTTCCAGAAAAGGCCCCGCCTCACACTTCGCGGGACTCCAACCTGCAGGAGGGTCTCGAGGCAGCCCTCGAGCAGCCCCGGAGGCTGACTCCCTCTTCTCCTGTCAGCTCTGAGCTCATTTTTGTTCTAACTGTGGCTCGCCCCTGAACTGCCCGGCTGATAGTCAGCCCGGTTCCTGTTTTGAGAAATCTGATGGCAAATGTCTCAGAGAAAAAGGGCCCCAACGGCCCTTCCACACTGCAACTGGCTTTCCTCTCCCGGGCTGGCGACCCAGTCAATCTGAAACCCAGAAAGCGGGGTGTGGAGAGGGTGCAGAGGCGCCATGGCCCCTGCGCCCGGGTCCTGCTTCAGAGATGAGGGGCACACGGGGTCCCGGCTCTGCTTTCAGGCCACCCACGTTTCACACATGAGAAAACCAAGGCCCACCGAGGACGGGAAGGGACTTGCCCGAGTCACATGGCGGGGCCCTGGCTGACACCAGGCCCGGGCTCCGGGGTCGCAGGGCACCCACGCCAGCTCTCCCGCCTCCCCATGTGACGCAGGGCCTCCCGGGCAGCGGCCGGCTCCGGCCAGGGGGACCCAGCCCGGGGGACGGACACCGCTGGGGTCTGAAGCCGGAAGCTCCGAGCCGGTGGCCGGGGGGGCTGCCCCCGGCGGGTCCACCTGTGCGACGCCGGGCAGGGGCTCGCCGCTGGGGCCTCGGCGTCCCCTCCCGTTCCTCGGGGCCCCAAGCACACCTGCCCGGGCCCTGGGGCTGCCCGGGGCTCCGACAACCCGGGAGCACCCCAAACGCCAGCGCCGCGCTCGGGGCGCCCCTCCTGTGCACTCGGGCGCCCACAGCCTCGGCAGCCGAAACTTTGCTGCCGAGGCCCGCGTGGCTGTCCCGCGGGGAGGCGGCGGCCGGTCCCGCGGCGCGGGGTGCTGGCCGGCCCCCCGGGCGCCCGCGGCGGGGCGGGGCGGGGCCGGGCCGGGCCGGGCCGGGCCGGGGACCGCGCGCCCCCCGCCCGCACGGGGCCTGCCCCCGCCGCCCCCGCCGCTCCCGCCGCCGCGCCGGCCCGGGGCACGTCCAGCCCGCCGGCCGCGGCCCCCAGAGGCCCGGACGCCCGGAGGCCCCCGCCGCGCCCAGGCGACCGGGCGGGCGAGGGGGCCGCGGGGCGCGCGGCGGGCGGGCGGGGGGCCGGCGGCCGGCGCGGGCGGCGCCCCCGGGGCTGCGGGCGGGGCGGGGGTCGGCCGGGCCGGCGCCTCACCTGGGCTCGGGCAGCAGGATCTTCTTGCTGGCGCGCGCGGCCGGCGTGGCCTTGCTCTTCTCCATGGCCATCAGGTAGCTCACGTCGGCCAGCACCGCCTCCAGGTCCGCCATCTTGGCGGCGGCGGCGGCCTGTCCCGCCGCGCGGCCCCGCGCCCTCCGCTCCGCGCCCGCCGCGCTCGCGCCCCCCGCGCCCCGCGCCCCGCGCCCGCTCCCGCCCGGGGCGCCGCCGCCCGCCTGGCCCGGCGCCCGCGGCTCCGCTCGCCGCGCTCACAGGCGGCGCCGCCCCATGGCGCCGGCTCGGCCCGGCCGCGGCTCGCTCCGCTCCCGCCGGGACTGCAGTCGGGCCCGCCGCCCGCCCGCGCCCGGAGCCGCCGCGCCTCCGGCCCCGCCTGCCGCGCACGGCGCCAGCGAGCCCGCCCGGGGCCGGGCGGCGGGCGGGCGGCGGCGCCCCCTGGAGGCCGCGCGGGGCCCGCCCCCCCCCACCCGGCCGGGGCGCCCGAGGAGACCCCCGCCCCGCCCGCGGCGCCGCCACCCGCGGGCCCGGGCCCGCCGGACCCGGCACCAGCCCGGGGCCTCCGGGCCCAGACCCGCCCTTATTCCACCGAGGCCTCGGAAGGCGGCCCCGGCCCCCCGCACACCCCGGCCCGGCCCGGCCCCCCCCCCCCCGCGCGCTCCCCGCCCCCGAGAACGCCAGGGTCGGGGTTCGGGCCGTGACCTCAGGGCTGATCCCCGCCGCGGACTGTGACCCCGACCCACCCCGGTCCCGGACCCTAGCCAGAGCCGGGCCACAGGGACCTAACCCGACTGGGCCGGGGCCCACACCGAGGCCGGGACCTGGGCTGGTCCACCCTACTCCAGGGTGCCGGGCCCAAGGGCTGACACTGGGCCGCAGGACGCGGACCGAACCCAGAACCCGAAACGTGTCCTCCCGAGCCCGGCACCCACGGGTGCAGTCAGGCCCGGGGCGCCGCAGCCCCGGCCCCGCCTCCTCCTGCTCCAGCCGCGCCCCGTGGCCCCAGGACCCCCGCTCGGGACCTGGCGCTGGGCTCCCTGGACTGGCTGGAGCCCCTCGGCCCGGCGGGCACCCCAGCCCTTCCACCGCGGTGGGCAAGATGGGACGGAACCTCTTCCCGCCCGGCGTCACAGGGGTCTCAGCGCTGAGAGCCCACGAGGGTGGAGGGGGCTGGGGTCCACTGCTGCTCAAGCCAGCACCCCGAATCCCAACATGCCCCTCTCAAGAGCCTCTCTCTACTTTCCAAGACAACCAGATCCTCTCCGGCCCTTGTGCCCCTTGTGCCCACTTCATGCCAGCTTGTGGGCCAGTAGCCAGGGCCGGTAAGCAGAGAGGGTGCCCCCCTCCCCCAAGTACTCTTGCCGCCTTCTGAGATCAGCCTCGACAGACCCCTGGGCGGAGGGCTTCAGAGACAGTGTGGTTCCCTTCTCGGGGGTGACACCACTGTTCACGCATACCCTAGTCAGAACTCCAGGCCTCACTCTTGACCTTCCCTCCCCCACCCCCAATCTCTCAACCCACCCTCCTGCTTAGCCTGCTGAGAATCTTCTGGAACCTGTCGACGTCTCTGGGTCGTGTGGCTGCTGCCCCAATGCAGGCTCTGCCAAAAAGGCCTCCCCCCAATCTAGGTCTGATGAGGTGACAGGGCCGCTGAGAGTGTGGGAGCAGCACCCCTCTCTGCCCAAAGCAGACCAGGTGACCAAGTTGCTGAACCTGCAAGTCATTGCCTTGGATGACTGGACACTGCTCCCCTGTCCAGCTCCCCTCTGTACCTGGGGACCTCACCTGTGCCCCCATCTGTTCTGACCTCCACCCATGGCTGCTCCCCGTGCCTGGGAGTCCTCTGGCTAACTCCTGCTCATCCTTTCAGACCCAGCTCCTCCAATCCCTGGCCCCCGCACTTCGTACAGCTCTGATGCCACATTTACCACCCATTTCTTTGATTTGAAAACATGAGTTGCAAGATGCATCATTTCAAGTTTTTGACAGTGTGAGCGGGGACGCGAGTGTGGGGGGCCTTGTTTGTGTCAAGTGGAAATGCATCCCCATTGGGAAATGCTAACTGTTGTTTTAGAAAGAAGGATCCCTACCATCTCCAACTGCAGGTGATGCTCCCGCCTCTTCTCTTACCCCTGCTGGCCACCTCAGGACTGTGGTCATGTCTGAGGAATGACAGAGGGAGGAGCAGGGAGCACCTCTCCCAGGGCGGGCGGCCTGGGGCTAGAGCAGAACTGGGCCAGAGGCAGTGAGGATGCCTCTAACCTCCCCACTTCCTGCCCCACCCCCAACCTTTGGGACTCGGCAGCCACACGCCAGCCTGGGTTTTCTGGACCAAGTCCCCATTTAAAAAAACTCCTGCCTGATGAACTTGTCAGACCAGCATCCTCGTGGGCTCAGGAAAGCCACCTGCTGCCCTGCTGCAGCAGGCAGCCGGCCCCAGCAACCCCTGAACCCGGCGTCTGAAGACTGCCGCTCGCACCCACAGACCTGGAAGGCCTGAAGTCGGGCCCTTTGAGAGCGTCGGTGTCCAGGTGCCCCTCACTCATTCCCGGGACCCTGGAAGGGCGCCCTGGGAAGCCCCGGGTTGGGCAGAGGTTGGTCCCAGTCTCTGGCCTGCGAGAGGCGGCTTTCTGCAGTGGTGCTGCCCTCTGGTGGGCTGCGGAGATGGCGCGCAAACGTGCCTTTTCCAGGGACTTCCCTCATTGCTTCTCCCAGTCCGGTGCCCAGACTGTGCCACCCTTGGGCTGGAAGGCAAGGGGTGAAAGAGGAGTGAAACCCCGTCTCTTCCCAGGGGCAGACCGGCAGACACATCATTACCCGATGACTAATAGGCGTTGTGAACCTAAATCGTCCCACACGCTCGCTCCCACCCCCTGCCCCTGTCCAACCTGCTCCTCGCCCGCCTCCTTTCTCAGCTGGGGCTCCTCCATCTTCCAGGAGTCACCCTTGACTCCTCCCTTCCCCACCCACCCCCCGCCCCCACCCAGACACTGGCAGGTCCTGTGCCGGACCTGGCGCTTGTCTCTGGCCTACCCCTAAGCGTCCCACAGCGCCCTCTAGACCCAACCCAAGCCCATCACCTCTGCTTGCACCAGTCTCCTGAGAGCCTCCGGGCCACTCCTCACGCCAGAGTTTTTTGTATTTTTAAAAAGTTTTATTTTTATTTATTTATGCATGGAAGAACTGGGGTGCAGGCCAGAGTTGGGGGGTGAGAGGATTCACCAGAGACAGAGCAGGGAGCAGAACAGGCAGGCTGACTGAACTACACTGCTGAGGGGAGCAGCGGGGAGACAGGAGAGGTCTACTGCGCCATGTGGGTCACCTCCCTGGCCAGGGATGGAACTCAGGACACAGTGGCTGGTGATACTTTAACCCCTGCCTTACCAGGGAGGCCCACCGGAGTTTTTCTAGGCCTCAAGCTCACCCCACCTCTGGGAAGTGCCTCTGCACTTCAGAAACAGCCCCCCTTCTGTGGCCTGTAAGCCCTGTCCAGCCTGACCCTTCTTCAGCTCTCCTCAGCTCTCCTCCATGCCCTCTGCCCTTCCTGCCTCCAGCCTCTCTGGTTCTCTGTCACTACAAGCAAGCTCATTTCTACCTCCGAGGTTTTGATTTTACAGTTGCCCTCACCTAACTGCCCTTCCCCTCCCTGGGGTGTGTGAGGCCTCTTGCTCCCCTGCACCCGGAGGGCTGGGAGGTGCCTGCTCAGAGGGCTCTCCCTAGGTGCCCTATTCATCCTGGTCACTTGCATCCCTCACACCCAGCATGATTCCTGGGCCACAAAGGGAAGCAGGATTCAGTGGTGACCCAGTGTGTGGGAGACCCCTAAGAGTATGCCTCCAGTTAGCCTGATGCTTGTTATAATGGGAGGAGTGGAGGTGGAGCATTCAGAGAAGCCAGTCAGGGGAAGGTGGGAGAGGGCAGAGGAGGGATGGGGAAGGTCTTGCACTTGACCTTGTGTGCATGTGAGTGTGAGTGAGTGCCCAGCTGAGGGCCAGCTCAGGTCAAGGCCCATTTGTGCACTCAGTCTCCATCTGGGCTTGAAGACCCAGGAGGATGAGTTTGGGGGTGTCTCTGACTTCACCAGGGATGTAAGGGTTGACCAGGAGAGACTCCTGCCTGGCAGGGACAGTCCCTCTCTGATGTCTGGGTGAGACAAGGCCAGACTCTGGCTGAGAGGCTGGGAGCTCATGTCATTCTGTCCCTCATTCAGCCGATATGATTTGTGGAGCTGCTACTACAGGCCTGGCCTGATGCTTGGCTAGGGATACCACGTATGGAGATGCAGTGAACTTCTTTCTTTCTCTCTCCCTCTCTCTCTCTCTCATATAGATAGATAGATAGATAGATAGATAGATAGATAGATAGATAGATAGATAGATCTATCTATCTTATATCTTCAAAAGGTCATGTTTATTATAAAAGAGGTTCTTACTATGTGCCCCTTAAGCCCTGATGATTTCATTTCATTTATTAATTTAAGACTCAGGGCCTCCCCGGTGGTGCAGTGGGTTGAGCGCAGCACTGCGAAACTGTCTGTAGCCTCTGCAGCGCCGGTTCAATTCCCGGCTGGCCAGGGAGAAATCCACATGGCGGGACAGCAGACACTCTCCTGTCTCGCCCGCTGCTCCCCTCAGCCGTGTATTTCTTCAGTCTGCCTGTTCTGTTCCCTGCTCTATTTCTGGTGAATCCTCTCACCCTCCCGCACCTCTGGCCTGTACCCCAGTTCTTGTATAAAAATAAATAAATCTTTAAAAAGAAAAGACTCAGACCATTCTGGGCCTCCCTGGTGGTGCAAGGGGTTAAGTCTCAGCACTATGAACCTATCCGCATGAGTTTGATCCCCGATCCCGGGCCAGGGAGGTGACCCACAGCAGACCTCTCCTGTCTCCCCTCTGCTCCCCTCAGCAGTGGATTTCAGTAGATCTGCCTGTTCTGCTCCCCACTCTGTCTCTGCTGAGTCCTCTCACCCCCCACACCTCTGGCCTACACCCCAGCTCTGTATGCATCAATAATTTTTTTTTTTTTAAAAAGAATCATTGTATCAGGCAGGTGATAAGTTATCACAAAAGCCAGGTGCCTCCTCAGGTGCACAGACCACAGGTGTACAGACCACCCAGGTAGACTGGAAGGGCATTTTCTGCCAGAACCAGGATAGGAGAGAAACAGCTTTGTCAGGGGCAGGGAAAGGAGCTTTGCCGGCCCATGGAACAGCAAGTAAGGAGGCCCTGGGGGAGGCGTCTGCAGAAAGCTCCAGGCCCAGCCGCAGAGTCCCTCAGCAGCCCCTCTGCCCTCAGGCAACGCCCAGAGCCCCGGTCAGGCTTCCAGACCCCTGGCTGAGCTCGTCTCCCTTCTCCAGAGCAGAGCCTGCTCCTGCCGCCCTCCCGAAGGCTCCGCCTGGGAACCTCAGCCGGGCCTTGGTCCCGCCCCCCGCCCCGGCCCCGCCCCGCCCGCCCCGGCCCCGCCCCGCCCGCCCCGGCCCCGCCCCGCCCGCCCCGGCCCCGCCCCGCCCGCCCCGGCCCCGCCCCGCCCGCCCCGGCCCCGCCCCGGCCCCGCCCCCGCGCGAGCTCTCCCAACGCGCATGCGCCCCGGCACCTCGGCGCTGCCTGGCCGCGAAATCCGCTGTGTCCACTGGGCGCGCGTTTTTGCCTTGACCCTCCCGGCCTGCCTGTGAGTGTCCGAGCCGCGGCCCCGGCGGCCCCGCGGGCACTGGCCGGTCGGGAGTGGGAGGCTGTGTGCGGGGCCCGCGGTCAGGGGCCGCACCTGCTGCTGCAGCCGGCCGGGCGCCCTGGGCGCGTGGCCTCGCCTCTCCGAGCCCCGCCTCCGCGCCCGCGCCCCGCGCCCCGCGCCCCCAGCCCGGCCTCCCCGCATTGCCCGGGGACTGGGGGACGCGATGCAGGTGCAGCGTGGGCGGAGAGGCGGTCTGGGGCGCGGCCTGGACGCGGGAGGGGCTGGGTCCGCACCCGTTTCCCTCCGGCCGCTGCTCTCCTTTCAGGCTCCCCCGCCCCCCGTCCCCCCTTTTCCTGCCCTTCTTTCCCGTCCTTTCGGGGTGTTGTCTTTCTGTGTGCGTCTCTTTCTGACATCGCGCCCTCTGGGGAACAGCAGCCGGCTGCCCCGCCCCGGGGTGAGGGAGGCAGAACCTGGGGGGCAGCCTTGGCTGAGCGCACGAGAAGCTGCTCCCTGCCCTGGCGTGCCTGTGTCACTGTTCCCGCGCACACAGGGTGTTGGCCCGGAGGCTTCCTTTTGGGCCCCAGGCACCCGGGAAAGTGAAGGTGGGACAGGCGCCCTCTCCAGCCAGGGCCAGGCCTGCTCTGCAGGTGGCCACGCCGGGGCACTTAGCACCAGCCGGCAGCAGAGAGCAGCCCCCCCCCCCCCCCCCGCCCCGGCAAAGGGCCCCTGTTGCAAAAACGATGATGAAATTCAGGAGGCAGAGCCTGCGGCTGCACAGGAGGTCACTCACCCCTGCCGTGGGGCCTGCCTGCCCGTGCTGACAATCTCCTGGGACAGGGGACGGGAGGCAGAGCTAGCTAGGCCAGCCCTGACCTCGGGGAGCCCAAAGGGCCCTGGGAGAGGGGGTGGGCAAGCTCAGCGGGTGCTCAGCGGGACCCCAGTTCTGCAGCGCCAGCCCCAGTCTCCCTATGTCCCAGCTCTGCCACTGAGCCCAGCTCTGCCTGGGCCTTGGCCCTGGTCTGGAGCGAAGACACCGCCCGCCGTGTGGGTGGGAGCTTGAAGGGCAACTGCCGCACAGAGAAGCCGGAGAGCCGGGTGGGGGGGGGCCGACGGGAGCCGGGTCGCTGCCAGCATACCATCCCGGGGCCGCAGCAGCTTCTCATCTTGAAAACGAGGATGATGACGGCGGGAGTCCGCGTGTAAGTGCTTGGAACAGTGGCCAACGTGGGCGGAAAGAAGGTCCCTTGGATGCCAGCCGCTGGCGGGGCTGGCGCCTAGAAAGACTTAGGAGGCCCAAGTTAATCCCCTGTGGTGGGTGGGAGATGGGGAAGTAGGCGTTGGAAGGGAGGACAGACCCTCAGAGAGGGAGCGTGAGCGCCCACAGGCCTGCGGCCAGCGGCGTCGGGTTCCGGCCTCAGACCCACCGGCGCGTGCCAACCGCGTGCTCCCCAGGTGCCAGTGGCGGGGTGAGTTTAGACGCCACCCCAGAGGGTTACTGAGGGTGTTTGTGCCACACGAACTCATGGCTGGATGCAGCTTACGTTGGCAGAAGGAAAAAGGCTGGTAGCATTGGCATAGGAAGGGGGGAGATCTAGGAGGTAGCGGAATTCAGAGAATGCGGCAACAGATTCACTGCATGGGGCGGACGGGCCTCGGGGCTCTGAGCCTCCGGAACATCCACGCCACTGTTTCTGGGACATCTACTCAGTGCCAGGGTCTGCACCAGCTGGTGGGCAGAAAGAGCCACTGTCCTCCTGGAGTTTCCGGGCCAGCGGGGAGACTGACTAAAGCAACCCCAAAAGCCAGCCTGGTCCCGTGGGAGCGAGGGACCCAGCCTGGAGGAGGTGGCCGATGGCTCCCCCGAGGAAATGGGTGTAAGCTGAGGAGGGCGGAGCGGCCGAGGAGCGCAGCTAGCTGCGGGTGAGGGGCAGGTGGGTGACGGGCGAGGGGAAAGCCCAAGGACCTGGTGGGCTCCAGCCTCCTGAGGGGCGCACACTGGTGGGTGTCAAGGGGGGCAGTCAAGTCTGCCTTCTAAATGTTCTGGCTGCAGGTGTGAGGGACTGGGGTTGACTGGAGGCCAGAGAGGTCACTGGGGCTCCCAAGGTCAATGCTCAGGACCATGGTGACTTGAGCCAGGGTGGCGGGAATGAGGGTACTGAGGCCGGTGGGTTTCTGTGATGTTTAGGAGGCAACATCGACACCCTTTTTTGGCAACATGCGAACATGGCCACAACTGTATCCATCTTTGGGAAACCAACATGGAGTCAGCCCATTGGCCAAGACCTGGCCTTTTTCTAGAACTTGCAGAACTGAAGATGGTACTTTTCGGGCTGCTAGTTGAGTGGGCCGTGCAGGCATCCCCCGGCTCTCCTGAAGGTAGCAGTGAAAGCGGCTCGGTGTCCTGGGGCGGACTTGAGCTCTCCAGAGCTGCTGCCCCAGGGTGAGGAGGCAAAGGGAAGCAACAGCGCTGGCTGGGAGGCTGGAGGTGCAAACCCCCGCACCCCCAGCTAAGCTGCCCGGGGCCCTGGCGCAGGCGTGGCCTTTGATAGTGGAGTCCCACTTTGGTGATGAAGTGTCCGGGCCCGGTAGTGGACCAGCAGCACCCTCCCTGGCTCCCCCCAATGACTGCAGGGCTGCTCTGATCCCCCTCCGGGGGTGGGGGAGCAGAATCAGGTAATCCACATTGAAAATCTTCACACCCAGTAAGAAGCCACTTGGTGAAATGGCGTTTCCGGAAATGTTTTTAGGTGTATTTTTATTTATTTTCAAAAATATTGATTTACACAAGCACTGGGGTACAGGGCAGGGGCACGGGAGGGTGAGAGGACCCACCGGAACAGAACAGGCAGATGGATGAAACACACTGCTGAGGGGAGCAGCGGCCGAGACAGGAGAGGTCTGCCGCGCCATGTGGGGATCTCGCCGGCCGGGAATCGAACCAGCGCCGTGGAGGCTGCGGACAGCTTCACAGCGCAGCGCTTGGCGCTCAACCCGCTGCGCCACCAGGGGAGGCCCGTTAGGTGTATTTCTAAAAGGAAAGACAAGCACAGAGTTCTGCGGCCCTGCCCAGCGGGAGGCACGAGCCCTGGCTGTCCTTGGGGACCCCCCCACCTGCCCTCCCCGCGCGCACACATACCGAGGCAGAAGAGGTTTTGTTTTTACTTTTGTTTTTAAAGTCTTTTTATTAAAAAAAAAAAAAAACCCAAATCAAAATAGTTCCCATTGGAGGCTATTTCTTTTTTTGTCTTTTTAAAATTTTATTACACAAATATCTCCATTCCCACGTGTCAGAGGAAAGATTTCCTTGCGCGCCTAAAACCAATAGTGGAGAACGTTTAGAAAACAGAAGTCCAACTAGCTCCCTCTTTCCCTGGCCCAAAGTAACCCCAACGCGTCCACTGAGACCGCATGACTCGTCCCCTTAATGCTTACATTTAATTTAAAATTTTTTAGCACAACATTGGAGATTGACTCTAAATCGGCAACAAAAAATATATATTTACAATATTTCTCCGAAAAAACAAAAAACACAACCAAACCCTTTAAACATAGTGACTTTAGGAGTTTTATTTATGGAGCAGTTATTTTTTTTAATCACCAAGTGATTTTATATTATATATATATAAATTTTCTTCCTTTCCTTTGTGGTTTTTTGCCCCGGTGCTCGGAAAGATGGAGGCAGGGTGTCTGGTCCTGCGGTCTGAGGCGGGCGGGCTCTCCCGGCAAGGCCGGCGCGAAGAGCAGGTCGCGGGGAACGCAGCGCGACTCCGGGTCCCTCTGTCCCCAGACGGAGACGTTTCTCTCCTCCGCACAGACCAACCCTCACCCCTGAGGCCAGCTCCCCCCTCAGAGTCCCAGGGAAAAGGAAAACCCAGCAAGGGCACGTGGGTCCGTCTGCCGCCGCGCCAGGGCTGCCCTTCCTGCTGACCGGTGGACGTGCGTGGTGAAAATGCTTGTTTTTCCAAACCCCAAACTAACCAAAATAAAACCCAAAACAAACCACCAGCTTGGAAAATTCTGTGGATGAAATGTCCCAAAGTCAGAGGCACTCTCCCGGCACAATCCCTGCTCTGAAGGGGTCTCTCCACCTCCCCTTTTATAAAAAGTCAACAAAACAAAACAATCTTCAGTATTTTTCCACAGGAGCAACCAAGAAAAGGCAGGAAGCTTCCAATTATAGATCATTAACAATAATATTAATAAGGTTTTTGCTCGATACCCAGGGTTCTTTGCAGAGAAGTCCCCTAACTGAGGCACTCTTGAGTAAGTCACTGGCATTTCCTCAAAGTCTCAGCCCCAGGTCGCTGGGGCCTGGAGCCCAGTGGGAGGGGTGGAGGGTGGGGAGCAGACTGCTGCTTTTAAGGTGCAGCCAAGAGAATCAGCAGATTGGAAGAAACAGACACAACGCCACCCCCTGCGGGACCCAGTTCTCTCTCAGGCGGCCAGTCGGTGCCAGGGTCAAAGCGGTGCTAGGTGGCAGAGGGGCCCCGTGGCCTCTATTGCTTTGGAAGTGGCAAGGGCAGAGCTGGGGCCTCTCCTCGGGGTGGCTCACTTCAGAGCCCTGGTGCCTGGCTCCTTCCCCTCCCCCGTGGGGCTTCAGGAGGAGAGCCTGGGACTGGGCAGCAGGAAAGGGGCCAGCGAGGGGTGGGGCGGGAGGGCGAGGAGGGGCAAGGTTGTGCTATCACTATCCTTACAGATGGGGAGCAGAGTGCAAATCCGCGTCGATCACTTCTCAGCTCTTGCCGCAGGCCGCTGCTACGAGCATCTCCTCACACGCTTAAATATTGACCCAAAAGAAATTCCGACCTTTCTTTTTTTTTTTTAAAGTGCAAAAAGCTCTCTGCTGCCCTAGAGAGAGGATCTTTGGACAGGCCGTTCAATGCAAAGTGAAAGGGGGCAGCTGCTGGGGCTTGACACAGGGCGGTGGAGCAGGAGACGGACGCCCCCCATGCCTAACACACTCGGCCACACACACGAGGCACATGCACACCCCCTTCCATGGCTGCAGGCAGAGGGCAGGAGGCTGGCTCCTGAGCAGGACCTCCCTCCCCGAGCCTGTCGAAGGTGCCAGATCAGTGGGCCACTGGAGCTAGACATGGCCCCGGGCTAGGGGGGGCCGCACCAGAGCAAAGCCGGGAGCCCGCTGGGAGGCAGGTGGGGCATGTGGCCCAGTTCTCTGCTCTCCCCCCACCACCCCCACACTGGGGGAGACAGGCTGCTCCCTGTGAGGACACACATCCGGGGCAAGCCCTGCTCGGGCAGGAGGAAGGGCTTGTGGGAGGCGAGAGGGGGAAATGAGATGGTGCCTCAGAATCTGACTAGGAAGCAAATACAGGGGGTGTCCCTGGGCCCGACAGTTCCAGCTCCTCTGCAGAGCCTCAACCCCATTAAGTGCAACAAGGACCTAGACTAGCCGGCATCCGGGGGTGGGGCCACATCATGGGAACCATCACAAGCACGGACAGGATCAAGTACAGGGCGAGGAGAGGGAGCGCAGACGTGGACGAGGTCTGAGACACCTCAACAGCACCGTGTATTCTGGATGGGTCTGGCGTTTCTGGGGCTGCTGGCCCCTCCTGCATAAGCCGGGAGAGTGTGACGGAGGAGAGACACGCACTGGACACAAGGAGAAGCTGGCCACAGAGACAGGGCCACTTTCTTCCCTGGGAGTTTGCTCAGAACCAGGCACTGCTGGGGCCCTTGGGCAGGGAGGAGGGCCCCAGGGCCCAGCACAGATGACAGCTGCAGACACCCCCAACCTAGAGCCTGGCCTCCTGGCGGGCGGCGGGACTCGCGAGCAGGCACCTTGACAGCACACGCCTGTGCTTCCCCTCGGAACAATTTGCTGCTCCCTTCTCCTCAGGAGGGAGAGGAGTGGGCGAGCCTGGTGTCCACCGCCCTCTCTGCCCCGTCTGCAGGGGAAGGGCTCGGGGGCAGGAGAGCAGAGAGGGAGTGTGACGCTGGCCTCAGCCCGTGCAGGGTCGGGAGAGAAGCTCTCCTGGCTGGGGAGTCGGGGAAGATCGCTCTCCTGGTCAGCCT
The DNA here is from genome assembly GCF_964194135.1 of Talpa europaea. Classification (NCBI taxonomy): domain Eukaryota; kingdom Metazoa; phylum Chordata; class Mammalia; order Eulipotyphla; family Talpidae; genus Talpa; species Talpa europaea. The sequence goes on from NC_140073.1 coordinate 3,088,029, forward strand.
CGGCGTGTCTTAGCTGATCTTCTGTATCAGCTTCTCATCAGACAGGCAGTAGAGGCTGCTGATGGACAAGTCTGAGATGAAGTGCTCGCAGGCTTTTCGAGTGATCTGCTTGCATCCTCGAAGGTCGATCAAGGTGACATTGGCGATGCGTCGTAGGTAGATCAGGGTCTGGTCTGTCAATTTATTGCAACCTGTGGGGAAAGTGGCCGTGAGGACAATGCTGTGGACACAGCCAGGGGCCCTGGCCCTGCTGCTACCGCTTGCCCTGGAAAAAGCTACCCCAAAAGCCCACTCTGCCCCACAACTCTCTGGCCCTGAGACCAGAAGTGCCACCAGCACGCGCCGTCAGAGGCCCCGCCTGCAGCCTTGCACCCTGGCCCGCCGCGAGGGCCAAACTGCAGCTGGGCGGGCCAGCTCAGGCACTGCACACCGACTCGAGCTCCTGGACTCTCAGCACATAAAAATGGACGCATGTCCAGGTGTGGAGACCAGCTGACACGATTCTTTCTGATCACCTGGGGAAGCTCCGGAGAGGGCTGGGGTCTTGGGGAGGAGCACGGCTCACCGGCAGAAGTCGCAGCGGCCTACCTGCCATGTTGAGTTCGGTGAGGGAGTAGCGAGTGGAAGACCCGACGGCGGTGAGGAGGTTGGAGGACTGGTCTGTAAGGTGGCTGCAGTGACTGAGGTCGAGTCGAGACAGGAGGGGCATGTGGCGAATGATGAGGCGAAGTGTGGCATCCGTGATGTCGAGGCCGGCCAGCCGGAAGTCAGTCATGTTCCGGAGCTTGCTGCGATTGTCCTGACCTGCCGGGAAGAAAAGAGCCCAGACCCATACTCTGCATCCACTCAGGCCGCAGGCAGCTCCAGCTACTTACTGGCCAGGGCCCCTCGCAAGGGTTAAGCGGAACTGCCCACACCCAGCCCTGCTTCAGGGAGTGAGCAGCGTGTGGGGGCAGTTTCTAGGAAACCAGACACGATTTTTCTTCCCAGATGCTAGCTTGTGCCTCACGTACACAGCAAAAGGGTATGCGTGGAATGCTCTCCCTGCCACACTCCCACACTTGCCTACACCACCACACGAACAGTTCTTAGCATTCTACCTCGACCGTGAAGTCTTCCCAGACTTCCACAAGCTATGCCTCCCGGGCCCCAAACGTGGCTCTATCCTGTTTACTGGTGGGTGGCGGGCTGTGAACAAGGAACCTATATCTACTGTGTGCACAGGGCATCGCTGTTTTCTGTTCTTCCACAGTGCCACTGCTGTGGCTCCCTCAGCTTCTCCCTGACGAGTACAGAGACGCCAGAGCGTACCTGGTTTATCAGCCGGTGGAGTCAGCAAGTCCCGAATTTGAGGGTCCTTGATTCCGACCGCCCACCGAAGATCAAGGGTCCTGAGAAGGGGGCAGCTGGAGGTGCTGAGGGCAGAGACTGCAGACCAGGAGCAGCCTGCGAGGAGGAGGTCCTTCAGTCCTGCAACGAGAGGAGACGTGAAGTAACCTCCGTCGGCCAGTGCGCCGAGGGCCTCCACGACCTGCGGGTCTGACCAAGATAAACAGACCCCAGCCTGACAGGGGAGAGGGACCGTGTCCTACTCTGCTAGTCATCGGTCCAAAGACACCAGGGGTCCCCCATGACCTCTACTTTGGCAGCAACAAGACCGACTGCATAATTCCTACCAGAACAATGTTAAGTGTGAGCGAATTCCTGTCTTCCTGACACCTTGAAGGGCTAAAGGGAAGCAGGGCTTACAAAGGGCTGATTAAGGCCGCATCTGACTCAAATGTCCTCTTGGTGGCTCTGCTGAGAGCACCTGCAGGGCTGGCAGTGCTTGGCTGTGCAATGATTGGCCTGCCAGTCCAGGGGTGCCCTGGGGACTGCAGTTACGGTGGCCCAGGGTAAATCTGTCGCCAAGCAGGAAGGCAACAAAGGCATGGGAGCGCTGCCCTGAGCAGTCCTGAGAAGCGATGCTCCTGGGCCATGAGGACTGCAGTAGGACGCTCACCTGGCAGCCTGTTGACCAGCCACGTCAGTTGTTTTTTGGAGATATTGGTCCAACTGAGGTCGAGGCTGACTGGCTGCCTCTTGATGATGCCGCTGAGAGCCTGAGGGACAATAGCCTTACACCTACTTAAGTCAATTTTTGTCCAAAGTCTCTTGTCGCAGCACCTGTGACAGAGGAGAGAGATCTGTCAGTAACCCGATACCTCTTGTCACAGGAACTCCCCTTACAGGCGGCTGGAGGCTTCTGGGAAATGCTAGCAGGGCATCCGGAGGGTCACCTTCCCTGGGTGCCTCTACAAGCTAACAGGGGTCAAAACCCGTTGTCGCCTTTCTTGCCCTCTATGGCAAACCCAGGAGAAGCCGGGGAAAACTCAGCCAGTTCGCCATGATTTGCTTGGGATGGCTGGAGCCCAACTGCGCAGGACACACAGCGGACAGTGTAAGCCCTCACTTGCATTAAAATGGCTCCTACCAAGGCACATGGGAGGGAGCATTCACACATCTCCCGACTTCTTCTTGCCGGAGGTTGAAGGCTGCCCTCACGCTCGCCCTGGTCGGTCATTCCTGGCGCCGGGGCCGTAGGGCGCTCCCTGGCACACCTGCAGCTTGTCCTGCTTTCAGCTTTAGAACGCGCCTGGTACAGTATCAGGCCGAAAGAGGCTCTTTTATCAGGCCTGGGAGGCCTGTTCTACCTCGGCTTTCTCTCGGTGCTATCTTTACATTTCCCAGCCAGGCCAGACCAGAGCCCAAAGGAAGAGGCCTGCGTTTCCACCGTAGTCTACGTGTTCATAGGCCACAAATAGCACTGCAACATGCAGGCTTCTGTTTAATCTTTTACAGCCCCCGCCCCCAGCCAGGCTCCGAGTCTGGCTGGCAGGGGAAGGGGGAGGCGGCACATAATGGGAGTCTTATGCGGCTCGGCCTGGAAACCAAGGGGCAGCGCCAGGCGGCCCACTAGCCCCACAAAGAGAAATATTAGGAGAATTTAGGTAGGTCATGTATTAATTCAGATTTGGGAAATAAACTTGTGTTCGCAAAGAATGGGTTCCTTATTCAAAGACTGAAAACATTTCACGGTGGCACATGGGATTTCTATGGCAAAGACAAGCAGCTTACGATAGAGCAGTGGACTTCAAGGTAGACTGGGGTCTCCTGGAGAACAGCTGCGGCCCCCCCCCCCCCGAGGTTCTAACACAGGAGGTCTGACAGGTCCTGAGAACCTGCACTTCTGACAAGGTCCAGGTAAAGCCACTGGCCCAGGAGTCTGACTCTGAGAGCTACTCTGACAGGCCAGACTCGGATCTGAAGGACTCAAGAGAGGACCCAGGAGTTTAAGGAAAAACCCACAATGCTCTCTGGGAATCTCTGTTCATCACCTCCAGGGTTTTGCCCCAAGCGTCTTAATGTCTAACTTGGGAAGAAACGGTATAGGTCTGGTTAAAAAGGATGACTAACTCTCAGGAAGTTTCAAAGTACGATCTGGCTTGCTGGACAAAGGAATTCTAGTCCAGGTTTGGGGAATGAGGAATTAAAACTATGAAAACTTGTGAGCACCTTCAATTCTTTGGAAAAGCCACGTGTGCTTCTCTTGTTCACTAGAGGCAGCTGAGGCAGGGGCTTAGCGGTGTGACCAGCACCAGGCGAGTGACTGGCACCTCATGGACTCTCAGGAAAATGGGACGAATTCTGCGGACTTGGGGGAACAATCTTTGGCTCTCAGGGTACTGAGCACCAAGTGTACAAACCCACCTCCCAGAACCACTCCCCATGCCCAGCTGAGAGTGGGGCAGCACAGAGCAGGGAGGAGGCAGAGGGCCCAGGCTCCCTGAGGACAGCGGCAGGCTCGCCTGCCCACGCCTCTACCAGACCCTCCACAGCCCAGGCGGCTGCCCCCTCAGGAGCGGGCAGGCCTCCAGAGGCCAGGACACATGCTGTTCTCACACCGACAACCTGCCGCCTGTCCCATCCCCCTAACTCTTGATCCCTGTATCCCTGCTCACCATTTATACCACGTCTTGCACACTCGCATACATTCACAAAGTTCTCTGCGGCTGAGGTAGCGGAAGACAGACATCCAGACCTCCCGCTGCATCCAGCTTTCGTCTCCATCCTGAGCCCAACTGCCCCGGCCATTCAGCCTGGCTGCACCCCCCTCCTCTGCACTGTCATCTTCCTCCTCCTCCTCCTCGTCCTCCTCATCTCCCCCCAGCCCCTCCTCATCCCCACGCTGTGGGGTTCGGGCTGGGCAGTGCTGCACTAGCACACGGGGGGAATGGCGAAGGTTGGCAGAGGAGGCCGTGATGGCCTGCAGCTTGGGCACAATGGATGTCCCGTGGAGCTCTTTGGTGGGCCTCTGCAGCGTGACCGTGAGGTACGATCCCCGGATCTTGGCTTTCTCAACTTCAGACAGCTCCTTTTTGCCGCTGGGGTTGTTCTCCTTTTCCCGTACCATGGTGCGCTCTGTGGCCTGCAGCCGCAGCAACTGCCGCCGTTTGAAGCGCTCATCGCGGCTGGCACTGTGGTGGTCGCTGGGGCCAGCCCCAGGGGAGGACCGAGTCACCATACCCCGAGGGGAAACCGGGTCGTGGATGAGCTGCAGCATGGAGGTGGGTGAATGGGGCGGGGGTGTGAGGGGCTCGTCGCAGCTCCGCAGGGGCCGCAGGACTTTGGCTTGCACGGCTTCTTCATCGCTTTCTTCCATTTTCCGCTTCTGCAAAACAGGCCCCCAAAGCAACGTCAGTGCTGCCTTTCTTCAAAATCCTCTAAATGTACAGAGAGAGCCTCACAGTGGCTCTTCGGGGACTAGAGAAAAGCTCCTTTGTTGTGGGGTAGGAACACTGCCTGCTGATGGGCGGCGTCTCCTCAGAGTCTGCCGCAGGCCAGACTCGACTCTGCAGGAGTCAGCACACCTGAGCTCCCACCCGTGCAGAGAAAGCTGATCACAGAACAAAATCCTCAAAATAGGTCATTTGGGAAATCTACCTGTGACAGAGAGGCTGGCGCCAGAGTACAGAGTGGGCTCCAAACTGGGCTGCATGTTCCAAAACCCACCTTATTACTCTTGTCCCAATTTTGCGATTATAATTCTCTGAGTAAAAACATCCTTTAAAGAGGTCACAACTCCACCCCTATGTAATCTGACCATTTTTAATCCTGTCTCTAAATTAGCTTTCACCCAAGAGACAGTTCTCATTTTAGCGGCAGAAGCAAAGTGGCCTGCACAGGCCCTCGGCACTAGGACGCGCGGGGTCTGAGGCGTCAATGGCACGACTGAGCTCTCCCAGCGTCTGGGCTTGACTCTACCAGGCTGCTGCTTCCACTCAGCACCCCACCCTCTCCCTTGAGATCAACCATGTGGGAGAGATCGAGCAGAGAATGAGAAGCTCTGTGAGAAACGGCAGGGCTTCCCAAGGCCTACTCAGGAGAAAATGAGGAATTCAGGTCTGGTGAAGCCAACATTCTACAAAGGACCATAACCATCCCCCTGCGACTTGTGCTCTGCAGCCCCTGGCCTCTCTCGCTGCCCCTGTCTGTGCGGTCACCACAGCCACATCAGTGTGTTCCGCTGGGCGGCACAGCAGTTCCGACTTTCCTTAAGGAGACATTTTATGTCCCTAAGCAACCATCCTGTTTCCCTTTCTTCTTACGTTCTTAGATCACCATGATCACTACGGTTGCAAGAGAACAACCACCTTCTGCGTGCTGATTTTTACAACATGTCAGAGGGCAATCTAAACTACAGCATCCCCCAGCCTCCCTGCTCCAGCAGGGAGCATCATCACCGCCGCAGCCACCACCACCGAAGACAAATGGAATCGGGAAGAGGACAAGGAACTATGTCCTGCCCCTGTGGTATGCCCGAACAAGTCCTGATGACTGATACTAGGCCTGCTGCCTCCTCAGTGTGTGTCCCGACCAGGCTGTGTCATGCCCATCTGAGTAACGGGAGTCCTGCTGGCCCTTTGACATGACTGGTGACCACTGGGCCAGCAACCACAGCTGCTCTGGGCCAAGGTCATGGCACTGGTCCCCTCTGGGGGAGTGCCTGCCTCTGGAGGACATAGTTGGGCATGAGGGCAGGTGCTTTCTGGGAGGCCACAAAGGTGAAATGACAAAAAATGTGAATCTGCTTGACTGGAAATGCTAGCACACCATTGTGCGTCCCCTCAGGTTTCATTCCTCAGGACCAACCCTGCTCACCCAATGTCCCTCCTCAAGCAGCCCAGCTCCGGTTCCTCTTTCTAGGGCCCCAGATGGTAAAAAGGACCTCAGGAAATTGCAGATCCCAAGTGAAGTAATATTTAATACAAAACAAAAACCAAAAAACATTAAAAAACTCAAACAAAGGAAAACATAATTAACCAAGGTGAGGCGGGAAATGTAACATAAGGGGAAAAAAAAAAATTTCCTGGGCCTCCCTGGTGGCGCAAGGGGTTAGGTCTCAGCACTATGAAGCTATTGGCAGCCACTGCAGCAAAAGTTCCATCCCTGGCCAGGGAGCTACCCACCTAACACTTCTGTCTCCCCGCTGCTCCCCTTAGTGGTATATTTCAGTAGCTCTGCCTGTTCTGCTCCCCACTCTGTCTCTGGTGAACCCTCTTATCCCCCGGACCCTCTGGCCTACACCCCAGCTCTTACATGCATAAATAAATAAAATAACTCTTAAAAAAAAAAAAAAAGGAGGAAAAATCATCTCCCTGGTTCAGAAAAACTGTGTGTGAAACAAGTTGCAAAGGCAAATGTAGAGCCGTTGCCCCTGAATGTAGTCTCTTAATGTGGGTCTCAGTCAAGTTCGCCTTACCTGGGCTTTCTCTGAGCTGTCCTCCTGGTAGCACTTTGGACACTCCCAGCAATTTGGCAATTCCTCGTTAAGCAGCCCCTCTCCATCCATCTGTCGGCAGACAGGGATGTTAGAAATGTCTCATTTAAAAGAAGAAAGTCACATGGTAGGAAGAACCTGGAGGAATTACCCATTTCTGTGGATGGTGGTCCACAGGGAAGAGAAACTGGGAGCCGCTCACCCTCACTTAAATGCTCACTCCATCAAAGTGAAGCTCCACAAGGAAACCCCAGGCGTCTGGGTTAATCTGGGGTCTCTCCTCCTGACAAGTATATTCTTCTCAGGGCACCATCCCCCTCTGCAGAAGGAACTGAACACCCAGGAATGATGCCAGACATGACCCTGACAGTGGAGCACGCTAGTTATGGCAGCTTGTGTTCAGACTAGTGACCTAGTCTCAGTGACTCAGGGTCTCAACTGAGGTCACCTTTGTGGCCTCAGAAAGCATCCTGAGGGGCCTCCCTGGTGGTGCAAGGGGTTAGGCACCATACTCTGAAGCAATCCGCGGTCTCTGCAGCACGAGTTCAATCCCAGGCCGGCCAGAGAGAAACCTACATGGCGCAGCAGACCTCTCCTGTCTCGCCCGCTGCCCCCCTCAACAGTGTATTTCGGTCAGTCTTCCTGTTCTGTTCCCCACTCTGTCTATGGTGAAATCTCTCACCCCCCACATCTCTGGCCTGTACTCCAGCTCTTGTATGCCTAAAATGTTTAAAAAAAAAAAAAAAAAAAAAAAAAGCACCCTGAGGCTAGATAACAATACCCACCTTACAGGGTTGGTGAGGTTTAGGTTTAAATGAGTTACATATAAAGGAAAGTGTTCATAGAAGTGCCTGGCAGATATTAAAGTCTCTCTATTAACCACTATCATCATCATGGAGATAATACCCTATTTTATCAATTCTAAGATGCATATTTTTCACTTTCTAAAGCTGGGCTGCTTCTTATAATTGATGATGTCTTATAACCATTGGCAGTCACGATAAAGCTGATACCTCTGGGAAGATCAATAAAGTACCAGCACCAGTGTCCTTTAGAGTTACAGAAATATGAAAAAAGCAGGCGCTCCCAACTTCTTAGGGTGTCCTAAAGATTAACAGAGAAGGCACATGAACACTGGCTCTTCACCCTGGCTACACAGTGGAATCACTAGGGAACATCTGAACCCACGGAGGCCCAGGCCCATGCCAGAGGGGATGATGCAGCCTCTGAGGCTGAGACCTGAACTTCTGACTACCGTTCAGATGTGCCCTGAGCCTGACCTTGACCGGGTACTCATTAAATGTCAGCTCACATTACAACCTGCCTTTAGCAGGTAGCAGAGATGCCTAAAGGTGCGAAGCACTCCAGAACAGACAGGATGGCGTGGGGACCCCAAACACACCCTCCAGAGGTCAGACCTTCAGGGTGGGGGCCAGGGCTATTTTGTGGTCAATTCTTACTTAGCATCTATCACGGATGTCGGAATCAAGGGTTGAGGGCACAAGCAGATGGCCCGCGCAGTTGGGATGTAGGAGCCTCAGGGACAGACACCCCACTCTCCTTTTGTCGCCTCTGTCACTTAGACACACTCTTGTTGACATGTGAGGGTCCCTTAGGCCTCTCCTCACCTGGAGGCAGCCAGGATGAACAATCTCATTACAGATACAGCATTCCATAAGTTTCTTCTCAAAGTCTTGTGTCTCCTCATTTTGATCCACCTCGCCACAGAGGGAACATGTTACGGAGTGGGGCAGCCTGGGCTAAAGGGACAAAAAAAAAGAAACCAAGAAGACAGCAGACTTAGATCCTGATCATTTCAGCGTCCCTTTAGCTGAAGATGAGCAGTCTGGTTCCTGCGGTTCTCCAGTCCTCATGGAGGGAGCATGGAGACCGTGTGGGGAAGAGGTTTTCGGTGAGAAAATGGCTGAGGAAAAGAAGATGGGGGAGAAACCACTAGCTGGGCTCTAGAGACCAACAGAGAGACCAGTTCATTTTCAGTTGGCCAGTCCTTGGCCTCTCAAGGCCTTCTCCGCTAATCCATTTAAAGAGGGGACAGGCAGCAGTGATTTGCCCTTCGCATGCTGGTCTCTCATTTGAAAATTAGGTGAGGCCAAACGACTGAGTCAGAGTGTTCTGAATCCGGGGGGAAGGGACAGATGAAGAAAGCTACAAAGAGCACACAACTCCTCCCCCTCCCCCCACCCAGTTCTGGGGTCTCCCTGGCTGTTCCCTTGTGTGGTTGAGCCCTTCGGGCACTCTACCCCTCCCCAAATCTTTACCCAGCAGACCACTCACTGCTAAGCACTGCCGGAGGACACAGGACTGCTTCATGCGGCCAGGGCCCCCAAACTTCTTCATGTCCCTGCAGTAGTGGCACACACCGCACTCCCCCTGCACACAGGCCTTGCACTTCCGACACCGCACGCGTCTCCGCCGGGCCCCCGACACTATGGGGGAGGCTGCCGCAGGCCGCACAGGTGTTAGCCGTGGAGCTGGCTTCATAGTGTGAGGCTTGGTGATGGGGATGGTAGGAACCCGCACCTTTGGCCTGGTGGGGAATTTAAGCTGGAAAGAGAAAGTAGTGAGGTCAAATAGATCAGGTGGCTTTAAAGGCTGCAAAGGGTGGAAGATTACACGACTTGGCAAACTGCGAAGGCGGGGCAAATCTGCCTGCTCTTGTAAATAAAACTGTGCTGGAACAAAGACGCTCATTTGTTTACATGTCACTTATGGCTGCTTTCATGTTACAAGATCAAGGACCACGTTTTCTACTTATTTCCCAATGTGGCCTGAATGCCTTTCTGACACAAAACACTCAATAGCCAGATAGGACTAAATTATCTTGAGGTGGTCTGTGTGGCCGAGGAGAGGCCAAGTGGGACTCCGACACCTTTGGAGGAGGTGGTTCTCTCAAGACCTCTTTCACCACACACCTTCACATTCTTCCTAAACACCCTGCAATGTGTGATGGCTTTGCCAGTTTCAGCTGGGAACATCAAAGAAGGACCGAATATATTTGCCAAAATCAGAAAGCTAATCACTTATTTAATAAATAACCTTGACAAGGACAATATGGGAAAAAGTTATACAAGAGCTAACTTGAAGTGGCAGGAAAATTCACAGCTGATGATTTAATAGCTGATGCGAGGTTCCTTCCTTCTCTTCTCATTTCAGTTCACTACTAAAAAGTCCACACGAAGGGGAACCCTGAGAATGTGGTCCAACTCCAACACACCAGCACTGGCCTTTTAAACGCGTGTATGTATTTCACGTAGTTTTAAATCCTAGATGTGCAAATGACTGCTCCTCTGGGGCAGAAGGATGAGAAGTGATCCCCTCTGTGATCGGTTTACTTGTTTAAGTCAAGAGAGTCTGTTGAGGGAGTCACCTCCAAAGATGTGATGGCCAATTATCCTGACCTAAGAGTCAGAGCAGAACTGAGGAATGACACTCTGTCAGTTTATATTCATGCGCTAACAGCTGTCTGCTTCTAGTTCTTTTTCTTCCCAGAATGGTAATGGTTGACCAGCAATGCTTCAGCAGCCTGAAGTTCAAGAACAGTTCCTTACCTTATCCCTTTTTGGCCACTGTACTATAGGAACTCCAGTGAGGGCTAACTTGGGGTCGCTGTTGGCAAGCTCCTCCAGCAAAATCTACGAGTAGGGCAGGAGAGAAAAGGGAACAGGAGAGCACAGTGAACCAAGAGCCAGGCACTCCCAGTGGCATCTAGATTGAGGCAGAGTCCCCACAAGCACCGTGGGAGGGGCAGGACGGGGCAGGACGGTGTCTGTGTTTCCCTTCATACACTGACTGACTGTGAAACAAGTAAACTGAAGATGAAAGAGAAAACTCAAACTAGAGCAGTACTATCAAGACGGTGAGTTTACCTTTGCTCCCAACCCCCCACCCATGTAGCCACCTCAAGAAACACAACTTTTAGACACAATTCTATATAGGACAGTAAACTTTGTATCACCCCTTCACTTTTCTGTATCAGTTAACAGATATGATGAGGTAGTAAGGACTGGCTTCATTGTGCAGACGTCAGCAAAGTGGCCAGAAAAAGAGAGTGGCTAATACTGAATTAGTAAGATGAACAGCAGAGTCTTAATATGTTGATTCAGTTGACGGATCTGTTCTTCCAATGCTGATTACAGACATCTCAATATCAAATCTCTCTCTCTCTCTCTCTCCACACACACACACACACACACACACACACACACACACACGAGCACGCACAGTTATTTGCCTTTATTCTTATAACTGGGGCAGGAACTATCTTAGGGGCTGTAGCTCTGCCTTTAATCAATCTAGTGTGAATGGCTTGAGAAACAATGTTACAGTAAGAAACTTCCACTTAAGTGATTCAAGCTGGTTGAGTGTTAATTTGAAACAAATCATTTATGTTTTAGACAAGAAATTTCTGAAGCCCAAACCCTCTACTAGAATGAAATCTGACTCTGACCTCATAATCTCTAAAGCAACAGCAATAAATAGCAAAAGAACACAAATCCAGAAGACAAGACAAGCTTCCTCTCTGCTTGCCTGAGGAGCACACAGGATATTAACTGTTCCAGTGGAAACAAAACTTTGATCCTGGACAGGCTGGCACACCTGGGTCATCACTAACACTCATCAATTTTGGGGACTCAGCCTGGGACTTTTTTGGGAAGCATGAGGCCGTTCTTTATCAAGTGTTGTCATCTCTTCAACCTAAGGATCCTGCTCCATATCCCAGAGTTGGGTCACAGAAAAACTCTTTAATTTGCACCCCAAAGCTCCTCCATGAAGATCCCCTCTGCCAAGTCTCCAGATGCTTCTCACCCTCCCCCAAACTGATTTCATTTGCAGCCGGTTTATTTACTTCGAGTTGCTATGGCATCCTATTCTGGAGCCTCCTGTTAGCACCGCACTGCGTGGGGGTGAAGAGGCGGGGTGCGGTGCCACGTGGGACAAGGCTCTAGGACGGGCTCCTAACCTCCCTAGGGTGAAAAATCCAGGTCCATTCAAAATGTGTGCTAGGGAGGCGGCGCTCCCTTCCCCCACCTCCACCGCCGACCAGCAGGACTCTGCCCATTTCCTCCGCCTGAGAGAAACGGGCTGTCCACAAACAGGGACTTTCCACTTTCAGCAAAACAGACCGCACAGAAAGATCCACGATCGTTTAAGAGAGTAGAAAAGGAAGGTAACAGTCGCCCAAAAGCCGTCTCATTCGACCTAGCAGATCTTTGCAGGGGGCCTCGGAAGGGTAGGTGGAGAAACTGTCTGCATGGGGGTGGGGGGCAGCTGTTCACACGTACACGCCTCGGTTGCTGGGGTCTGTGTGGGTGTGGAGGGAAATGCAGATTTCCTTCCAAGCCTTATTTCGCTGGGGCCCTACAACCAAGCCCGCCCTGCCTTCATCAAAAAAGGCAGACTCCAGCTGGGGCCCTTCAAGAAACCATATAAAGCAGCCACCACCCTTCACCAGAGGGGGTTTGGGACAGGAGCGGGGGTGGAGTGCGGAAAGGCTGACGCCTATCTAGGCTCCCGGCAATCGGGGAGAACATTCAAACACAAGCCCACACCCCACACATCACAGGAAGGGGAAGAGAAACGCGGGGCTGGGCAGAGAAGGGGGAAGAATTCCCCAAAGCCAAGCGACCCAATTCGAAAGCACATCCCACCGGGCGAGGGAGTAAGTGCAGGACGCCGGGGAGCCGGTGACCCAAGCATTGTCCTGGGCTGGCCCCGCAGGCAGTTCCGCCGCCTCTCTGGGAGGCAGCGTCCCTCCAGGCACACAGACCCCGGCAGAACGCACTCTCCGCCCGCCTGCCCGCCTGACCTTGTGCTGCTCGTCGCCCTGGCGCTGCCGAGGCTCTTGGTTGAAGTTTCCCCGGCGTCTTTGTTTTGTTTTCTGTATTGGAAGTTGTACGGAAGGAGTTGGGTTTTCTGCTCTAGGAAAATCCCGATGTACTTAAAAATCCTGGAATCCCCCCCAGTACTCGAGGCAGGGCCGTCCGGCCAGAACCCTTCCGGCTGCCCGGAGGGAGCAGCGTGCAGTGCGCTGAGCTCCTTCTCGAGCCTTCAGCTCAGCCGCGGCTTCCTGTGCCTGCGAACAATGCTGCTGCGTCACCCACATGCAGCTCCCAGAAATGCTTTGCAACGGAAGATGGCAGGAGGGGGAGCAGAGCTCGAGTGAGCGAGCCAGGCAGAGGGCCCAGCCGTCCTGCTGCAGAGTCGGAGGGAGGAGGCGGCGCGCCGCGGGCGCCCGGGCGCCGCGATTGGAGGAGCGGCCGCCGGCCCAGCCCGCGCCGCCCCCGCCCTCCCACCACTGCAACCGGAGAACCCTGGGCCGGCCCCGAGGCTCCCGCTGGCCGCCTCCGAAGGCGCCAGGCTGAGGGCGAGCTTTAACCCGTTCCGCCTCTGGTTTGGCGTTTGTCCTTGTCTCAGTCCACACCCTTCCCCTCAGGGTCACCTCTCATTGTTACCGCCAGCGCTCTCGCTCTCCGCTCTCCGGCTGACTGCGCCCCACTCTCCCAGCTCCCAGGCAGGCAGGGAGTTGCCCGAAGTTCAACCTCGGTGGGTGAGCCAGGCACCCCACCCCACCCCCCGCCGGAGTTACCTTCTCCCCAGTCCCGGCCGGCTTCACCTGCCCTCACGGCTGTTCTCCCACCAGGAATCCAGAACCAGAAAAACCAGGTTCCCAGAAAAACCCTCAGGAATGACACGTTTCAACCAATACTGAGCTCTTGGATACAAGATGTCTGTTTAATATCAACCACTGCTACAACAGACGCCTGCCTCTGGTTATGACCGGCGCTCCACGCCAAGGAAGCTCTTGCGGCAGATCCACCGAACCCTGGCCACTCTCAGTCAAACAAGCAGAGGCCCAGGTCGGGCCTGGGAAGCAGGTGCAGGCGGCATGCACTCCACCTGCCAGCTCCACACCTGCTGTCTGGAACCTCTGCCCCTAAGGTTACCCCACCTCCAGGACAGCACTCCTGCTCTTCCTCCTTCCCCTCCGTGTTTTGCCTGCCTCCTTCTTGACATTCCCCAGAGTAAGCTGCCAGCCCTGCCTCCCGTCAGACACACCTCCTTGCCACTCAGATGCCACTTAGAGACGTGTCACCCACTCTTTGTGCACTGACCCAAGGCCAAGGTGAAGCTCAGAATGAACCACCACACTCTTGGGCCACAGTGTGCTGTATTTTGTGTTTGAATTTATGTAATTTTTTGACTCACACAAATGTAACTTGGCTACTTGGGAAATTTCAGATGCTGCTTTGACATAAAGATCACAGGCCACTAAGATGCCAGCTCTTACCCCTGGAGATGGCATTCTTCTTTACTTCCAGCACAAAGCTCCATTAGTTTATGTGTACAGTCAAAAGCCTAAGGTAAGAGGCCTTCTGGGGCCCGGGCTTTGCTACCAGGGGCTGTATATCTAAATTTTTACAGTAGTTTACCAAGGAAAAGAGACTTCCTTGCTCTTTGGTGGAGCTCTTCCTGGAAATGTTTGTATGGTCATCCTCCTGCGCGCACTTTATCAGAGACTCAAAGACCCAGCGCAACTACCTCAATGTGTTTGGAAACCGCCCCCCCCCCTTAGCAGTGTGAGAGGTCTTGGAAAATACTTATTTTGGTCTTAATGCTATCTAATCTTCAGAGAGGGTAAAGTACAAATACTTAAGAGAAACATGTTATCCCTAATAAAAATACAAGTTCAAGTTGCAGCAAGTGTAAATCCTAGAGGTCACTAGGAAAGGCTAAAAACCAGGTAGGTCATTAGGGAATTCATTCCAAATGAGTTTCCAAATCATAAATCAAACAAGGCATAATGTTTTCTCTATATATTTATCTATATAGTTGTTGCCTATCTTGATAGGCAACAAAGATTAGAATTATTAAGAACATGACATTAAGGATAAAAACTTTAAAAAAGAATTATGTCTACTTTAACCTAAACGCATATGCCTTGTAGCTGAGTTAAATTATTATTTCAAACTTTTTACTGGGTGAGATGTGTGAATGATTACAAATATCTTGTTAGTAAAAATCACAAGTGAGGTCTTATTTTTACAGGTTGCCCCCATCTGTTTTAAAGGATTAAGTTCTAATGACACTGGGTCCTCTATTGCTTTATCAGTATCAGATGAAGAAAATTTCTGGTTAGTGTTTCTGTATGTATTTGCAACATAACTCTCTGCTTCAGTTCCATCAGACTCCTGGGATGGAGCCTAGTGTAAGTTTTGAGCTCACAGCTAGAAAATAAAATGTTAGCACCTTAAGATCACAGCAGCAGTATCCACTGCATCACAAAGAACAATGTTCAAATTTATAACGTTTATGTAACAGTTCGGCAATCAATTTGCACCATCCAACAGCACAGTTGATAAACCGGCGAGATAGGGAGACTGGCACCAATTTCCCTTAGGCAGAATTTCGTGCTTGCTGGGTGCTCACTCAGGCCCACCCTGCACAGCACTGCCCACCTAGAGCTTGGTTCGCCTCTCAGGCCCCAGAACTGCTGGCTCCCTACTGCTGGGCAGTAAGCCCCTTGAGGGCTTGCTAGACAGCATGTTTGCATTTTTACCCAACACTCAGCCTGGTTCTGGGCACAGAGCCCGACAGGGATTATTCACAGTAGTGGAATAAATGAAATTCACAGAATTGTGACATCTGCTTTTTTTTTTTTCTGTAATAATCATATTGATTCTTAGTATCATTAATTTTCACCACAACCCCACTTATTTTATGTAAGAGAAAACCGACTAGTTTCCTAAGTATGTTTGCTAAGCTTATCAAAATCTTTTAGAGAAAAAGGGAAAGCAGAAAATACTCAACACTGAATTTGGTTCATTAAGAGAGCTGGGCAGCCAAATTTATCAATATAGTAAAAGTGCCTTTTAATATATGTGTACATACATTACAAGTTCCTTTATTACCAAAACAGACACAAACAAAACTGTAAGCCTGGCCTAGCTGGACCAGCTGTCAGCAGCTGGGCACCCCCCGGCCCCTCTGCACACACACACTCTTCTCACATGACTGTCCTGCCGCTTTACTGGACATCTATCAAGGACGTGACTTGTCAAGTTTAGAAATGGGGAAAAAACCTCACATAGGAGAAAACTCCATTTTATTTACCTTTAGCTCATTTTCAGGAGTCAAGGTCACCCACACATGCCCTTTATACACACTGATTACTACCTCGAACTCTCCCAGAGCTTTTTAATGCTCCGTCTTTCATCAAATCATCTTCTAACTCTATAGTCTATGATTCTTTCTTCAACATTTCAGAACTTAACAGCAGAACCTTCAAAGCCCATTTACCTTATCACCAAAACTGACTGTTCTTCCAGGGAATATGTAATGATGGTCTATCTCATCTCACCACTTCTCCTCTGAGCTCTTCCTGTGAGCTGTCTGTGACAGCCATGCAGGTTACGACAAGAAACAACTCCTCTCTCTGCAGGAAGGGTAAGTGCTGGGCTTGCTTGTGTCCTCCACTGCAGTGTTGCCTTCTGTGCTACCAGCACCAAGTTCTCTAGCACTGCAGTCTCCAGCTGTGCAGTGATTCGGCACCTACCCAAGTTAATGCTTTCTCTCTTTGGGTGATGCTCAGATTTTTATCAGATGCAAGCTCTAAACTCACTACTTTGTGACTCTCAGATTAAACAAATGGTCAAATGTAGGAATAATTAACCCATTTGATCTTAAGTGAAACTACCTGCAGAGTGGGGATTTCTATCTGCTGTCTTTTCCTAGCAGTTGCATTTTGACTATGGAACCGGGTAAAAAGAGGTGGTGTGAACACGCCTCTGCAGGGAGAATTCACACACTGTCGGCCCAGGCAGTCATTCCACTGGCCGCTCAGTCCTAAGGTTCTGGCCACTCTCTTTAAACTGGATGGCAGTCATGTCTTTTTATGATGCCTGAGAAACAAAAGGAAGCTTCTCTCTAGACACTTCTCATAATACTAAGAATTCTCTTTAGATGTCTCTTTTTAGTTCATTCCCCTTCTTGTCGTCTCCTTTTATTCTGCTCAATATTTGACCCATATCTTTCTACATTTCTCCCCAGGATGCTGCTTTACCAACTGTGTCTTCTCAAATATGATTATTTAGATACTTTACTTAAGGGAGTCTGTATATTTTTATCATGAAACTTGACTTCATACAACCGATCAGTGGATTATAATATGGCTTCCTGCACCTGGATTAAGTTGGATCGATAGACATAGAAGACTGAAAAGGTATTTTTCTCTTTCATGAATTAGGAATACAGATACCCAGGACAACAAAATGTCAGTGACATATGAACTCAGAAACCTTTCTTTTTAAGGTTCACAAAGGCAATTAAGCAAGTTAACAAGTCTCAAAAGTCACAATTCATGATGGAATAGCTACAGAAAAAAGAAACTTCTATAGAAAAAAAGATGTTTTACTCAACTCTCAGGATCACACAATTACATATGCCTCTTCAGAATGGAAAAGGAAAAATGTTTAATGTCATTTGCTTACTCAAGGGCAGGAAGTGAATCTGGAATCTGGTCTGTGAGTATAGAAAGGTATGGCTAAGTTTGTTTGCTGCACATTAATCATTATAGAAATAGAGCCACACCTACCTGGGACTTTGTCATTGCCTTTCCTAAACATAAGCTGCATGCATACCACCTGCCTCTTTTAGAGCAAACCTTATAAAACCAAACTGTGAAACTCACCATCCTGCTTCTGTTACTATTGGCCCTCTCCTTTCAACCTCACCAGGTTACCACCCCTTTTTATTCTCTTTACCTTTTTTACCTTTTCGGTGATGCATAAACAGTAAGATACAATTTTACATGTCAACCTTAAAAAGAGAGCCACAAAGTTGAGATCCTACCCCAGTTTTTGGAATTCTTTCCTGAGAGGGCTTGTAGAAGGTAGGGAACACCTCAGTTGATTATATGGTAACCAAGGAAAAACATGAATCAGAAATCAGGGATAGAAAAGACTACTACTATGAAGCATTTAGCCCACCTTCCTTAAGTGCACATATAATTATTTCCTGTAAATTCTACGATGTGAAGTAATCTGATAGATTTTTAAAATAACATGTATTACAAATTGTGTGCTAGCTCTCTAATACACAGCTTAATTCCTGCACCCAAGCCAGTGTTCTAACACTGATATTAAAAAAAATCATTATTCCATAATTTATATTTTTTGGTGTTCATGTTAATGGTTTACTTTTGAGGAAAGACTCATAATTAACTCCCTCCAATTTAAACCACTCAAACCTGGATTCCTAAAAACAAACAAACAAACAAACAGCTTTTTTCTTTGAGATCAATACATGAGGGTTGGCTAGGCCTTGAAGATTACTAAAGCCAGGAGACTCTTCGAAGAAAAGAAAAATATACAGTTAGAAAAAACTTGACACTTTTCTCAGAAGTTGCCCTGGATGTCTTCATACTAGATAAATTTGAAACATGGTAAAACCCTACTCAACATAACCCCACAAAGAACAATTTCTTTCATGTCAATCTGGTTGGGATGAGACAGCTAGAGACTTGTTATCAAGCTACTTTTGTTCTGAAATAGGCCTCTTTATCTGAGGGTAAAACTTAAGTTTAAAATAGTATTTCTTAATTACAAACACCTTTTCAGGTTCTCCTTTATTTTTAGGGTCAGCCAGAAGCCTGTGTTTTTAGAACTAAATTTAAGTCCTAACTGAACATACAATGTTAGTATTTTCATAATAGGGACCTAACCTCACTCCATTTGAAATACCGCAGCCCCAAATCACACCTGCACACATTAACTTCTCTCTGACAGAACCAGAGTACATCCCAAATCCCTCTACTTTCTCTCCTGGAATCCAAAATCTGACCGGCCTGGCCAGATGAGCAGGTGTCACGCAGCATAACCCAACCTTACCTTTACATCAGCAATGAGGGCGTCTTCATCTTCTATTCCCGTGGGGACACATTTCTTGTGCAGTGGCAGAGACTCCAACTTATCTACAAGGCAGCGAAGGCCTTCAAGCTCAAAATGGGTCAGATGCACCTGCCTGTCTTTTCGGGGGCTACACTGTGGATCCCACACCTGGCCATTGTGGGAGCCCCGGCTAGAGTCAGAGGATGAGTCCCCAGACAAGGTTTTCTTCAGGCTTGGGAGACTTCGGCAAGTTTTGCCCAGTCCGTCATAATCCAGGTTGACTCCATTGGCTACAGGGCTAGTGAGGATGGAACGCCTACTGCTCAAGCGTCGGGGTTCTCGATCCATGGCTTCCTCATCCCCGTTTCCAGACTCCAACCCATTTAATTCCAAATCTGCCAGTATGAAGAAAAGATGCAATGAGAACATGTACTTTGGTCACAAGGAGAGAAACTGGAGTCATGGGCGGGGGCCTGGAAAGTCATAAATGATGAAGCTGTCTCGTTTTAGAAATGGCCTCTCCTTATTCCAACCCATTTGCCTGTTGTTGAAAATCTTATTTACAGGCAAAAACATGATCCTGACCCAAGACAACTGGGGTAATTGTCATTTGGGTTTTCAAGAAAACTGGGAAAGGCCTAGTCTTTGAACCGTGTGCTAGAAATAAATTACCTATGAAAATGGCTGTAAATTAGTTTCAAGTAAAGCTTAAATTTGAGATTGTTTCATTATGTTTTAAAAGAACAGACTGTATAAAATGCATATATTTAAAAAGTAGCTTTGCTCATAAATTAAGCTTTGGGGTTGATGCTGCACATGCAACTCTGCATCCTGCTTCCACATACTGGATGAGTTATTTTGTTTTCAAATGAAAATATAAACTATTCTCTGTGGAAAATGCTAAAGTAAAAAACATCCACCTTTTGCACTGCAGTTACCATGAAATATGTGTCTGTAGGATAGTATAATGTTGGCTCCCCTCCACTTCAGGACAAGGAACACCCTAAAAATGTGTAAATGAAACTGTCCTGCCAGTCAATAAAAATATTTCTTTTAATAGAAGTTAGGGATATATAAAAGTGTAGAGGTTAAGGATATATATTAAGGACATTGAAATCTTACCAACCTAAGTTGAGCTGTGCTTTCTCATTTATTAATTGTAAAATCATAAGACAAGTTTTTACATCTCCTTAAACCTTAATATATTTCCATTTGTAAAATGAGGATTATAATACCTGAACCTCACAGGTAATACATAAACTGCTTAGTATACTGCCTGGAATATAGTAAAAGTTGTTATGATGACGATACATTTCTAGTTTTTATTGAGCACAAGATCATTTTTTGTACAATTAATACATATTTGACAATAATCTCATCTGAGGAGCTAAGTACTAACAATTCAGACAAAGATTAGACCCCAAGTATAGGTTTCTCCACTCTCTAAAAGTAGAAAGTTCTACTTTCAGATAGTGGGGGAAACCTGTACTTCATTTAGTCTACTAATTCACATATGAGTAGGAGATCAGCTTTGACTAGTGTTTTATTCTAGTGAATGAATTTGGTATTTCCAGGTAGATAAATAAAAAGCCAAAAAATAAAAACAGAGCTACTGAGCAACAGCCTGCTACGGAGAGTCTTGAAAGTTCATGCAGACAGAATACTTACCCATGTTGAGGGACTCTTTCTGAAACTCCTTAGTCAGGTGAGAGCGGTTGGTTATACAGTACACATAGCGCTCCAAAACGTACCAACACATCTCATAATAAAATGGATAGCGGAACTTATTTGGAACCTACATAGGAAGAGAAGGAGAAAGGCAAGCTAGTAATTTTCAAGGGAAAGAAAGTAAGACAAACTGAATCAATGCAATAATTAACCCTGGGCGAATTCTAAGTCAACCTGCAAACCCAGGTTGGCATTTGGGGCAAGATTTTAAGAGGATCTGTCAACCTAGGAAATGTTGTTCTTAGAAAACAATCACTAAAGATAAAAGGTACTTGGAAAAATTGTTCAGAACCACCAAGAAGCTGTCTTGGTTAAGTGGGAAAGCATCAAAGAGGTTTTGGGAGAGAGAGTAAGATGTTGAGAGTAAAACACATTATACTTCAGTGAAAAAAATTGTTTCAGAGGTCTTAGGACACAAAAGCATGTGTGCCATGCACTCCTGCCTTTACTGCAGTTTTATCCTGGGGTAGAAGGCCATGGAACAAAGACTCTAAAGAAAAAAACAGGAAATGAGGTGAATGCATGTTTTATTATGTCCTTACATACATGAAATTACTGTGTACACATATGTAGAGACCCAATGAAATTTATTTTTTAAAGATTTATTTTATTTATTTAGGTATACATGAATTGAGGTATAGGCCAGAGGTAAGGGGGGTGAGAGGATTCACCAGAGACAAAGTGGGGAGCAGAACAGGTGGATCTACTGAAATCCACTGCTGAGGGGAGCCGCGGGGAGACAGGAGAGGTCTGCTGTGCCAGGTCTGTCAGCTCTCTGGCCAGGGATGGAACTCGTGCTGCAGTGGCTACAGATAGCTTCATAATGCTGAGACTTAACCCTTTGTACCACCAGGGAGGCCTACCCTAATAAAATCTTTTTTTTAAATATATTTTACATCGTTCTTTTTTTTTTTTTTTTTAAGATTTATTTATTTATGCGTACAAGAGCTGGGGTACAGGCCAGAGGTGCGGGGAGGTGAGAGGATTCACCAGAGACAATGGGGGAACAGAACAGGCAGATAGACTGAAATTCGATGCTAAGGGGAGTAGCAGGTGAGTCAGGAGAGGTCTGCCGCGCCAAGTGGGTATTTCCCTGGCCGGGGATTGAACTCATGCTGCAGTGGCTGCAGACAGCTTCATAGGTTGCATCTTAACCCCTTGCGTCACCAGGGAGGCCCCACTGTTCATTTTTTTAAACATTGTTTGCTTTTTCTCAGGTGTAGTTTGCATAGAATTTCTACTACCAATTCACCCATGCACCATCACCACAGTCACCTGTGCTCCACCCTCCCCAAAAGAAAATTTATAGAAACACAGAAGGGTTCCTAATCTGGAATAAAAGAATTAAGCTGTACTTAGGAAAGCTGTACTAAAACAGTGGTTAGACACTGAAAGTTTGAGTTTTCAATAAACAAAGTCTAGAAAAATTATATTGGTGAGTCAAGACCCTTTTCACACAGACCTAAGGCATTCATTTCATCTATGCTTTTCTCTCTTTCCTCAAAATAAGCAACAAATAAAGTCACGTTTCTAATAGCATAGCAGCAATCTTTAGCCAAAAAAAGGGAATGCTCTCTAAAAACTAATTTGCAGATTGAATCTTATAACAATGAGATGGTAGTAATCTCTTTGAATGAATTTGGTTACATAAAAGCATTTTACTATGAAATTATGTAATTTTTCCTCTTCTGAACCACTGGAACTATATTATTACAATTTCAAACTTACTAAGTTATTCTTCTGTAGTTGTATTTTGTAGCACAGAAACTCACTTTTATAAAATTTATTTTATTTTTTTAAAAAGATGTATTTATTTATGCATACAAGAACTGGGGTGTAGTCCAGAGGTGGGCGGGGCTGAGAGGATTCACCAGAGTCAGAGAGCAGGTGAGGTGGGGAGATAGGTGAGGTCTGCTGCACCATGTGGGTCAGCTCCCTGGTCAGAGTCCGAACTTGTGCTGCAGCAGTGGCTGCTTATAGATTCATAGTGCCAAGACTTAACCCTTTGCACCACCAGGGAGGTCCTGTTTCCTCCCTTAATGTGACCAATAGAACAAGTCCTTATAACTCCAATAATACAACCTTGTGTTTGAGATAACAGGTAGCTCTTAAACCAAAATGTTTCCAAATAGGCACCGTAATGGACAACTGACCATGTGCAGAGTAAACAGCTCAATGATCATTCCTTACACTTTGTAAATTCTATCTGCTATTTTCTTTCTTTTTTCTTTTTTTGCTATTTTCTAATTTTGAAAACAAAATTCACATCGAAAACTTCTATATTCTCCGATATTCACCTAACAGTAACATTTCCTCATGTTTACTAATATTTAGTCATATACACGCTATTATTTTGCTGAACTACCTGAAAGTTGTGAGCATAAGGACCAGTAAATACTCTATACACACTAACACTTTAATTGCTCTTTTAATGCCAATACAATTTAAATTTTAATCATATATAATTCAGCCCTTACCAACTAGGGTTCTGGTAAAGAAGTAAGTCCTATTTCCCTAGGGCACAGGTACGTCAGCAAACAGCAGTTAGTGGGCTTGATTTGCTGCCTGTTTTTGTAAGGCCTTTGAGCTGCGTGTTTTTTACATATTTTTAAATGGCGGGAAAGGAACGTAAGAGAGCACCTTATAACACAAGAAAATTATGTGACATTCAAACTTCTGTGTCCATAAAGGAAAAGGTTATTTTATTGGAGCCATACTGGTATAAGTATTTCAAACTACAAGGCATAACTAAGTACGTATGTGGTCCACAAAGTTCAAGTATTTACTCTCTGATCCTTTATAGAAAAAGTTCGTCAACTCTTGCCTTAAGATAGCAACAGCAGGCTAGGACTGGGGGAGTCTAGGCGGGGGAAGATGACAACAGCAAATAATGAGCTAACATTTTCCCTATACATCCAGAATGGTATCAGCTTTGTACATCCTAGGGAAAACTAAGAAAATAAGATACACAGGCCTCCCCGATGGCGCTGCGGTTGAGCGCTGGGTTGCAAGGCTGCCCGCAGCCTCTGCAGAGCCGGTTCAAGCCTCTGCAGCGCCAGTTCGATCCCCGGCCACTGGGCGAGGGTCCCACATGGCACACAGACCTCTCCTGCCGCCTGCTGCTCCCCTCAGCAGTATATTTCGTCGGTCTGCCTGCTCTGTTCCCCTCTGGATCTGGTGAATTCTCTCACCCTCCCAAGCTTCTGACTGTACACAGTGCTTGTATAAATAAATAAATTAATTAAAAAATAAGATGCACGAATCATTGTCTAAAGGACTTAACTGTCTCACCGGAACCCCTATTGAGAAAGACTGTATACATACTAAGTATGATAGCTGGAGTGTTAAACTGTAATCAAAGTAAGGAAATATATGTGAATTTAAAGTTGTGAATCTTGAACTGATAAATTGCATCATGCCAAATTATTCTAGGACATAAAACTGAAAAACAAGGGTCAACAGATTAGCAGACATCTATCCCATGCCCTATAAAAGTCCTAGGAGACACCAAAAACCTCAAAGAATTGGGAGTCCCCAAAACCAAGCATATAGATTTTGTTAAAACATTTTTCTCAGTGTTACTGAAATGTGAATTTTAACCCAAAGAAAAACTGAAGTTTTGAGACAAAATCTCTTGTAATATCGGTCTTAAATGGAGTAAACCTCTTCATATACTCCTGTTACATACGATTACTTACCCGTGTCCGATCTTCAATGTTGTATATTCTTAACTGCATAGGAATATTGAAACTATGCAGGAAATTGCCTCCAAACACTAATGTGTCTGTAGGAGTGTACACAGCATGGATCCAGCCTAGAAGAAAGGCAATGGAGGGCAGAGGCTGTAAATGCACATGATAACACCGCTCTCTCAGAGAACTTAGTGGTCTCTCAAGATCACATTTTTACCCTGATTCTGCCTCTAAGTGATTGATCAAGATACTTAATCTCCTGAAGCTTCAATATCCTTTTTAAAACCAGGATAAATTATATGGGTGTTGGGTAAGTTTTCAATGGTGAGAAAATGCAGGTGAAATGCTTAGCATGTAATTAACTTTTAATAAATGCTACTTCCATTTATTGGAGCAACAACTAGAATCCAGGTATAGCACAAGCATTTACATGTATTCTCATTTACTCCTCACAACAAAATGAAACTCAACGAAATTTACATTTGACTAATGTGGTATCACTAGATAAATACAAACTCAGAATTCTAACACAGGTCTGTGATTGCAAAGTCTATGTTCTTTCTAAGCACTATTGTTGGAGCCAGTGACTTGATCAAAAATATTACTGATTTAGCACTCTGGTCTTCAGAGCCATCCCTTAGAAGAGCAGGTAGTTCTTAATTATGGGATATATATCAGTGGTTAAGCAGCCCTTGTACCTAGAGTCTGCATATCTGAGGTTAATGTGGAACCCAAACATGCAGGTCTGAAAAGTCTCCACTGGCAATTCTGATACACACTTTAGTGGAAAAACTACCTTTATTATTTATTATTTTTATTTATTTATTTATTTATAATTTATTTATACAAGAACTGGGGTACAGACCAGAGGTGCGGGAGGGTGAGGGAATTCACCAGTGACAGAGTGGGGAGCAGAACGGGCAGACGGACTGAAATACACTGCTGAGGGGAGCAGCGGGTGAGGCAGGAGAGGTCTGCCATGTCATGTGGGAATCTCCCTGGCTGGCCAGAATTGAACCCGCTCTGCAGAGACTGCAGACAGCTTCATAGCGCTGTGCTCAACCGGCTGCACCACTGGGGAGGCCCATCCTTTATTATTTTCTAAAATAAATTCTCATCATCTATTCCACAATGAAAGGAGAGGAAAGTAATGTATTCTGCCTACCCTTGCACCATGGCCAATCTTGGTGGAAAGAAGGAAAAAAAAAAAGGCCAGACAGCCCACTTTTCCCCATCTTGCTTACCTGAGGGAATGACGAAGGTATAGCCCTGCTTGAGCTCAATGCGTTGACAATCTGACACCCGGTCACCCAGAAAGATGTCTCCCTGTTTCCCTGACAGCAGCCAATTCTCGTACAGCTCCAGGTTGTGGGCTGTAGGGGGGATGAGCCAGAAGACCTGTGAGTTAAAAAACTTCAGTCTGTTAACAGCCATTGACATGACCCAGTCATCTCCCTCAACTGATAAACTTGCACAAAGTTAAAACCAACAGGCAGAATGTGACACACAATTCTCCCAGCCTACAGAACTTGACCAGCAGGGAATTGTAAGGAAGCAGATTTTTTTTGGTCTTCTACTTGATCAAAGAGCAGTTGGGCTTCCCTGTGGTTTGACTGTAGAACGCAGAATTCAGTAAGACTAAAAGGGGGAATGTGGCTTGTTACAGAGCCCTTATTCACCCCTGGCTGTTGGGCTCTATAGTTCTAAGAAGCACAGTTAGGGATAATGTCTGCAAGATTCAGGCCTGGGTTGCTTTGTTACAAGTAGTAATAAAGGCCAAAAGGACAAAACTTAAGATACCACTTTTAAATGGATCCAAAGTAAACAAAATGATTTAGATTTGGAGGTAGAGCTGTTCTGGATTAGGACCTCAGATTTTAAAAGCATGTTTTCATTCTAGTTCTATACTTTTCTCTCACAAATACATTTACTTTTAGTATGGGGAAAAAAGGCAATGATAAGAGTATTACAAACCTCTGATAGTAATTCTAGATTTCTCTTCTCACATAGCATAACATTCTGGTGAGCTATAATACAATTTATCAGCAATCTTCCACATTTATATCCTCAGAGAGCATGTAAAGTCTTCCTGTGGCCGCATTTCAGACCAATGCCTCCACATAGGGAAAGGTGTGGGTTTGGAACCAAATTTACTGATTTAATTGTGAATCTATCAAAAATTTGTGTTTCCTTCTATTTTATTATACCATCCATGTAAAGAAATTACTTGGTTCTCTTAAAACCATTTTCCTGTTTTCATTTGGAAAATTTTGCTTTGGAATCTAGAAACAGTATTGAGGTTTACTAAGTACAGTGCAATTACTGATGTAATGACAGTGGACTAGATGTATACGAACTCCTACTAATTCTAGCCAAGAAGGGAACTGAATCTATGGTCTCTCCAAATATAAGTAGGGACAATCTCCTAATAGATTCATTTTTAGGGTCTTTTAAGCATGCATGAACTGAAGCAAACAGCTCCAGGTTCCAACCCCCATCATAACTATGACCATACCTTTCCCCCTTGATGGATATGATACCAAACAGAGGTACCACCAAAGTCCACATGGAAGTCAGTATAGCAGCCTCGGACACTCATTAGACAGTACCTGACCCAAAAAAAGCAGTATTGTTAGTGCACTGACAAGAAAAAGACATGTCCCACCCGATGCCACACTCTCCCCTTGTGTACGCCCCCTCCCCCTGCCCATCTTACCCCAGATCAATTCCCAGAGAAGAATGAAATCTGAAGACACTACATTACCATACACCCTCCACATCCCCCTTTAACAATGTGATCATGGGCTATTGAACGCTCATGTATCACTTCCTTTTTGGACCTACAAAGTCTACTCTTTAAATAATGCTTTCTTTTTTAAAACCATTTAGGAGGACCTCCTTGGTGGCACAAGGTATTGAGCACAGCACTGTGACGCTGTCCCCGGCCTCTGCAGCATGAATTCGATCCCCAGCTGGCCAGGGAGTAACCCACATGGTGCAGCAGACCTCTCCTGCCTCGCCCACTGCTCCCCTCAGCAGCGTATTTCAGTCAGTCTGCCTGTTCTGCCTCCCACTCTGTCTCTGGTGAATCCTCTCACCCCCCACACCTCTAGCCTGTAGCCCAGTTCTTATATGCATAAATAAATAGATCTTAAAAAAAAAAATTTAGGACATGGTCCAAGGCTCCTAAGGGAGGAGCTACTCATTGCTATCACTTTGGTCTCTGGCAGCAGGCTGAAGAGAACACAGGGTGAGCTGCTTACTTCTGCACTTTAGGGTACTGCATCTCCAAGATGGCATTGGTTGATTCAGTCTGACTTTCCTTTAAATGCCTTGGCCACATGTTGTCAACCCAGTCAATGAAATCCACCTTTAAAAAAGAGGAGGAAACATTTAGGCTTCAAAAGAAGGGCTGGCATTAAAGACAATTTTAAAGCCAAGAAAAACAGAGTATCTCAAAATACACATGGAAAGTCTACAACTTAACTAAAACAATCTGTTGGTGAATCTTGTGAAATGAGAATGAAGACTGGCTCCATCAACATGATTCTGGACAGAACTAGTGCAGTCACTCAATGATAGAGTAGTATCCAAGCAAACCGGCTCTCGTCTGTCACTACTCATATATCGGCTCTAATAGAAAGCACTGTTGGGTAGGTACCTGTTAACCCACTGAAAGATACCATGCTGTTAGAAGACCTCAAATGCCAAAAGGGAGGAAGGCAAGGAGGAAGGAAGGAAAGAACTAAAGGCAGAAAGAGAGAGAGAAAGAAAGAAATCTAGTAGTATTTAAGACCTGTACGAGCAATGTGCTACTGGATCTAAGGCAGGAATCAGAAGGTCTAGGCCTGTCACATTTTCTCAAGATCACATGCAAGGCCCTGGGGCTCATTTGAGGGTAACTACCATTTCTTTTTAGGTTAAACTTCAGCCTCTAGGTGGGCCTTTTCTAAAGTGTCTTGATCCATAAGAAAGCAAGTCTCCACTGGGGATAATCACCAGTTTCTAATTGTTCTGTACCAGTAGCAGGTCCAAACTGGCAAAAAGTCCAATACCTAGGACCTCGTCTATTCACTCATTGTGCAAGCTCATGGCCTTCCATGAATTAATTTCCCCATCACCAAGCAAATATTCATATTGTACCCTTTGCTGTTTTTATCTACCTCTTAGTTACTGCTGGGATGACAACAATGAACTCTCTCTTCTCACCAGAGAACCTCACTTTATGCTAGCACCCACAGTGAGCACTGAAATGTTGCCTACTTTACAAATATACACTGGTCCAACCACAATAAAAAAGCTCTGTGGAGGTTCCTCAAAAAATTAAAAGTAAATCTAGCACACAATCTAGTAATTCCGCGCCTGGCTACATACACGAAAGAAATGAAAACAGGATTTTGACAAGATACACATGCTCTAATGTTTATTGCAGCATTACTCAAAATAATTAAGATATGGAAACAACCAAACTGCCCAGAAATAAATGAGTGGATAAAAAGGATCTCTCTCTCACACACATGCGCGGGCATGCACACACATACACACACACACACAGAGGAATATTTTCAGCCACGAGAAAGGACAATAACCTGGCATTTTCTTTTTTTTTTTTTTTTTAAAGATTTATTTATTTATACAAGCACTGGGTACAGTCAGAAGCGCGGGAGGGTGCGAGAATTCACCAGAGCCAGAGCGGGGAGCAGAGCAGGCAGAAGGACCAAAGTACACTGCTGAGGGGAGCAGCGGGCGGCAGGAGAGGTCTGCGCGCCATGTGGGACCTTCCTCCGGTGGCCGGGGAGCAGCCGGGGATCGAACCGGCGCCGCAGAGGCTGCGGGCAGCTTCGCAACCCAGCCCTCAACCGCTGCGCCACCGGGGAGGCCCTAACCTGGCATTTTCAACAAGAACCTTGAGCACACTGCTAAGGGAGATGAGTCACCAAAGCAAGACAAGTGCTATGTGCTATCAGTTACATGTGGACATGTAGAATCCGAGAAAAGTCAAACCTGGAAAAGACAGAATAAAACGGTGGTCTATCAGGGGATGGGGCGGGGGTTATGTGTGGGAAGATTAGATTGATGGTGTTTACAATGGATACAACTCAGCTATTAAAAAAGATGAACTTGAGCCTTCCTGCTGGCGCAGGCGGTTGAGTGCCGTGCTGTGGGGCTGTCTGCAGCCTCTGCAGCGTGGGTTCGATCCCAGCCAGCCCACTGGCGAGAATCCCACATGGTGGGGCAGACCTTTCCTGTCTCGCCCGCTGCTCCCTTCAGCAGTGTGTTTCGTCAGTCTGCCTGTTCTGTTCCCTGCTCTGTCTCTGGTGAACCTCTCACCCTCCCGCGCATCTGGCCTGTACCCCGGTTCTTGTATAAAAATGAATAAATCTTTAAAAAATAAAATAAATAAAATAAAAAAGATGAACTCTTGTCACCTGCAACAACATGGATGGAACTAGAGGGGATGCTAAGTGAAAGAAATCAGGAGGAAGACAAATGCCGAGTAGCATCACTTAGATGTGGAACAGAGAGAAACAAAACAGGTTAGATAAAGCCAAACCAGTAAGAAACCCGTGAAATCTGCATGTAGAACTAAGGCCACCACATGGAAAGGAAGAGGGCTGGCAGAGGGAAGGGAGCACAGTGGACTATGATGGTGGACCGTGGGTGCTTGGGTGGTGGGTGTGGTGTGGTAACAACACCTAAGGGAGGAAATCTTACCCTTTAAAACACAAGTATTGTAAACCAATGTTACCGCAATAATAATAAATAAGAAGACTGATGGTGTTTAAAGGTACAAACTTGTAATGAGTAAGTCACAAGAGATCTAATGCATGGTATAATGAAAACAGACAATAGTGATGTACTATAAATATGTAATGTGATAAATGCTGCTACAATTATAATCACATTATAATTTATAAATGCATCAAGGTAACAAGCTTGTCTCCCTTAAATTCATACAATGTTACATGTCAAATTTATTCAAGTGACAGAAAAAAGTTACTCACCTTCCGCTCCCCCTGGCACTACTTTTATATATCCTATTCTTACACTTAGTATTCCTTCCGTCTGGAATTTTAGTTTTCCCTCTCTTTGCTTTATGATTTTCTCCACGACAAGTTTAAGTATTATTTCCTCCAAAGAACTTCCCCAAACTCTCTTCTAGTTAAGATTAGGTGAGTCCTTCCAAAACACATTTTTATTCACTGGTGAAGCATTTACCATATTGTAGTTTACATAAAGGCCCCTTACTGTCTTTCTTCCCTGTAGAACACTAAGCATTTTGAAGACAAGAATTATCTTATTTTTCATGGTACTTCTAGCACCTACCACAGAGCTTACCATGTGGCAGGCTCTTGAATCAACGTGTTAACTTTAAAGGTGTGAAGATCATTGTGAACAAAAGATCACACAAATGAATACATTTGCCCCAAACTCATTGAAATGTATACTTTAAATGTATTCACTTTATTGCATATCAAAGGTGCCCAGTAAAGTTTTTTTTTTTTTTTTTTTTACAGCATTACTGGGATACATTAGAAAGGACCTAAATAAACCGAGGGACATATAGTGGGAAGAAAAATAACCCAGTAAATAAATAATACTCCAGCAGAATAAGCATGCTTTGTTTACATAGTGACACCATAAAAACCTTGTCTGCTTTCAGTAGGTGACTTAATTTTCCCAGCTATGTTCTAGGGACCTAACATATACTGGTACACTGTGATCTCTGCCCTATAGAAAGTCCCTCATTTCTGAGACCTTCCATAGGTTCTATTCCATTTAACAGGGCAGTATTTTTCTGATTTTTATAAAATAATGTACTATTAAAAGTAGAAATAGAAAAATAAATTCAGAATGATACAAAGAAAATTTCATGTGTGAGTAACATATCTCCAAACTTTAAGATTGGAAAAGTATAATCCAGGTCAAATTTTACTTTTAGCTACAATCACAGTATTTTTAAATTAAAATTCTGAAAGTACTAAAGTGCACATTTATAAACAATGTTATTATGAGCCCTCTCTTACTAAGTAAACAGATCGTGTCTGAATAATAAGGCTAAATTCTAACCACCTGTCTTCCTGTAGTTCTACATGACAGAACAAATGATAATTAATGTAAAAAAGGATTTTTGTTGATATAGGTGGGGAAAGTTTTCTTAAGGAGGAATTCTGTATTTAGTTGTAGTATCTCCAAGATGAAATGACAAAAAGTTAAACTGTTTCTACAGATAACACTGAAATACTACAAACATTTTCCTTTTGGTTTGTACATATTAATGTGCTAGTAATAACTATGCAACTTAAGATGAACTATGCAACTATGCAACACATATATACGCATACACACAATAACATTATAAGCAACTCTATATTCCAATTTTGAATTTAAACTGGTAATTTAAATAGAGATAGGGTAACACTGAGAATTGACTTTAAAAAAATGATCAGAACATTCCAAATTCTGCTCCTCCAGGTGGAATATTTGACTCGTGAGTACTGAATCAGGAATTAAATAAATAAAAATGGTCCAAATGATTAGGTATAATCCAAAAGTGAAACCAGTTCCCCCCAGGGAAATAGTATTCTCAATATCCTATAGTATTTTGTCAAGGGATGGGTTAAATCAGTACCGTCAGAAGAGCTAAGCATCAAAATCAAATTAATTTTCCCTTAAGATGGGTTGTCAAGGGTCTCCTTGGTGGTGCAAGGGGTTAAATCTCAGCACACGAAGCTATCCACAGCCATTGCAGCACAGAGTTCCATACCTGTCCAGGGAGCTGACTCACATGGCTGACTCACATGGCGCAATGGACCTCTCCTGTTTCTCCCACTGCTCCCCTCAGCCTGTTCTGCTCCCCCCACTCTCTCTGGTGAATCCTTTCACTACCACCCCCCACCTCTGTTCTACAAGGTTCGCCCAGCTCTTGTATACATAAATAAATAAAATAAATCTTAAAAAAAAAAAAAAAAAAGATGGGTTGTCAATTTATCACTACTAGTTATTCAGTAGAATCTACTCAAGAAATCATCTCAAAAAGTGATCACCTGGCTCTAAAATCAGTTTTTCCCCAAGCTTCTTAGCAAGTGCAAACCTATAGGATAGAAATTTATTATGCAAAGTTGCTACTTAAAGTTCTTATGAGAGTGATTTTTAAGATGCTCCTGTGTTACATCCAAAGGCCAATATTCCTAAATTAAGTTGCTGGTGATAAAAGCAGGATGACCCCTCCCTCTATCCTGATGAACCTTCTAAACATTCAAGTCATTCTTACGAAATTGTTTTGTTCATCTTCATCTTGGTATATCCAAAAAGTTATACATCCTCCCGGTAAATAACAATCCTCTCAGTGAAAACAACACATGGAGAAAGTGATCAGACTAACCGTAGAAGGCCTCTGCACCATGTTTTCCAGCCTGGTGTGGCTAAACTCCAGGCTGATAACATTATAGAGCTTTTCTCGTTCCTCCTCTGGGGTCTCATAGTAGCGAGTCCACTGAGCCATGGTCATTTCGATGCCTTTCTGGGTGTTCACATCCATGACATCCACCATGCGACGACTCCCTGCAACAAAGGATGCACCAATCATCTCAACTGAGCCACAAATATCCTTAAATATAGTAAACATATAAAACATAAAAGGAAGGAAACAAACTATCCTTTCTATTGGGGGTATTCAGTAATGAAAGAGTTGTCATTTGAGACAGATACACAAGAGAAGAGAAAATCAAGTCAGAGGATGGGAAAGACAATAGGTAACATACTATCACTCCTAATGGCATATTTACATGATCAGACATTGTATTTCATATTCAGTATCTTGCTCAAGCCTAGCACTTATAAACGCCAAGCACTGCTCTCCATGCCAGGATGAGACACAGGTCACCTGCGGGACAAGAGCCCTGGCAGTCCAACTCGGGCCACTGCTCTGGATCCACGGAGCTACACGGGTTTGATGCAGGTTTGAAGACTGACTTGGTCTACTCCACAATTTGAATGAGAGACCCATTATTTTGTGACTATTAGATTAAATTTACACCCATTTATTCTTTTTTTAAAAATTTATTTATTTATTTGTTTGTTTGTTTGTTTATACATACAAGCACTGGGTACAGTCAGAAGCGCAGGAGGGTGAGAGAATTCACCAGAGCCAGAGCGGGGAGCAGAGCAGGCAGAGGGACCGAAGGACACTGCTGAGGGGAGCAGCGGGCGGCAGGAGAGGTCTGCGCGCCATGTGGGACCCTCCTCCGGTGGCCGGGGAGCAGCCGGGGATCGAACCGGTGCTGCAGAGGCTGCGGGCAGCTTCGCAACCCAGCACTCAACCGCTGCGCCACCGGGGAGGCCCTACACCCATTTATTCTTTTGTTTAAAGGGTTATTTCCCAAACCTGTCAAGTATGTCTAATATAAACCTCCCTTTTTGTTCATACCACAAATATTTACTGAATGATAAACATACCACGAGGGACATAAAGATCTGTATCAGACTCTCAATGAACAATAACAACCACAACAGAGGGCAGAAGTGCCACAAGAAGCGGCATAAATCAGTAGGGGGGTGGAATAACAGCTCTGGATTCAAAGGAACCTAAGTTTATTATTATTTTTTTTAAAGGGACCTCAGTTTAAATCTCAGTTCTAATATTACCTGGGCAAGTTATTTACTTCTCTGAACTTTAATATCTTCCACAACTTGGGAACATCATCACCTTATGGGCCATCATGTTGATTTAGTCAATGAATTATACACTAAACAAAGTAGATGCTGAATCAAACAGTAAAAACGAAAGGGCAATATAATTTTTTAAATAGGCTGACCAGAGAAGGCTTTTAGGAAAAGAGGGGGAAGAAGAAACATTTGAATTGGGCCTTGAAGAATAAACAGAATTTTGGTCTCCCTGTTGGCGCAAGGGGTTAAGCACCGCAGCCTCTGCAGCATGAGTTCGATTCCCAGCCCGCCAGGGAACAACCCACATGGCGAGGCAGACCTCTCCTGTCTCGTCCGCTGCTCCCCTCAGCAGTGTATTTCAGTCAGTCTGCTTGTTCTGCTCCCTGCTCTGTCTCTGGTGAATCCTCTCACTCCCTGCATACCTGGCCTATGCCCCAGCTCTTGTATGCATAAATAAATATTAAAAAAAAGAATAAACAGAATTTCATTAAGAAAGATTCAACAGAGAGAATTTCAAGCAGCGGCAGATGCCTATGAGAAGATGTAGAGAGGCAGTAAAACTAAAATGTTTTAGAAATGGTGGTTAAGGTAAGAAGAAAAAGAGTATGAAGCTGCCATTGGAATGTTAGGAATATTGTTCAACTTGTAAGAATCTAATAAACACCTACTATACATCTGGCCTTGCTGGATATACCGAGTTGTATTAGGATCTCTGACTTCAAGGAGTGTTGAAGTAGGTATGGACAAGGAAACATAAAAATACAAATGATAATGTAAGGCAATGTATTACACCTACCCTTCCTATCTGAAAGAAAAATCGGACACTCAATCAAACTGCCTTGAAATACCACTTCACACCCACTAGGATAGTGATAATGAAAAAAAAGTTTAACTAGGAAAAATAACAAGTGTTGGCACAGATGCAGACAAACTGGACTCTTCAGACTTTCCTGGCAGGAATGTAAAATGGCGCAGCCACCATGGAAAACAGTTCGGAGGTTCCTCAATAAATTAAACACAGAGTGACTACATGACCCAGCAGTTCTACTTCTAGGTATATATTCAAAAGGTTTGAAATCGGATTGCACATGAATGTTCACAGCAGCTCCAGGTGCAATAAAAGGGTGGAAATAACACAAATGCACGTCAAGAGATACGTGAATAAACAAAATATGGACTAACACCTGCACAGCAGGGAATGCATTAGCACTGTGAAAAAGGAATGAGATACTGTTACATGCTACAACACAGATGAACCTCAAAAACATCATGCTAAGGGGAAAAAAAAAAAGCCAGACACAAAAATCTGTACATTTTATGATTCTATTTATGTGAAATATCCAGAAAGGGCAAATTCACAGAAAAAGAAAATACTAGTGGTAGCCAGGGCTGAAGGAAGGAAGGAATGGGGAATTACCACTTAATGGGCATGGAGTTTCTGTCTGAGGTAAAGAAGAAATTCTAGAGCTACATACTGGAGATGGTTGCACACTGTAAATATACTTGATGCCACTGAATTGCATACTTTGAAATTATTAAAAAGTGAATGTCTTCTTTCAAGAACATAGATCAAAGCAAAAGCAGTTCCATTCTGCCCATGCTGCCAGAGCACTCAGCACTCTGCGTGCACCAGGGCACTCAGGTAAGAGGACAGTCATAGCAATAACTAACATTCATTGAGCACTTTTTATGTGCCAGACAGTGCTCTAAGCACTTCACATGTAAGTGACCTGCCCAAGGTTGCAGAGCCGGTAATTAGTGAGATGGCATGTGAACCCAGACAGTTTTATTGAAGACCACTCTCAGCCAATATATCTATTAAAAATTGCAACCAGACGGGAAGCTCCCTAGTGGCACAGGGGTTAAGTCTCAGCACTATGAAGTTATCCGCAGCCACCGCAACATGAGTTTGATCCCCAGGCAGGAAGCTGACCCACAGGGCGCAGCAAACCTCTCCTGCCTCCCCGCTGCTCCCCTCAGCAGTGTATTTCAGTCAGTTCACCTGTTCTGCTCCCCACTCTGTCTCTAGTGAATCCTCTGATCCCCTCCACACCACCCCCCTCCACACCACCCCCCTCCACATACATATCTCTGGTCTACAACCCAGCTCTTGTATGTATAACTAAATACATCTTTTAAAAAAATTTACACCAGAGAATGGTTTTCTTCTTTTTAGAAAATGAACTGGCAATGGAGATGTCACATTCTACTTTAGGTAAAAAAGATTAACCAAAGTACATGCAGTGAAAATGGATTACTGTAATCACCAATATTTTGTTTACTACATAAAACACAGCTACACTTCATACAACCTGGACATCAAGCTAGGCATCAGTTAAAATTTCTGGTAAGCCTGTTAGTTAGATATAATCATTAGTTTATTTCAAATTACAGCAAATATCTGTGACCATCCACAGGTCTATTTGGAAAATACAAGGTTACGAGGGGTTGCAAAAATCATTATTAGTAGTAAACATACTATAAAGAAAATGAAAAAGTGGTTTGGAAGTGGGAAAAAAATCCAGAAGGAGACTAATGATTAAGTCCTTATGCCTGTATAGCTCAGAAGGTGGAACGCTACAAGTCTATAATGGTATCCAGAGCCTATATTTTTAATAAGTATCACAATGGTTCTGATACAAGTCATTTGTGGACCACGAACCATAAACACGCCTGACCAACAGAGGAAAGGCTGAGGTGGACCATTAACTTAGAGATCTAGGAAAAGGAGTGAAGCGATAGACTGGTGAGTAGAGTTCTGAGACGTCTTGTAATTTTAATCACTCAACAGATTTATTGAGCACCTACTGTTCTCGAGAAACCGCGCTTGGTACTAGGAAATACACAGTGACAGGCAGATAGATGGAATCTCACAGAGAAACAGTGAGGGAATGAAAAAGGCAGGGAATTAGAAAAGGTTCCTCTACCTAGGCTGTGAGTCACCTCTTGATAAATGAAGAGTTATTGAGCTCTCTGGGAAAGGCCCTCAAGTGGCCATGAGAAAGCAGTGCAACACTTGTCTCCAGGGCAAGAGACTGCGCTGCAGGAACGGCACAGAGGGTAATGCTGGGAGACAAGCGTCAGGAAATGCGTATCCTGTCCTGTCCTGCTGGAAATGTTTCTGAAAGATCCGACTCCATCCCACTGTCTTATTACGTACAGGACAGTGACCATCTCTGAACTCTTAAGGACCCTAGTGTGTCTCGGGTCACATTGAACACCAAAGGTCTGCAGAAAACTGAGCTGAACCTTTAGTGATTCCTGAAATCTTTTTTATTTAGATTGTTCTCATTTGTTCTCTTTTCCTAAATTTTGAAATATAAATCAGATTAAAGACTCACGTGGACCAGTCATTGATGAAGAGAAATTTTAATTTTATCTATTTCTCATCTTACAAAGTTTCAAATCTTGGCCAAGTTAACTAAATGTAGTGGTGGTGGAAATTTCCCTATTACTTTCAAGGAAAATTAAAGAATAACAGATATGAAAGAAGTTTCATTCGTGGCTTAGATATACAGAATTTCATTTATCTGGGTAGGCTGCCCTGGTAAGTAGGCTCTTTGTGAAGAGGAAGCAGTGATAAATATGGCAGGCAGGAAAATAGAGGTTCAAATGTTCTATGTCTAACAAGTACAAACTGAAACAACTTTTGTAACTCCCCTTCAGAAAAGCCTTAGTTGATAATGAAATAGTAGTTTCTAATCAAGAACTACTTCAAGTAGTATACAGTTCATTCAAAAATATGCCGAAAGTTAAATCTCAGTCAGAGGTATAGGTCTAAGTCTTCAATCTTTGCCTCAAAGACTCAAAGGGCATAAACTGGATACTTACCCACACACATTTTGACATCATTCACAGTGAAGTCTGGATCTGGCATCCTGGGAAACAAACACCATTAAGTACAGACAGGAAGCACCACCTATCTAATCAATAGAAAGGCTTTTTTTTAAAGATTTATTTATTTATGTATACAAGAACTGGGGTACAGGCCAGAGGTGTAGAGAAGAAGAGGATTCACCAGAGGCAGAGTGGGGAACAGAAAAGGCAGATTAACTGAAACACACTGCTGAGGGGAGCAGCGGGCGAGTCAGGAGAGGTCTGCTGCACCATGTGCTCCCTGGCTGGGGATCGAACTCATGCTGCAGAGGCTACGGACAGCTTCACAGCTTGCATCTTATCCCCTTGCGCTACCAGGGAGGCCCCACAATAGAAAGTTTTTCTGAGTTCTATCCCCGGCCAGGGAGCTGACCTACATGGCACAGCAGGCCTCTCCTGACTCGCCCGCTGCTCCCCTCAGCAGTGTGTTTCAGTCAACCCACATGTTCTGCTCCCCATTCTGTCTCTGGAGAATCCTGTCACCCCCCCACACCTCTGGCCTACACCCAGTTCTTGTATGTGTAAATAAATCAATTATTAGCAACAACAACAACAACAACAAAAGAGCTAAGAATGCTCCAGTTAAGATACATAATCCTCATATTTATTTAAAAATACAAATGATGGCATATGTAAATATTTACATAGGAAAAAAGAATATACAACAAAATCTTACTAGTGATTATTTACCTCAGGGTCGTAGATTTCAAGAGATCAAATTTGTTTTCATTAACCATGAATTGTTTTTGTAACAAGAAAAATACATACTCTTAAAATTAACTGGGAAATTATTTTCAATTTTCTTTGGGTTGGCTATCAATACACGGTCATTTTGCAACCACATCCAATCGGGGGACACTTACTTTATTCCAAGTCCTTCAGAATTCTTAAAAATCAGAGGGTCTCTTAAGCCACCTCGCTGGATATACTCTACATTAAAATCTGTCATAAGAGGAAAATACTTGTTAGAAAGGCAAGAGGTATAGCTGGGAAAAGATAAATGGAACTTAAAAAGGACCCTGAGTCACAGGAGGGGTGGGGTTTAGTATTCCCAGGTATACAGTTTTGCTCTGCTGGACAATACACCATCTCTCAGGACGTGGGGCGCGCATGCTAAGAAACAGGACTCAAGGTCTGCTGTCCGTATCTCCACGGTAAACCCAGCAATTAACAAGAGCAGGCAGCAGCAGTAATGAGAGTCAGTCATTTCATAAATCCTAAGCAAAAGTGATCATCAGCCTGACTCGTAATAGTCAAAAAATTCAATTCTATCGACTGCAATGCATACCATGACATCCATGTCAGTCTCCCAGGAGCAGAGCTGCGATGTCCACATGGATTCCCACCTCAGTGGGATGGGACAGGCATCAGAGGGTTTTTATTGTACTATTCTTAATTAATCCCAAACCAAGGGATGAGAGAGGAAAAGAAGGAAGAGGCCTTTAGAGACAAACTACAACAATGCTGCTGCCCTAACCAAAGCTTACTTCCAGTAGAGAGAGCTGACTGGCAGAGTGGAAGTGGGCGGGGGGAGAGGCCAGTGGAGGCACCATAGTAAGAGAACATCAAAGTAAACACCTTCATAGCCTCAACAGGTAATGCTCTAGCTGCACTGGTAGGCCCACGGTTCCCAGAGTCTAACCTGCCCTATATCAAAGGGCTACAGGTTTGAGCCAAAGCAATACTGACCTTTTCCCTCCATAAAAGTAACAAAATTTGCATTATATTTGTTGGTGTGGAGTTTTTCTTCCAAGTCAAAAGTTCTCTTCCCTTCAATTTCATCATCGGAAATGCCATCGTCTTCATAGCGCCGCCGCATGGTACCACGCTGGGGAGAAAGGCAGAGTAAGAATGAAGTCATGCACTTCTCCACACCTGGTACAGCGCCATGCAGCTCAGCTGCCATGTCACGCATCAGTTTTCCTTGCCTTATAGATGTTTCCCTTAACTAAAGGTCAGCTAATGTTCTCAGAATATGTAGAATAAAACAAAATTTTGATAAGCCAATTCTTTGAGTGGAGATATAATAAATTTACAATAAAAATGACCAAATATCATCTAAACATTTTATTTGTCTATCATTACTTATCAGAGTGGGACAAACCGACTATAGATATCTCAGATCAGGTTACAAAAATATCATTTTTTAATAGGGGAAAGCTGAATCTAGATCGATTTTCTAAAATAAAGCTTTAACAATATATGGAAACAGGGCCTCCCTGGTGGTGCAGCGGTTGAGCGCTGGGTTGAGAAGCTGCCCGCAGCCTTTGCAGCGCTGGTTAGATCTCCGGCTGCTCCCGGCCACCGGAGGAGGGTCCCACATGGCGCGCAGACCTCTCCCGCCGCCCGCTGCTCCCCTCAGCAGTGTACTTCGGTCCCTCTGCCTGCTCTGCTCCCCGCTCTGGCTCTGGTGAATTCTCTCACCCTCCCGCGCTTCTGACTGTACCCAGTGCTTGTATAAATAATAAATAAATCTTTTAAAAAAAAAAACAAAAAAAAATATGGA
This sequence comes from Talpa europaea, assembly GCF_964194135.1. Classification (NCBI taxonomy): domain Eukaryota; kingdom Metazoa; phylum Chordata; class Mammalia; order Eulipotyphla; family Talpidae; genus Talpa; species Talpa europaea. The sequence continues at coordinate 3,128,226 of NC_140073.1, forward strand.
AACAAAAAAAAAGAATATATGAAAACATTTTAATTAATGAAGCAAAAGCTCTTTTACAACTCAGATAAAGGAAGACTATTAATCTAAACAATGGTGTTCTTTTTTTTTTTATAGAGGCATGTTTTTATTTATTTATTTATTTGTTTGTTTGTTTGTTTTGTTTATACATGCACTGGGTACAGTCAGAAGCGCAGGAGGGTGAGAGAATTCACCAGAGCCAGAGTGGGGAGCAGAGCAGGCAGAAGGACCGAAGTACACCGCTGAGAGGAGCAGCGGGCGGCAGGAGAGGTCTGCGCGCCATGTGGGACCCTCCTCCGGTGGCCGGGGAGCAGCTGAGGATCAAACCGGCGCTGCAGAGGCCGCGGGCAGCTTCGCAACCCAGCGCTCAACCGCTGTGCCACCGGGGAGGCCCTAAACAATGGTGTTCTAAACAGCAGTCCACCAGATACTTCGCTTTAAGGATATCTACCAAAGAAGATACACAAATGACCAAAATGCACCTGAACTGGTGCTCAATATCACTAGTCCCCTAATTAGTCATTAGGGGAAATGCAAATTAAAACCACAATGAGATACCACTTTCACATTCACTAGAATGTCTATTATCATCTTTTGGGAATGATGAAATTTTCTGGTATTATATAGTGGTGATATTTCCAAAACTGTGAATATACTAAAACCAAATGAATTGTACACTTTAAACAGGTGAAATTTATGGTAGGTAAGTTATGTCTCATAAGTTGCTATTTTTTTTTAAAGATGTTATTTATAGTTCATATTTGCCTTTTAGGATATTTTGCTTCAGCCATATTAAAACTAGCTGAAATGTTTTACATACATACATACATACACATTGGAACAATTGGTATGGGAGTGACATAGGCAAGGCTGAAGTAGCCCTATGTGCTACGAACCACCAAACCTGGACTTTAAAATTAGATGCTGATGACTTAAAATGAACTACACAGCTCCTGAATTTACATAAATACATTAGAAAATGAGACACTGGAGAAAGGCTGCTTACGGGATGTGTGTCAGCGAAGAGCAGAAATGAGTTGCAAGAAATAAGAATTAATAAAATTGAGTTATACATCAGAGGAAAACACGTTCAACTTTGTAGTTTTAGGTAGAAACATTGAGGGATACCTGATGGGTTTTTTTTTTTCCATTTGGCAAAATGTCTTCTAATATGCCTACCTAGCACCCCTGCTGTCCTAAGTCACAGTTCAAAAGCAAAAAGAAGACTTCATTTTGGTTGTCCTTTCACTTAGTCCAATAATACCATCATGGCTCAAAATATTTTTAGGCATCTTTATTGGGGAGGAGGGGAGTATTTTCACTGACCGTTTCTTACATTTTTTTTAAACGACATTACTCAGTTTTCTTCCTCACCTTATCTCACATATGCGCCCGTGAAGAGACCTCTGAAAGACGAGTTCCAAGAACAGAGAGGAAGGATAACACCGTCAGGACAAATGCAGTTTCCCAAAATAAGCACTTTCAGAACTCATTTGCACCCTAAGTTCTAATATGTCTGACAAAAGCATCCCAGTAATGTTTTCAAACATCAACCTTTCCCAGGTCTGCTATTTTACTGATTTTCCCAACATTTCTAGCACACTAGCCAAAAGTTCCTGCCTTTCTTTTTACGTGCTTTTCTTCTTTTTCCTGTCCTCACGAAGAATCATCCTTCTAATTAACACTGTTAAAACGGTCATCCTACCCAAGGCAATATACAGGTTCAGTGTAATCCCCATTCTAGGCTCCAATGGCACTCTTCAAAGAAACAGAAGGGAAATACTGAAATTCACATGGAACCACTAGCCAAAACAATGCTAACAAAAAAGAGGAAGAGTAGTGGTCACACTCCACACTTTGTACTACAAAACTACGAGATTCAAAACAGTATGCTACTGGAGCAGAAGCGCACACGGAGAGGGCTGAAACCAGACTGCCATCTCTCACCTTACATAAAAACTCAAAACGAATTAACAACATGGATGTAAGACCCTGAACTTAAAATACACTGGGGGAAAAAAAACAGGCAAAACACTCCTTGACATTGGTTCCAAGATGTCTTTGTGGGTTCATCTCCAATCACAAGAACAACAAAAGTAAATATAAACAAACGGGACCATATTAAACTAAAAAATTTCTGCACAGTGACAGGAAATATCAGTAAAACCATTTTTTTCCCTTCTCAATGGGAGAAAGTATTTGCTCATCATATATCTGACAAAGGGCTGATATCTAGGGGTTAAATCTCAGCACTATGAAGCTGTCCACAGTCACTGCAGCACAAGTTCGATTCCCGGCCAGTCTGACCCACATGGCGCAGCAGACCTCTCCTGTCTCCCTGCTGCTCCCCTCAGCATGTATTTCAGTCAATCCACCTGTTCTGCTCCCCACTCTGGTGCACGCCCTCACTACTCCCCACACCCCCGCACCTCTGGTCTACACCAGTTCTTGTAATGCATAATTCAATAAAATAAAACTTTTTAAAAGGGTTGATATCTAATAAAGAACTCAAGCAATTCCAAAAAGAGAAAAGAAAAAATGTGCAGAACTAAACAGACATTTCTCCAAAGATGGCCAATAGGCAGATGAAAAAATGCCCATTTTCGCCTCCCTGGTGGTGCAAGGAGTTAAGCCTCAGCACTATGAAGCTATTCGCTACTAGCTAACTACTGCAGCACAAGTTCGATCCCCGGCCAGGGAGATAACCCACATGGAGCAGCAGACCTCTCCTCTCTTGCCCGCTGCTCCCCTCAGCAGTGTATTTCAGTCAGTCTGTCTGTTCCACTCCCCACTCTGTCTCTGGTGAATCCTCTCACCCCCTGTACTTCTGGCCTGTACCCCAGCTCTTGTATGCATAAATAAATAAATCTTAAAAAAAAATGCCTATCTTCACTTATCAGGGAAATGCAAAACAAAACCATAATGAGTTACCATCTCATACCTGTGAGAATAGCCCATATAAAAAGGACCAGAGCAACAGGTGTTAGTAAGGATGTAGAGAAAAAAGAACCCTTGTACACTGTTGGTGGGCATGTGGAATGGTCCAGACCCTATGGAAAACAGTAAGGAAATATCTCAAAATATTAAAAATAACTAGCCACATGACCCACCAATTATCTATCTGAGAAATGCAAAAACACTAATTCGAAGGGCTATGTACGCTCCCATGTCCACTGTAGCACTACTTATTTTTTTTTTAAGATTTTTTTTTTTATAGAGGCATGTTTTTATTTATTTATTTATTTATTTGTTTGTTTGTTTTGTTTATACATGCACTGGGTACAGTCAGTAGCGCGGGAGGGTGAGAGAATTCACCAGAGCCAGAGCGGGGTGCAGAGCAGGCAGAAGGACCGAAGGACACTGCTGAGGGGAGCAGCGGGCGGCGGGAGAGGTCTGCGCGCCATGTGGGACCCTCCTCCGGTGGCCGGGAGCATCAGGGGATCGAACCAGCACTGCAGAGTCTGCGGGCAGCTTCGCAACCCAGCGCTCAACCGCTGCGCCACCGGGGAAGCCCTGTAGCCCTACTTATTGATAATAACAGTCAAGTTATGGAAAGTGTCCAACAATAGAGAAGTAGCTTAGAAAATGTGGTGTATATACACACAATGAAATACTACTCAGCTATTAAAAAAAGATGAACACTTGACATGTGTGACAACATGGGACTGGAGGGGATAATGCAAATACCGGATGATTTCACTTACTGTGGAATAGGAGTGAGAAACAAAGCAAAGAGCAAGGAAAAAAACAAACCAACAATGAATCCTAGAAATATGACTATGAATGAGGCTCTACGTGGGGGGCAAAGAAAGGAGGGGACACAATGGGCTATGGTGGGGGCTGAGGATGTCTTGTGGAAGGCATGGTGTGAAGACAACACACCTGAGGAGGTATGAATCCTATGCCTTTAAATCACATACAGTGTTGCAAACCAATGTTACCTCTCCTATGCAAAATTCCTCCTATTTGCATTTTCAACATACAGCAGATACAGACATGAGAGGCTCCCACGGTGGCCAAGGCATGTCTATTTTTTGAAGACAACAGAAAAGTGAACCTGAATAATGCAAACATGATTTGCGTCGATTTTCACACTGTCAAGGACGGGAGTTGTTTTTTTCCCTATCTCCCATCTTAATGTAAATTTTGGTGAAAGTAAACATCTGCAACAAATCTCTAAGTACTTTAAAAACACATTCAATCTTTGCAGTAAGGTGGGAAATCAGCAGGCCACAACACAGTCTGCTGCAGGTGAACCCAAAAGGTCCGGCCACTTTTTTAACAGTAAGGAAAGCAGCTGGCAATCTTCTCCAGTGCAGCAATATTATCAAATATCCCAAAATGTTTTATTAGTATGTTACGCCTTTTATCCTAGGTGCTTTTTACACAGCCTGTAGCAAGTTATTGGTCTCCCAGAGATACAGCCCTCACTGAACCAAGCAGCACAGTATAGAGCAGACACAAATGAACGTTGAAATGTAATCCAAACATATTTTCATTGAAAAGTAATTTTAACTTTGCAGGGTTAACATAAGTTGTACTCCTGAATAACCAATCACTACATTTAACGATCAAATTATATAGCAAATCCATGTTTTCCAGACTTCAAATAAAAATTATAAAATTGTCTTAAAAAATAGTCATCACTCTTGGTTAATTGGTAACTAACTATACTAAATGGTGAAAATGGCCATATAAACAAAAACTTATATTAACGCTAGTGCTGACAGATGTGCCAAACTGAAGAGATATGGATACTAGTTATACTATGAGATGGTAGAGATGAAGAAAAGATGATACCAAGACTAAATATAAATAATAATCAATTATTACACAGAAACTTCTGGTAACCTTTCTTCTAGAGCTGCGGTTAAAAAAAAAAAAAAAAAAAAAAGGTCAAAAGTATTTCCTCAAAATGTTTTTATACCTGGGCCTCCCCGGTGGCGCAGCGGTTGAGCTCTGGGTTGCAAAGCTGCCCACAGCCTCTGCAGCGCCGGTTCGATCCCCGGCTGCTCCCCGGCCACCGGAGGAGGGTCCCACATGGCGCGCTGACCTCTCCTGCCGCCCGCTGCTCCCCTCAGCAGTGTACTTCGGTCCTTCTGCCTGCTCTGCTCCCCGCTCTGGCTCTGGTGAATTCTCTCACCCTCCCGCGCTTCTGACTGTACCCAGTGCTTGTATAAATAAATAAAAAATAATAATAATAATAAATCTTTAAAAAAAATGTTTTTATACCTAAAAAGTAAAAATAATAGTCAGGAAATCAGGAATTTTGAGCAGGAAATATTCACTGGTTCAAGTAATCATCTTCCTCTCTTAGATATTTGGGGGAGTGGAATGGGGTGAGAAAAATAATTTTTTAAAAGTCAGATAAACCAGATTTATCATATAGGAAAACAGTCGAGTCATCCACAGCCACAGTCTCTGGTGAATGTAATGTGGTCATTAATATGCTTATTACAACAAACAGCACTAAAAAATGCTTATGAAATACTAAGTTTGAAAAATCAAAATATGATTTATTATTATGCCTATAAAACTGCAATGTTGTTTTCAAAAAGTATGCATAGAAAAGAAGCAATAAAAGACAGAAGTCCCTATTACTGGCTTCTAAGTGACTGGCTATGGAGCTGTGAGTCCTCAGGCTCTAGACACAATGCTTTTCCTACAATACTTGACTTTCAGTAATGCTGTTATACAAGTGAAGTGAGGAAATAAAGGACAAAAATCATACGATCACCTCAAGATACAGAAATAGCATCTGACAAAAGTCAGGACCTCCCCCCCACCAAAAGTCAGCACTTTCATGATAAAAGACATTCAAAAAACTAGGAATAGAACTTCCTTCAGCTGATAAAAGGAAATCTACCAAAACCCACAGCTAATATCACATTTAATGGTAAAAGAGAAAGAAAGCTTTCTTCCTAAGATAAAAAATAAGACAAGGATGTCTGCTCAAATCACATCTATACAACACTGTGTTGGAGGTTCCAGTCAGGCAAGCTGGCAAGAAAAAGAAACACAAGTTTGGAAAGGCAAAAGTAAAACCACCTCTATTAACAACTGACATGATCTTGTACACAAAAATGTGTAAGGGATCCATAAGAAAAGAATCTTACATAACTAATAAAAGCAGTTGTTTTTCTATACACTGGCAATGAAAAATTCAAAATTAAAATTCCATTTACAATAGATAATAAAATACCAAGAAATAATTTTAACAAAATAAGACCAAGATTTGTATAGGAAAAATACAAAATGCTGTTTAGGGAAATGAAAGTTCTAAATAAACGCAAAGACATCCTGTGTTCATGAACTGGAAGACAGACAAAGGGCCAATAAACACACGAAATTAGACATGGAATTACCATATGGTGATTCTACTTCTAGGTATCTATCCAAAAGAATCAGAAGCAGATACTCAAACAGATACTTTTTTACCAATGTTCAAAACAGTATTGTGTGTGATGGTTAAAAGTGGAAACAATTCCAGAGGTCAGCTGACAGATGAATGAACAAAATGAGGCCTATGCAATGGAATATTATTCTGCCATAAAAAGGAATGGAGTAATGATACATGCTGCAACATGGATGAATCTTGAAGACATTATATTAAGTAAAATAGGCCAGACACAAATGGATACATAGTGTACCGTTCTACTTTTGTGTAGCACCCAGAAGAGGCAAATTCATAGGTGGTCAATTAGAGGTTCCCAGGGACTAGGGGAAGAAAAATGGTTACTATTTTGTGGTCATAAGCTTTCTATATGGGGTAATGAAAAGGTTTTGTAACTAAATAGTAGAGAACAACATTGTGAAAGTAATTAATGACAATGGAGTGTACACTTATATATGATTAAAACTGCAAACTCTGTCATATTTTACCACAATTCAAGAAATTCATAATATACCCAAAATCACTCTTTGAGAACCACTGTGTGATTTTATCATTTTATACTTTATATCAAAGTTTTTCTTGCCTAAGATAGTCACTCTATGAGAATCAGGAAACATGATGGTTCTATTTTTACAACTAAAGAAAGGTATAATTGACCTACTTTAACCTTTTTTAGATAATAGCAGAAAAATAAGAAAGCAAAGTGCCCATGGGGATAACTCATCTAGTGTCAATTCTACTATTACTACTTTGCTCTGTGGTCTTAGGCAGTTAAGTAAATCATTTAACCTCTTAAATGATTTTTCCCTTAGAGGTTAAGTAACTTAAGGTCCCTTTGTGTTCTAAGATAAAGTCTGATAATCAGATAAAATCTGATTCCAACTAAGATCTCAGTCCGATTTCCGTTTATAGTACACCATACTGAAAATTTGCTACATACCAGCCTCCAAAGAACTTCTAATGCCAGACTCAGGCTTCTCTGTCTTTTAAAAAAAAAAAAATTTTTTTTTACTTATTTATGTGTACAAGAACTGGGGTACAGGCCAGAGGTGCGAGGGTGAGAGGATGTACCAGAGACAGAGTGAGGAACAGAACAGGCAGACTGACTGAAATACACTGCTGAGGGGAGCAGCGGGCGAGTCAGGAGAGGTCTGCTGTGCCATGTGGGTAGCTCCCTGGCTGGGATGGAACTTGTGCTGCAGAGGCTGGGGATAGCTTCACAGGTTGCGTCTTCACAGGTTGCGCCAGCAGGGAGGCCCTCAGCCTTCTCTGTCTTGACCAGGGACTCAGAGAGGGCCCTAGGGGTGGGTTAGCAGGGCAGCCCTCCTACAGATTTCCACACTTTCCTCTTCTCCTCCCACACACTCTCTCCATCTTAAGCAAACTTTCATATACACACCAGACGTTAGAAGCAGCTCTTCCTGGAGAGCTTCAGCATCTCCCACTCCTCAAGGGGGCACAAAGGAGTCAAAGGAAGAAGCTGTTTAAGTGTAAAAGGACTGCTGCTATTTTAAATGACACCCATAGGCTGTCTGTCTGAAGGTGAACTATGCTGCCAGAGCAAAGTAACAGCAGCAACAGCAGCTAACGCTGCAGTGCTTACCATGTGCCCGGGGCTATAAGTACTATTCATGTAGTAACACATTTAAACCCAAAATCCCCGTATGATTATTATCCTCTCTAGGAACAAGGAAAATAATAGAACTTGCCTAAGGTACAACTTAGATACAACTTGCCTAAGGCCCTACTAACTGGGGCCTTCCAGGTGGGCAGGGGTTAAGTCTCAGCACAATAAAGCTATTGTCAGCCACTGCAGCACAAGTTCCATCCCTGGCCAGGGAGCTGACCCCCTGCAACAGACCTCTCCTGTCTCCCTGCTGCTCTCCTCAGCAGTGGATTTCAGTAGATCCGCCTGTTCTGCTCACCACTCTGTCTCTGGTGAACCCTCTCATCCCCCTCACCTCTGGCCTGAACCCCAGTTCTTGTATGCATAAATAAATAAATCTTTAAAAAACAAAAAACAAAGCTGGGCTTCCTTGTTGGCGCAAGAGGTTAAGACACAACCTATGAAGCTGTCCGCAGCCACTGCAGCACAAGTTTGATCTACATGGTGTGGGAGACCTCTCCTGACTCGCCCACTGCTCCCCTCAGCAGTGTATTTCAGTCAATCTGCCTGTTCTGCTCCCCGCTCTGTCTCTGGTGAATCCTTTCAGCCCCCACACCTCTGGCCTATATCCCAGTTCTTGTATGCATAAATAAATCTTAAAAAAACAAAAAACAAAAATAAAGCTAGAAACTGACACATGTAGGATTTGAACTTGGGCGCTGTGATTCTATGATCACCCATTTTAACCATTGCTCTGCATTACTGAAATGGGTCTGGAGTGAAACTTCAGTCAGATCAGGGGGCCTCCTTGGTGGCGCAAGGGGTTAAGCATCAACACTATGTAGTAATCCCCACATGGCGCAGCAGACCTCTCCTGTCTCATCCACTACTCCCCTCAGCAGTGTATTTCAATCTGCCTGTTCTGCTCCCTACTCTGTCTCTGGTGAATCCTTTACAAGGATTCACACCTCTGGCCTGTACCCCCCACACCTCTGGCCTGTACCCCAGTTCTTGTATGCATAAATAAATAAATCTTTAAAAAAAAAAAAACAACACTTCAGTCAGATCAGTAGATTGAGACAGCTGGAAATAACTGTCAAAGGATGGCAACCCCAGACAGTTGAAATGGTTCTGGCAGAGAGGGAAGGTGAAATGCTGGGACCTGTTGGTAACAAAGAGACTGTCTCTAAATCAGAAACCATGCTCAGTACATGGAGGATTAGCAAAGGCTCTTCCTCAAGGTGGGAAGTTTCTGGTATTCACTATGGGGCATTTCTAGCTAGGCCACTGTTTAATTTTTTCATCATCATCATCATCATCATCATCATCATTCTAGACTTCTTTTTGCTTCTCCTTCCTATTTCCAATTCTAATTTTTACTTGACAAAATTATTTTACTATCATTCTGCCATTCTGACTGAAGTTGAAACAAATTTCTATTCCTAACCAGAGACCATTTTATGTCAGAGTGCTCTGAACAGTATACTTATTATATATGTGCTTTTAAAATTTATTCTCACTCTCTATTTGCAGTCAGTGACATTACACACTTTCTGTAAACATAAAATCTATTTCCCCCAAAATTCCGATGCATCATACGCCACAACTTGAGAGAAAACATTTAATTATAGAACGTCTTCGTTGTTGGGCCTCCCCGGTGGCACAGCGGTTAAGATGCAACCTATGAAGCCAGCCGCAGTCACTGCAGCACATGTTCCATCCCTGGCCAGGCGCACATGGTACAACAGACCTCTCCTGTCTCGCCCGCTGCTCCCCTCAGCATTTTATTTCCATCGATCTGCCTGTTCCGTTCCCCAATCGTCTCTGGCGAATCCTCTCACCGCCCCCCTCTGCTCCTCTGGCCTGTACCCCAGTTCTTACATGTATAAATAAATCTTAAAAAACAAAAAGTCTTTGTTGATGGTATAAGTCAAGTAACAAAGTAACAATTGGATTTTTATATCCTATCTCATGATGGGATATAAAAAAAAGATTGAGGGTATATTTAAAAAAAAAAGTTTGAGGGTATATTTTTATAAATTTATAAAGCTTATAGATTAAGTCTGAATCTTTGCAACATATACCAAACCCCCCACTCTCCATTCGTATAGCAATAATGTGAACTTAAACACGCTTTAAAGGAAAAAGTTCAGGTTCTCATCTTGCCCCTTCACAAACATCCCAGAAATCAACTGAACTTTAAAATGTTGTTCTTATTTTCTTTCTTTCTATGCTTTTGAAAACCCGACATTACCACAAGGTCACACACTGGTTCAGATACAGGTAGCTAGATGGCTGTGTCCCTGCTCCCTGTCTGTGGCTGTGTGTATACTGTAAAAACCATTACTGAATATATATTCATTCATAAAACAGGGACCCAGGAATATGGAGTAACAGCCAGATGCTCTGCACATGCAGATATAAAGGATGTCCTGCTCTCAAAGAGATAGCTGGCCAGTAGGGGGAGACAGACATGTAAGAAAACTACGGTGTTCCAATTCAATGTGGCAGCAAATAAAAAAAGTAGGTGCAGGGCCTCCCCGGTGGCGCAGCGGTTGAGCGCTGGGTTGCGAAGCTGCCAGCGACCTCTGCGGCGCTGGTTCGATCCCCGGCTGCTCCCCGGTCACCAGAGGAGGGTCCCACATGGCGCGCAGACCTCTCCTGCCGCCCGCTGCTCTCCTCAGCAGTGTGCTTCGTTTGTCTGCCTGCTCTGCTCCCCGCTCTGGCTCTGGTAAATTCTCTCACCCTCCCGCGCTTCTGACTGTACCCAGTGCATGTATAAACAAAAACGAACGAACAAACAAACAAATAAATAAATAAAACATGCCTCTATAAAAAAAAAAAAAAAAAAAAAAAAGTAGGTGCAAACATTGCAGGGGAAGACAACTAATGGAGGGTTATCAGTAAGATATAAGACCTTTTTTTTTTAAATTTATTTGTTTATTTATTTATACAAGCACTGGGTACAGTCAGAAGCGTGGGAGGGTGAGAGAATTCACCAGAGACAGAGCGGGGAGCAGAGCAGGTCTGCGCGCCATGAGGGACCCTCCTCCGGTGACCGGGGAGCAGCCGGGGATCGAACCGGCGCTGCAGAGGCTGTGGGCAGCTTCGCAACCCAGCGCTCAACCACTGCACCACCAGGGAGGCCCAGATATAAGACTCTTACATCAACCCAAGGGCTAAGGCCACAGACTCTGTCGCTCCTCTACAGCAGTGACCACATCAACGTTTTTGGGCTTTCCTCCGTGCCCTAGTCAATTTCTCAGTATCCCTAATTACTGAGAGATAAAGAGGAGCAGAGGGGCCCAGCAGCAGAGGGAACAAAGAAATACACCATTTATTAAAAATAAGTTTTTTTTTTAATCTTTGTTTAGAAAATCCGGTAATTTAATTATACCTCATGAGGGATTTTAATGGGAACACCCCAAGATAGTCAAAAACAGAGAGAATCACTGCCTTATAATGACTGAATGTTGGGCCCAAATTTTTATCTTTTGTTTTAGGTATTGCTCTGAAATAAAAAGAGGCCTGAGCGCAAGAACAGAGTAAGAACACTGGCTTTGTTGTTGTTGGTTGTTTTTTTTTTTTTTTTTTTTTTTTTGTGGGACCCTCGCCGGTGACGGGGATCGAACTGGTGCTACAGAAGCTGCGGGCAGCTCCGCAACCCAGCGCTCAACCGCTGTGCCACTGGGGAGACCCCACAGGCTTAGTTTTTTTTTTTTTTTTTTATTTTTTTTATAGAGGCATGCTTTATTTGTTTGCTGGTTTGTTTGTTTTGTTTTGTTTATACATGCACTGGGTACAGTCAGAAGCGCGGGAGGGCGAGAGAATTCACCAGAGCCAGAGCAGGGAGCAGAGCAGGCAGAAGGACCGAAGTACACTGCTGAGGGGAGCAGCGGGCGGCAGGAGAGGTCTGCGCGCCATGTGGGACCCTCCTCCGGTGGCCTGGGAGCAGCCGGGGATCGAACCGGCGCCGCAGAGGCCGCGGGCAGCTTCGCAACCCAGCGCTCAACCGCTGCGCCACCGGGGAGGCCCACCCACAGGCTTAGTTTTAACAGAAGTGTTTTAATGTATTACAAAGGACATGTACCAGTAACTGACATGGCTGAAAGAGCTTGCATTTCTTTTGTTGAAAGTTCAGCTAGATCAGCCTTCAAATATTTTCTGAGCTGGGGCCTCCCTGGTGACGCAAGGGGTTGAGCACCGCACTATGAAGAAATCTGCAGTCTCTGCAGCACAGGTTGGATCCCCGGCCAGCCAGGGAGCTACCCACATGGCGCGGCTGAACTCTCCTGTCTCGCCCGCTGCTCCTCTCAGCAGTATATTTCAGTCAGTCTGACTGTTCTGCTCCCCACTCTGTCTCTGGTGAGTCCTCTCAACCCCCACATTTCTGACCTGTACCCTACTTGTTGTATGCATAAATAATAAATCTTTAAAAAAAAATATTTTCTGAGCTAACTTACAACTTAGATCAACAGTCCATAGAACACTTTATGTATGAAAAACTCTAGCAGACCATAGTAATTCAAATAAGATAGTTATCCATAAAAGGAAACAATCACACACAACTTGGCAAGTTTATTCACATTTAATCTCCTTTGATTAAAAAGAAAAAAAAAAAAAAGACCCCTGAGAAGACTGCTCAGAAGCAGCAGGATAAACACAAAGTGAATTTTCCCTGCAAAGTTCACTCAGGATTTACATCCAATACGAACAGAGCCAATGTAAAACTCTGTGACTAACAGGATACCTCACCTGGACCACAAATACACCCTCCACAAAACCAACTGGCTGAGAAATGAGTTAAAGTGCTTTATCTCTTCCACCCTGCTTTTCTACATACCATTTAGAGTAACCAGCTCTTCAGTTTGTTCACTGCACATTTTTTTTTTTAAAGATTTATGTATTTAGGCACACAAGAGCTGGGGTACAGGCCAGAGATGGGGGGGTGAGAGGATTCACCAGAGACAGAGTGGGGAGCAGAACAAGCAGATCGACCGAGGTACACTGCTGAGGGGAGCAGCGGGCGAGATAGGAGAGGTTTGCTCGCCATGTGGGTAGCTCCCTGGCCAGCTGGGGGATTGAATTTGTGCTGCAAAGGCTGCGGATTGCTTCATAGTGCAGGCTGAAGATTGCTTCATAGTACGGTGCTTAATCCCTTGCACCACCAAGGAAGCCCCTCACCGTGCATTTAACCATGGTATTACCACAATTCTAAAATGGAAAAAACCTGACAAGTAGCAAAATTATTCTCTAAAATTTAGAATGAAGATAAAGGCATCTCAACTTCATCTTGAAGAGAAAACATCTGAGTTCAGATGTTCTATCAAGAACACATTTTTGTTCTTCCAAAAGTTTTTGCTAGAATATACATGTACACTCTTAGATACCGGCAAAGAGCACTCAGCAATATTACACTTTCCATCGACATGCAAATGTTCAACCAGTTTATCCTCACATCAGCCAACACATCAGAGAAACTAGAAATAAGCAGGTAACAATAGCATTTGTCAATGGCCATCTCGGGATTGCATTTTTAAGCAACTGCAAAGCACAGATGCCAGCGCCTCGCTCAACCTCCACCCCACTCGTTCAGGTCTTCACTTCCCTTTTGCAGCTCCAGAACAATTCTTAGACTTTACATTCCGAGGTTTAAAAATGAGCTTAAGTGAAATCATATACCAAAAGGAATATGAAATTGTTGCCTTTTCTAATTATTTTCCTCCTAGAATAGGAAAGAAGATAATTTTTGAGGGCCTAATCATTAGGAAATAGTCTTTAAAAATGACTTGCATGCACACAATAAAAATACCACCCTCTAAAAATGGAAACAATAATGAACTCAGAAATATTGCTCCTCTCTCAAGTCAACCAATTTCTTTACTTTATTTTCATTAGCCAATGAATATCCACTGAGATTCAAATACTCCCTGAACACATCTGTTTACTGCCTGATTGGTTTCCATAGCAACAGACACCCAGAACATGGAAACAAAGATAATGCCCAGCATTTTTGCCACCTTCGTAACTGATGCAACTGTAAGTCATTAGTATGATATATGGTGCAAGTCATCAAGTCATGCCATTTCAGTTCCTAGAAGGTAAAAATTAGTAGATGTTCGGCAAGAACAATTTATAGAAAAAGTAAAAGCCCCTAGAAGTTTATTATACATCTAAAGGGGAAATAAGAGTGACTTTCTGCCAGTACTATGAGCCTTAAAGGACGGCTTGTTCTAAAAAATGCTCACTTTATAGACATTTGCTCACTAAATGATATATGTGTCTCGCATGCCACTTCTCCCAAGTCTTCAGGTGAGTTCAGGCTGAGAGCGAGCAGTCACTTGAGGCCGAAAGCTATTCTATACATACACCTATGTCCAGTCTTGCTACACTTCTCTCATCACGACGCTTTCCTCCCTGACCCTTTCCTCCCTGACTCTTGGCGGTGGAGTTATGATTAATGTTTTGATTCACAAAGGTCAACCTCTTAACCAATGTACGACCTGTTTTTCAAACTATCAAACGAGATTTAGAAGAGTCCGATTTCATGTCAAGGAGTAGAAGCCCTAGAAGGAATTGGCAAAAGATCAAAAGCTGGTATTCCAGACTCTCAGCCCCAAACACACACACTCCTCCCTCCCGTCGTCCACGGCCACGATGATGTTAGGACTCTGGCAAGAGCTCTTTCCTTCTCGGCTTTCAGCCACTCAACTGTGCCAACAAAAGTTAAAGCAATGAAAAGTATATTTTCGTTTATGAATATGCTAAACTTGAACCTTGAATAAGAGCACTAAATGCTGACCCACAGCATTAAATAGCAAAAGGAATACTTAATAAATAAAGCAGTTATAGGGTCTTCCTGGTGGCGCAGGGGTTAAAGACACAGCACTATCAAGCGATCTCCAGCCACTTCAGCATGAGTTCTATGCCGGGCCAGGCAGGTGACCTACATGACGCAGAAGACCTTACCCGTCTTGCCTGCTGCTCCCCTCAGCAGTGGATTTCAGTCGATCCGCCTGTTCTGCTCCCCACTCTCTGGTAGATCCCTCACCCCAGCACCTCTGACCTACACCCCAGTTCTTGTATGCATAAATAAATAAAGCTTTAAGAGTAAATAAAAAAATAAAGCAGTTATACTCAAGCTACCATAGAAACCTAACGCAAGTTAATGATCATGTCTGTGCTAAATTTCTCCAGGCTTACACATATCACATCTAAAATATTACAAATCACTTTCAACCAAGTTAAGACTTAAAAAATTCTCCTTCAGATATCACCCTATTTGTTTTATATATGTATGTGTGTGTGTGTGTGTGTGTGTGTGTGTGTGGGTGGGTGTGTTTGTTTATTTTGGGGGGGGGACAAAGCCAGTTGAAACTTTATTTTGGAAAAAACACTCCAGAAATGACGTTTAATTGGGGGCTTGAGCAAGAGGCGGGTAGGTGAGGCTGGGAGGGTCTGCAATGGCCATTCACTTGGGCAATACAGCAGTTGACTTGGACACTTGACTCCCACCACAGACAGAAATTCCTACCACCGCAGAGGAGCTGACACGGGTGAAGGAGCTGGAGCCCCGCTGAAGTCAAAGCTGGACTGGATGAAGCTGCTGTGGAGACCAGGGCTTGTGAGATCTCCAGAGGCCTAGCTCAGCCCATTTGAGCAGCCAGGTGTTGGTATGGGTACTTAGGTTCTGCATCCCACTTGCAGTTCTCTTTGCCCTCCAGCTTGCAGTATTCATGGCAGCTGCTGTGCCATGCCCTGCTTGGCCCCAGCATGGAGCTGGCATTCTTTTCTTTTTTTAAAAAAAAGATTTATTAAAAAAGATTTATATAAGAACTGGGATGAAGTCAGAAGTGCAGGGGTTGAGAGGATGCACCAGAGACAGAGTGGGGAACAGAACAGGCAGACTGACCAAAATATACTGCTGAGGGGAGCAGCGGGTGAGTCAGGAGAGGTCTGCGCCATGTGGGTGACTCCTGGCTGGGGATTAAACTCGTGCTGCAGTGGCTGTGGATAGCTTCACAGGTTGTCTTAACCCCTCGTGCCTCCAGGGAGGCCCCTTGGAGTTGGCATTCTTAATGGCCAGCTTCCCCCACTGCTCAGCCATCAGTGATGGCAGCCTCCAGGGAAGCTCTCTGGCCTTTGAGGCCTTCAATCTCAGTGTGGCGTCTGCTAATGCTCTGGTTCATCTCCGTCGTCTGTCCTTGTGTGACAGAGGTCATCCCCATGCTTCCCAGACAGTGCAGGCAGCTCCTCGTACTTAATCTGGTACGTGGTCTCGGCCTCAACCCTGCTACAGTGGGTCATCTCCTCATACTGGGCCTTGACTTCAGCAATGATGCTGTCCAGGTCCAGGGATTAATGACTGTCCGTGGTCAGGACCATGGATGTGTCTTGAGATTTGAACCTGCAGTTCACAACTGCCTGATCTCCTTGGTCATCTCTCTCCCAGGCAGAACTCCAGCTCTACCTTGCTCATGTAAGATCCATGCATGTCCTTCTTGACGAGGGCACATTCGTTCTCTGCATGTTTGCTGATCTCATGATCACACTTACTCTTGAAGTCCTCTACCAGCCCCTACGTGTTGCCAAGCCCCACCTCCAGCATCTTCTTCTCCTGGCTCAGTGTATCCAGCTGCGGCTGAAGGTTGTTGAGGCAGTTCTCAAACATGTTATCTGTGTAGCTCTGAGCTGTCCTCTGCTGTGGCAGGAGGCTCCATCTGGTCTCCAGAATCTATTTCTGCTGCTCTAGGGTCCACACTTATCAACGAATGAGGCAAACTTGTTGAGGATCTTGATCTGCTCCTTCTTCTGGGACATTAGGTTCCACCACCTGTGGGCTCTGGTTCACCGTGACAGTTGTGTTGTCCCCCATACCTTGCCGAAGCCCCCAATCAGACTCATGTTGGTACCCAGGCCACCCTGGAGGAAGGCCAAGTGAGTGCCAGGTACACTCAAGTTAAGAGTGGCTGCTGAAGACCCAGGGGCCAAAGCTGGACGTCTTGTAGGACTTCTGGGTCACTCGACAGACATGGTGGAGGCTGAAACGGGAGTGAGTAGGCCGAAACAGACAGAAATTCAAGAAGGGGCAGAGAAGCTACTTCTCGATGGGGGACCTATTTGTTATGATTTGTTATCTATTATGTTTAGCAAAATATATAACGAGGTCAAAGGAATTGGAGTCAGACTGAATGGCAAAATTTCATGGATGGAATTAGGGGGTTGGGGGAGTTTTGCTTACACAAAATACAGCAGATGATGAGAGACAAATATAGATGACTTCACTAATGTGGAATATAAAGGAACAAAAAAGTAACAGACAAAATCAAACTAAAACCTTTGAAATTTGATTGTAGCTCTGAGATTACCAGAAAGGGAGGGTTTAGAGTGGGGTAATGGCAGTTCAATGGACTATGGTGGAGGATTATTGGTGCTCTGATGGTGGGTGTGATGTGATTACATTTGAAGAGGTGTGAACCTGTATCCCTAAAACATACATCATTGCAAACCAATGTTACTTAGATTAAAAAATTCATAATACGGGCCTCCCTGGTGGCGCAAGCGGTTAAGCACTACACTATGAAGCAGTCCGCAGCCTCTGCAGCATGAGTTCAATCCCCAGCAGGCCAGAGAGAAACCCACATGGCGCGTCAGACCTCTCCTGTCTCGCCCGCTGCTCCCCTCTGCAGTGCATTTCAGTTGGTCTGTCTGTTCTGTTCCCTACACTGTCTCTGGTGGATCCTCTCACCCCCCGCATCTCTGGCCTGTACCCCAGCTCTTGTATGCATAAATAAATAAATCTTTTTTAAAAATTCATAATACACTTGAAAAATAAAACAGAAGCCACTTCACATAACTATATGAGGATTCAATGAAATAAAAGACAAAGTAGCCAGCACAGGCTCAAAAAATATTAGCAATTTTGTGTGTGTGTGTGTATAGAATAACTGGGGTGTAGACCAGAGGTGTGGGTGGTGAGAAGATTCACCAGAGACAGAGTGGGGAGCAGAACCTGTTGATCTACTGAACTACACTGCTGAGGGGAGCAGTGGGCAAGACAGGAGAGGTTTGCTCTTCCCTGGCTTGGGGTTGAACTCAGGCCGTAGTGGTGATAGTGCTGAGACTCAACCCCTAGGCCATGAGGGAAGCCTAGCAATTGTGGTTTTGAACATGAATCAACATTGGACTGGGAAACCAACTATCTTTCCCCCAAAAAAATGGCTTGTGTGGCTGGAGACAAGTCATACTTCATATGACTTTTCTCAAATACCATTAAACATCAGACAAGATGGCATCTATTAAGTTTTCCATGTCTATCCCTTTCAGGAGCTCATTTACAATTTCACCATTTTTAGATCTCTGCACACCAAATGTCTGAAATATTATGATAGCCCAGGGATGAAATACAATGATAGCCAACAACTGTGTCCTCTTTACTTCCACACTGCCAACAATTTAATATGACGTGGTCATTTCTGGAAGGTGCTATTTGGGAGAAGCACCTGATCTAAGAGGTTGAGTTGGTTATAGCATTGATTTCTGAGTAAAGGAAGCTCAAAGGAATAGTCACATGTGAACAGGGGCAGTATAGAGCCAGAAGACAGAGTAGTAATGTGTTTATACAAGAACCAGATTCCAGACATCAAGACTGCCACTAGAGCAGAAGGTTGAAGACAAAGAAGTGACCAAGAGAAGTGCAAGATTTGGAAGGCAGGTCAATTTCTGAATCAAAAACAAATCCACACATGCTTCCCTGTGTTGCTCTACATCTCAGAAGGTGCTACAGTTGAATTATTAAATATATTTTCAAAGAGAAAGAATTGTACTACTTTGAATTACTGGGGGCATCTATTGATCTCATTCTCTTGTATTGTTGAGCTGTAATGAGAGAAAACCCAGTAAAAAGTATGAAAACTAAGTCTGAATTTCAGATGGCCAAGAGAAAGGGGCTTCACCGAAGAAATGGACATGATTTGATTTTCTATGGATACGTGTCTACATATGGGCATGCATAGTCATTCTTCACACTGCTTCTTAGAAAGCTGGTTCAGTAGCGAAAGAAAGAACCTCAGATCAATTACCTAAAAAGTTCCTTTCCCATCGCCTCTGCGGAGGCATTCTAAGCCTGTATGTCCCAGGCCGCTGCACTAAGACTTACATGTCTTGAGCACTTGCTACAGGTTGAGTACTGTCCAAGACACAACAGAAAGAGGAGAGAGCTGCTATTTTCAAGAACCTCACCACGATTCAGAAAACAAAACCTACTTAAGTAAGAAAAGTCTAGAAGTATAGGCAAGATCAGAATGAGAACAAGATCTTGAAATTTAAACAATTTAGTTTCACACAGGTTGTGTTGCCAAGAAATGTGGCAGTTAAATATCAATGTGGCTACATGTTACTATACCTTCTATCACAATAATAGCTAACTTCTTTCCTATGAGCTAAGCATTTCCAAGTCCATTTTTCTAGTTCACTGAACCCTCACAACAACCTTGTGAAGTTAAATGTCAATTTTAGTTAGTAAGAATCAAAAAGCTTGGGTAGCCTAAACCAGGATGACTAAAATAACCAAAATGCAAGGCAAGAGAGGTTAAGCTCTGTCAGTCACAAAAAAATGGGTCCTCTTTACTTCCCTCTAAATAGAGCTCTTGCTCTTAATCACAGGGTTTACTTTCCAAATGAAGGGCCTGCCTTCACAGCAAACTGGTCAACAATCACTTTGCTGTCGGCATTACAATCATTGTTCTCATGCAGAATCTACAGGATTTCTTGGGTCAAAACGGCAGTATTCCAAACAAAGGGTCAAGTGGTGGATCGCTCTCAGGATCCTGGCGAAGGAACAAATGGCAGTGGAAGGCAGAGCCTGTTGTCACCCACAGATAAAACTCCCTATAGCCCAGAACCACCCAGGACACCAGGGATCGCAACAATGGTCTCCCTGAGAATCTATAAAGACAGCAGGTAGAGAATCTATAGAAACAGCAGGTGAAATGCAACATCACTGCCTTTTTCTTTTTACTAGAATTAAACTATAGGATTTTATTTCAGAAAGTTTCTCCCCTAAATAATCTAAATATACCAAGAGGAACCTTGATGAAAATTATCAGAGAAAAGGCAATGAGACTGGGCTGAGTGTGTTAACATACTTAAAAAACAGATTTATAATTTTAACCATTTTTTGGAAAGATTTATTTTTATGTGTACAAGAGCTGGGGGTACAGGCCAGAGGTGTGGGGTATGAGAGGATTCACCAGAGACAGAGCGGGGAACAGAACAGGCAGACTGACTGAAACACACTGCTGAGGGGAGCAGCGGGCGAGTCAGGAGAGGTCTGCTGCACCATGTGGGTTGCTCCCTGGCTGGGGATTGAACTCGTGCTGCAGAAGTTGCGGTTAGCTTCATAGGTTGCATCTTAACCCCTTGCGCCACCAGGGAGGCCCAATTGTAACCATTTTTAAGTGTACAGTTCAATAGCCATCTCCAGAACTTTTACGTTTTCCCACACCGAAAAGCTCCACATTCAATGCTTTCATCAACTTACTCTCAGCTATGAGCCCCCTCTCCAAAGATGGATCCATTCCCACTACTGTCTTCAAACTTGGAGGGGAAAAAGGGAATTTTGTGAGAACAGAAATCTTTTCCTTTACTGCTATCTCTCCAAAACCTAACACATACCTGGCAAACAGTTTCAAATACTCACTACATAGCTAAATTACTACTCCACAGATTATTTAATAATTTCAATGGGTAAATACATTGTTATATCGAAGACATGCTGCTGGTGGCTCCCCCAGCCAATCCTAACCATCACCACCAGGGGGACAACCTAGTACTATGTAGCTCCTGACCTGATACAATGCAAAGCGCTCCACCAACCAAGAAGCATTCCTGGCCATGTGTTTAACATGAATCTCATTCTCTAGACCCAAGTCTCAGTTTATGAAGAAAACAGTTTAAGAAAACAAACTGTAATATGCACTGGGAAAACAGAAACATCCAGAACACAGGATATATTTTAAAAGACAAGGCTACTCACACAAGTATATTTTACTCAATTGATGTTTGACAAAGAAGCAAAGGCAATCCAATGTGGAAAGGACAATCTTTCAACAATTGGTGCTAAACCACTAGACATTCATAAATAAATAAATAAATCCTTCTGCCCAATTTAACTCAAAATAGATCACAGACCTCAATGGAAAACCCAAACTATAAAATTTCTAAAATTTAATAGGAGAAAACCTAGGTGTCACCTCAGGTTTAGCAATGAGTTTTTAGATACAATACCAAAAACACAATTCATGGGAAAAAATTAAGATGTTGGGCTTCATTAAAATTAAAAACTCCTGCTCTGGGAAAGCCACTACTTAAGAGAATGAAAAGATAAGCCACATGTTTGGAATTCGTAAAACATTTATCTTATAATAAACCAGTATTCAAAATATACAATGAACTCTTACCTCAAAAACTTCTCTGAAACCCTTTACCAGAAAAGATACACAGATGACAAAGAAGCATATGAAAAGAAATTCAACAATATGGGGCCTCCCTGGTGGCACAAGGAGGTTAAGACACAACCTATGAAGCTATTCCACAGCCACTGCAGCACGAGTTCCATCCCCCACCAGGAAGCCACTCACATGGCGCAGACCTTACCTGACTCCCCACTGCTCCCCTCAGCAGTGTATTTCAGTCAGTCTGCCTGTTCTTTCCCCCACTCTCTCTGGTGAGTCCTCTCACCCCCCCCCATCTCTGGCCAGTACCCCAGTTCCTGTATGCATAAATAAATAAATCTTATTAAAAAAAAAAAAATTCAGGGCCGCCCTGGTGGCACAGCAGTTAAGCGCTGGGCTGCGAAGCTGCCCGCAGCCTCTGCAGCTCCGGTTCCATCCCAGTTCAAACAGTTTTACTGATAATTGCCCAAACTTGGAAGCAACCAAGATGATATTCAGTAGGTGGATGAATAAACTGAGGCACATATAGACAATGAATTACTGTTTAGCACTAAAAAGAAGTGAATTGCCAAGCCATGAAAAGGCATAGAGGAAACTTAGATGCTTATCAGTAAGTAGAAGAAGCCAGTTAGTTTTATTTTTTTTATATAAACAAATATATTTTATTTTATTTTTTAATAATAAATTTTATTTTTATATTCCCCATACAATTGCAACCCCCCCATTTTGACCCCAATCCCTCTCCTTCCCGCCACCCACCCCCCCAAAAGTGTCTCTGGTTCATAGATTTTTGTTGATTTTGATTTTCACTTTCTTATAGTTATTCATTTTCCTGGTCCCTTATTTAAGTTTTCTAGATTCCTGCTATGAGTGAGACCATCCGGTATTTTTCTTTTTCTTTCTGGCTTATTTCACTGAGCATGATCCCTTCCAGCGCCATCCATGTTGCTGCAAATGGCATGTGTTTATCTTTTTTGAATGCTGAGTAATATTCCATGGTGCATATGGACCACATCTTCTTGATCCAGTCACCTATTTTTGGGCATTTGGGTTGATTCCAAAGCTTAGCTACTGTAAACAGTGCTGCTATAAACATAGGGGTGCAGGTGTTCTTTGGAATTGATGTTTCTGTGTCCTTTGGGTAAATACCTAGGAGTGGAATTGCTGGGTCCTATGGAAGCTCTATGTTTAGTAGGTCCAGAAATCTCCACACAGCTCTCCATAGTGGTTGGACCAGTTTGCACTCCCACCAACAGTGCAGGAGAGTTCCTTCTTCTCCACACCCTCACCAACATTTGTTGTTGCTAGTTTTTTTAATATGTGCCATTCTCACTGGTGTAAGATGGTATCTCATGGTAGTTTTGATTTGCATTTCCCTGATTACAAGTGATGTTGAACATTTTTTCATATGACTGTTGGCCATTCGCATTTCTTCTTCAGAAGTTTCTTTTTAGCTCTTCTGCCCATTTTTTTTTTTTTTTAAAAGTCAACAAGGCATGTTTTATTTATTTGTTTGTTTGTTTGTTTGTTTTTGTTTGTACATGCACTGGGTACAGTCAGAAGTGTGGGAGGGTGAGAGAATTCACCAGAGCCAGAGCGGGGAGCAGAGCAGGCAGAAGGACCGAAATACACTGCTGAGGGGAGCAGCGGGCGGCAGGAGAGGTCTGCGCGCCATGTGGGACCCTCCTCCTGTGGCCAGGGAGCAGCCGGGGATCGAACCGGCGCCGCAGAGGCCGCAGGCAGCTTCCCAACCCAGCGCTCAACCACTGCGCCACCGGGGAGGCCCTCTTCTGCCCATTTTTGACAGGATTATTTTCTTTGTTGTTGTTGAGTCTCATCAGCTCTTTGCAGATTTTTGTGATCCGTCCTTTATCATTAGTGTTGTGTACAAAAATGTTCTCCCAGTTGGTGGGGTTTCTCTTTGTTTTGGTTATTGTCTCTTTTGCTGTACAGAAGCTCTTTAATTTGATGGAGTCCCAGCTGTTTATCTTTGCCTTCACTATCACTGCTTTGGGTGATGTGTCTGTAAAGATGTCTTTGAGGTGCATATCCCGTAGTGTTTCGCCTATATTTCCTTCTATGTATTTTATGGTTTCAGGTTTTATGTCTAGTTCTTTAATCCATTCTGAGTTGGTTTTTGTGTATGGTGTGAGGTAGTAGTCAAGCTTCATTCTTTTGCATGTAGCGACCCAGTTTTCCCAGCACCATTTATTGAACAAACTGAAGCCAGTTAGTTTTAATAACTGGTTTTTACATTTTTTTAATGGTTACTTACATAGATAAAGCCATGTTAACTCATTTATGTTATCTATAACTGCTTTTTTCCTACACCATGCTACAGTGGTAGAGTTGAGTAGCTGTAACAGAGTTCCTATGTCCCACAACACTTTTATGAAACACGCTATATAAATCACATTCTGGAAAAGACAAGACTATAAAGCTATAAAGGGGTGTGTAGCTGCCAGGAGCGGGGTGGGGGGCATTCGGGGCAGGGGGAGACAAGAGGAGCATGGAAGATTTTGAGGTCAGCGCATCCATTCTGTATAGTGATATATGTCATTACACACGGTCAAAACCCAACAGTGATAGGGCCTCCCCTGGTGGCGCAGTGGTTGAGCGCTGGGCTGCGAAGCTGCCCGCAGCCTCGGCAGCGCCAGTTCGAACCCCGGCTGCTGGCAAGAGTCCCACATGGCGCGCAGATCCTGCTGCACACACTGCTCCCCTCAGCAGTGTTTATTGTCAGTCTGCCTGTTCTGTCCCCCGCTCTGGCTCTGGTGAATTCTCTCATCCTCCCGCGCTTCTGACTCTACCCAGTACTTGCATAAATAAATAAATATTAAAAAAAAAAAAAACCCAACAGTGATAACACCAAGAGTGAGTCCTAATGTAAACTATGGGCTTTGGGTAGTAAGTTTGGTGCCAATGTAGGTTCACCAATTCTAACAAATGTACAACACTTATGCAAGATGTAAATAGGGGAACTGGGTAACAGAAAAGGGTATGTGGGGAACTCACTATACTTTCTGCTCCATTTTGTATACATTTAAAACTGCTTTAAGGGCCTCCCCGGTGGCGCAGCGGTTGAGCGCTGCGTTGCGAAGCTGCCCGCGGCCTCTGCAGCGCCGGTTCGATCCCCGGCTGCTCCCCGGCCACCAGAGGAGGGTCCCACATGGTGCGCAGACCTCTCCTGCCGCCCGCTGCTCCCCTCAGCAGTGTACTTCGGTCCTTCTGCCTGTTCTGCTCCCCGGTCTGGCTCTGGTGAATTCTCTCACCCTCCCGCCCTTCTGACTGTACCCAGTGCTTGTATAAATAAATAAATCTTTAAAAAAAAAAAAATTCCTTTAAGATTCTTAAAAAAAATAAAACTGCTTTAAAATTAAAGGTCTTGGGCCTCCCTGGTGGCGCAGGGGTTAAAGACACAGCACCATGAAGCTATCACTTCAGTAGGCGGATGAAGTGTGAAGCTATCACACAGCACCATGCAGCCACTGCAGCACAATCCCTGGGGCTAACCCACATGGGGCAGCAGACCTCTCCCACCTCCCCGCTGCTCCCCGCAGCAGTGTATTTCAGTAGAACTGCCTGTTCGGTTCCTCACTCTGTCTCTGGTGAATCCTCTCACCCCCTGCACCTCTGGCTTACACCCTAGTTCTTGTATACATAAATAAATCTTTTTTTAAAATACAATTAAAAGTCTTTAAAGAAAAAAAAAGTCTTTAAAGAAGTAAATATCATAAAAAGAGGGACTCTTCAGAGTCAGCAAATTTTTTTACTGGTGAGGGAGTGTTTCATAAAAGCATTGTGGGACATAGGAACTCTGTTACAGCTACTCAACTCTACCACTGTAGCATGGTGTAGAAAAAAAGCAGTCATAGACAACACAAATGCGTTAGCATGGCTTTATCTGTGTAAGTAACCATTAAAAAACGTCAAAACCAGTTATTAAAACAAATGTTCACAGCAACACAACTCAAAATAACCAAATGGTGGGGCCTCCCCAGTGGCGTTAACGGGTTGAGTGCAGCACTGTGAAGCTGTCTGCAGCCTCTGTGGCGCAGGTTCGATTTCCAGCCGGCCAGGGAGATGCCCACATGGCGCAGCAGACCTCTCCCGTTGCATCTGCTGCTCCCCTCAGCAGTGCTTTCAGTCCGTCTGCCTGTTCTGCTCCCCACTCTGTCTCTGGTGAATCCTCTCAACCTCCCGCGCTTCTGTCTTGTATCCCAGCTCTTGTATAAATAAATTAAAAAAAAAATAACCAAATGGTAGAAGGAACCTAAATGTCCAGTAACAGGTGATTGGAAAACAAAATGTGGTCTATCTAACCTATACAATGGAATGTTAGTCGCAAAAAGAATGAAATGCTGATGTATGCCACAATGTGAATGAACTGGGAAAGTATGCCAAGCAGAAAAGCCAGATACAAAAGGTCAAATAGATGATTCCTCTGTGTGAAAAATCCAGAATAGGTGAACCCTCACAGATAGAAAGTCAACAACCAGTGCTTATCAGGAGACTGCTTCATGGGTACAGGACTTCTTTTGGGGATGCCTAAAATTTTAAATATCTTGAAACTAGATGGTTACACATCAAACTGAATATATGCAATATCAATAAATTATATACCTTAATATGGTTATATGAATTCTTAAAATTTTAATGTTTAACTTTACTTGAATTTTGTTGTCATTTTTGCTCTTCCATATGTGCACATGTTCCACTCACCCTCCACCTAATCACCACGCCGATACGCCCCACTTCTGGCTCTCTCCCCTCCTCCTTCTCCCCCTCCCTGTGGTTACCATTCAATTCTTCCACTAAGTCCAAGACTATTATGTGAATTTTACATCCATTTTAAAAAACAGTGTATAAAAAAAAATTATTCTTATCTGGTGGGCTGTACTAAAAACAAGCAGCTACCGAAATTTGGCACATGGATTGTAATATGCCAACCTCTAATCTAGATTCAGAGACTAAAAGGTCAAAACTGATCAATGCCCTTGCTGTTAGGAGAGACATGCTAATATATTTAGGGTAAGATGTCATGATGTACAAATTAGTTTCAAATAATTTAGCCCCTTTATGTGTGTGTGTTTAAGTAAAGAAATGTGGCCATTGTTTTAAAACAACTGGGGGGCCTCCCCTGGTGGCGCAGCGGTTGAGCACTGGGTTGCGAGGCTGCCCGCAGCCTCTGCAGTGCCAGTTCGATCCATGGCCACCGGCAAGGGTCCCATGAAAAAAAAAAAACTGGGGCCTCCAGGTGAAGGTGATACTCATTATACTACTTTTTCAATTGTTCTTTATTTGAACTTTTTCAGAATAAAAGTTTTGGAGAAAAAATACATTTCATGAATACAGAAAACTGGTTCTAGATAGCTAAATACAAAGTTTGACAACATATTAAACCTCATGTTCTGCATTTCTTAGAAGTAAGGGGTTCTAAGAACTGGATTGGGGAAGATACCTGGAGATTCCAGGATCTTTTTCTGGGACAGGCATATTAATCAGGTAGGAAGAATGGCAGGACCTGTTGCTATGGACATGGGTGTGAGGAACAACATAAGCACTATAAAAGAAATTCCTAAGATAACATGGATACTTGCATGCATGTGAGCATACACCTCATACCACATGCCCCAGTATATGCAATATAGTATCTTTGCCAAAAGGTTTAACTTGAATCTAATCACCTAAAATTCCATTATCTAAAATGTCCCTTTCTCATGTTTTAGTCTCAGTTTAGTTATTGTAAGAGGTCTCTGGGAAGACCCCTAACAACCCCTACAGGAAATGCAGTGGTAGAATAAGTATGGCTTTGGAGCCAGACATACCTAAGACTGAATCCTGGATCTGAAGCCATGAGCTTCATTTTCCTTATCTAGAGAAGGAGTCTGTGTAAAATACTACCAATTTCAGGGGCCTTCCTGGTGGCGCAAGGGATTAAGTCTCAGCACTATGAAGCTATCCGCAGCCAGTGCAGCACAAGTTAGATCCCCCACCAGGGAGCTGACCCACTTGGAGCAGCAGACCTCTCCTGTCTTCACATGCTGCTCCCCTCAGCAGTGCATTTCAGTCAATTCGCCTGTTCTGCTCCCCACTCTGTCTCAGTGAATCCTCTCACTCCCCCCTACCCCCTGCACCTCTGGTCTATACCCCAGCTCTTATATGCATAAATAAATAAATCTTTAAAAAATAATAATAACAACACTATAATCTACAATACTGCCTGGCGTGTTAGAGCTTTTCAGTAATGTGGTTGCCCTGTCTTATGTATTTTTTCTTCTACAAAGTGTCATGGCTAACAAAAGACTTTTATATACACATGGTGTCTAATCATCTGATCATTTACTGATCACAAGTCAGTAAAAAAGAATACAATGGCATAAATCCTTCTGCAAGGAGGTAATCTCATATTATAAAAGGAGGTAATCTCATATTATAAAAATCAAAGCATTTGCACTCATCCTACATGCTCTTTACACAGTAGGACTTGTTCTGTATGGTTCCAATATGCTCAAATTTTGGTTACCATAACTTAGCTAAACAGCACCAGTCCTCCAACAACAGAATTCAAATTCCACTGTATGCCAACTGTAAGTAGCTGCAAACTTTACTGCTAGCTCGTCAGTTCACAAATCACTCCGTAAATCACCTCAATTCTTTCAAAATTTGTTGGTGATGAGTCAATGGACATATTATTCAGGTCACACAGAAACAGCACAGCGTGTGGCTGTGTTGCCTCCTAGTCTCCCAGTGATAAACCCACACGACATTTTACAAAAATGGACAGTCAAAAGACAAATTTGGCCAACAAAAATGAAAATGAAGCAAAGAGATTGAAAAGTGATAATGTTGGAAGCAAAATCTGAAGAGAATAAATGGAGAGGCATCAGAGGAACTTAGTGCAGGGATACTTATAAATACAAATAAAGACAGTGATGATGATGAAAAGGAAGATGATGACCCAGAGGGAGTGACGCCAGGACACAAACTTAAAGGAACTCTCAAAGACACTTCATGACATTGAAAGTGCAGGTGTGGGCCTCCCCAGTGGCGCAGCGGTTGAGCGCTGGGTTGCGAAGCTGCCCGCAGCCTCTGCAGTGCCAGTTCGATCCCCGGCTACCGGGCGAGGGTCCCACATGGCACACAGACCTCTCCTGCCGCCTGCTGCTCCCCTCAGCAGTGTACTTCAGTCCTTCTGCCTGTTCTGCTCCCTGCTCTAGCTCTGGTGAATTCTCTCACCTCCCGCGCTTCTGACT
Organism: Talpa europaea; assembly: GCF_964194135.1. NCBI lineage: Eukaryota > Metazoa > Chordata > Mammalia > Eulipotyphla > Talpidae > Talpa > Talpa europaea. Next base: position 3,156,954 of record NC_140073.1, read on the forward strand.
GTACCCAGTGCTTGTATAAATAAATAAATCTTAAAAAAAAAATTAAAAATAAAATAACACACTTAAAAAAAAAAAAGTGCAGGTGTGGGAAGTCGAAGAATCCAAAAGATATCTGCTCTCTAACATAAATTATTATATGGCAAGAAGCAAGTAAGCACTGTTCAAACTACTCTTGGTAAGTTTTAACAAAGAAGTAAAACTCTTTAATATTCAATGTATCTAATACTTTAAGTTACAGTGTGCCAAATAAAGTTAGTTTTACTATTTTTTCATTTCCTCACACAGTCGTATAAGCAACAATGAAAGTCTTAAATATTTTAACCAAAAACCTTAATGCTCACATCATAATTTTTCCCACTGATCATTTTGCATGGTTTTAGCTTGCAAGGTCATTTTCACAGACCCACACTACCATGCAAAGGGAGAGTTGCCTTTGCAACATAAATGTGGATATAAACGAGTGTGTGCACATTTTTTTCTACTCTCTCCCAAACCATCTGAGAATAAGTTGCACATACCACAGCCCTTTACCCCTAACCACAGAGCGGTAGTTGTCACCTTCAGTACATTCTGTAAGCTATTTTTTAAGAATCTATCTACATCTTAGAATGAAAGATGGAATCAATGCCTGCTGGCCGAAGATAGTAGCTATGGAATTTTTTTTTTTTTAAGATTTTATTCATTTATGCATACAAGAGCTCAGGCACAGGCCAGAGATGTGGGGGGCGAGAGGATTCACCAGAGACAGAGCGGGAAACAGAACAGGCAGACTGACTGAAATACACTACTGAGGGGAGCAGAGGGCAAGACAGGAGAGACCTGCTGTGCATGTGGGTTGCTCCCTGGCAAGCCGGGGATCGAACTCATGCTGCAGTGGCTACTGACTGCTTCATAGTGCGGTGCTTAACCCCTTGTACCACCAGGGAGGCCCTAGCTATGGAATTTAAAAATTATTTTTCAACTATAGTATCTTCCTGGCAATTATAAAGTTAAAATTGAAGTTTAAGGCATTATCTGTAGTTAAAGTAAATGAATAAAGTAAACAGGTAAAGAAAACTTTCCATACTTCTCATAAGCTGCTCAAATATTCAATAATTTTTAATACTTTTTAGGTACATAGGAAATACAAAATGTTTATAACCTTCACGTTAAAATACATAGTAACCGGGGCCTCCCCAGTGGCGCAGCAGTTAAGCGCTGGGTTGCGAGGCTGCCCGTAGCCTCTGCAGTACCGGTTCGATCCCCGGCTGCTCCCCGGCCACAGGAGGAGGGTCCCACATGGCGCGCAGACCTCTCCTGCCACCCGCTGCTCCCCTCAGCAGTGTACTTCGGTCCTTCTGCCTGCTCTGCTCCCCGCTCTGGCTCTGGTGAATTCTCTCACCCTCCCACACTTCTGACTGTACCCAATGCTTGTATGTATGTATGTATAAATCAATAAATCAATCAATAAATAAATCTTTTAAAAAAATAAAATAAAATACATAGTAACCCTTTAAGAAATTCAACAATCACAAATGAACAATGATATTATATAAAGAAAAGAAAAGAAACAATTTTTTTTTTTTTTATAGAGGCATGCTTTATTTATTTGTTTGCTGGTTTGTTTGTTTGTTTGTTTTGTTTATACATGCACTGGGTACGGTCAGAAGCGCGGGAGGGTGAGAGAATTCACCAGAGCCAGAGCGGGGAGCAGAGCAGGCAGAAGGACCAAAGCACACTGCTGAGGGGAGCAGCGGGCGGCAGGAGAGGTCTGCACGCCATGCGGGACCCTCCTCTGGTGGCCGGGGAGCAGCCGGGGATCGAACCGGCGCCACAGAGGCCGCACGCAGCTTCGCAACCCAGCGCTCAACCGCTGCGCCACCGGGGAGGCCCCAACAATGATATTATATAAAGAATGTTAAACTAAATCCACCAGAGGGTCTGTACATGGTACAAAAATATCTGTCACAAGCAGACAGGGAGAGAATTATATTCAGTTGAATTCACTACATTTTTAGCATCTACCTTGTGCCAGATACTACCAATATTCTGGCAAATAAGACTATCCTGACTCCTCCTCTCAGTAGCTAGGGGAGTGAGTAGAAAGACAACCAGAGTATTATTAGCTATGATAGCAGAAAAATCTGACGTTGAAGAATTGGGGAGAAGAGGTACCTTATCTAGCAGGAAAGGAGGGAGATGTCAAGAAGTTCCCAAAGAACATAACCTCTAAGCTGAAGCCTGATAATCTAATGTATAAATAAAATTTAAAAGAAATGGTGGCCTTGGGGTTAAGTCTCAGCACTATCAACTCTGTGAACTCAGTTTGATCCCCCACAAGGGAGCTAACCCACATATGGCGTAGCAGACCTCTCCTGTCTCAGCTGATGCTCCCTTTAGTTGTGTATTTCAGTAGATCTGCCTGTTCTGCTCCCCACTCTGTCTCTGGTAGAGCTTCTCCACTCTGTCACCTCTGACCTACACCCCAGTTCTTCTATGCAACCCCCCCCCCCAAAAAAAAACCTTGTGGGGTCTTCTATAACTCTGGGCAATATCGGACTTGAAATGAATTATAGTATATCCAATGGGTTCTGGAGAGTTGGAAAACTGGGTGTTGTGGAGAAAAAAACTCCATACAGTTGGTGTTAATAATAACAGTGTTGCAAATAAAAAAAAGAGAGAGAGAGAGAGAAAGAAATGGAAAAGCATCCAACTCAGAAAGAACTACATCTACAAGGGCCCATACATTAAAGAGGGCATAGAAGGCTGAGAAAAGAGAAAGTGGCTGAGTCTAGTATCATTTTCAGGTAGTGGGAAAAGTGAAAGGGAGAATATAGTGTAATGGAAAGAAATTCAACCTGATGTAAAAAGACCTGGTCTCCAGGAATTCGTTCTGCCAATTATTAGCTGTACACCTTCAGGACCAGTCATTTTAGTTTTCTGGACCTCTATTTCCTAATGAGCCAAATGGAGATACTACCACAGTCCCCTTTCAAAAGGATGTCTCAAGAACCAAATTTTAAGAATCATGTAACAAGTCATTAAAGAAGAAAAAAACTGTTTAATTCTGTCGCCAAAATATACCATTAAAAAAATAAAGCAACAGGGGCCTCCCCAGTGGCGCAGCAGTTGAGCAATGGGTTGCGAAGTTGCCCGCAGCCTCCGCAGCACCGGTTCGATCCCTGGCCACCGGCGAGGGTCCCACATGGTGCACAGACCTCTCCTGCTGCGCCCACTGCTCCCCTCAGCAGTGTATTTCGTCAGTCCGAATGTTCTCCCCACTCTGGTGAATTCTCTCACCCTTCCGTGCTTCTGACTGTACCGGTGTTGTATAAATAAATAAATAAATCTTTAAAAATAAAGAAATAAAGCAACAAAGTACAGACTGGGAAAAATATTTGCAACAAATACATCCAATAAATATATCCAAATACCCAAAGAACTACAAATCAACAATTAAAGATAAATTCACTAATAGAAGAGACAAAAGACTTAAGCTGACACCTCATCGAAGAAGATACACAAATAGTCAATAAATGCATGAAAAGACACTCATCGTTAGAGAAATACCAACTGAAATCATGAGATGCTACTTCACACATATTAGAATGGCTAACATCAAAACCCAAATGTTGACAACGGTACGAAGCAAGTCAACTCTCATATGCTACGGGTGGGAGTATAAATGGAATAGAGTTTTAAGTAGCTTGGCAATCTCATCGAAGTTCCCCATAACTATGACCCAGCAACTACTCCTTTGTATTTTCTCAAGAAAATGAAAACACATCCACATCAAGAGTAGTACAGGAACATCAGTCTTAGTCATACTAGCCAAAACCTGAAAACAATTTAAATATCCACCAGAAGGAGAAATGATGGTGTATATACACAGTGGAATATATTCAGCAATAAAAAGAGATAAACTGTGGAAACACAAATCTCGAAAATATAAAGGTGAAAAAGCCCCTTGGATAAGAGCACATGCTGTGACTCCACAGACAGGAAAACCAAACAGGCAGCCTCATCTATGGTGACAGAAGTCACATATGGGGTAAAGGGAAATACTAAATGCAAAGGAACTATCCATGCAGGTGGAAATATTCTCTGTATCTGGTTTTGAATAGTGATTACACTGTCAAAACTCACCAGACTGAACACAAGAACTGTTCCATTTTACTGAATGCTACATATATCCCAATTTTTTCTTTAAAAAATGACACCGTGATATGCAATTAAAAAAATTCAGAAAGTAGGCAAGTCTATGGGACAAGTGACCAGATTTTTCCATAAGAAAAGGGAAAAAGGGCAGAAGTAACCCAAAGGTTAAGAGACTTCAGACATGTGTGAACCATCCACAGCATATGGGTGGAGCTTGTCTGGCTCATGATTCAACCAACCAATCATTTTATTTATTTATTTTTAAAGATTTATTTATTTATTTATACAAGCACTGGATACAGTCAGAAGCACAGGAGGATGAGAGAATTCACCAGAGCAGGGAGCAGAACAGGCAGAAGGACTGAGGTACACTGCTGAGAGGAGCAGCGGGCCAGACAGGAGAGATCTGTCGAGCCATGTGGGACCCTCGCCTGGCGGCCGGGGATTGAACCAGCGCTGCAGAGGCTGTGGGCAGCTTCACAGACCAGCGCTCAACCGCTGCGCCACCGGGGAGGCCCCAACCAATCATTTTAAAAAAAGAAATCAGACAATTAGGAAAATGTGAACAATGAACATACTAAGAAAATGGTCGCTGCTTTTCAGTGATACTAGTAACATGGTTATGTTTTTTAAGTCTTTACATTATAGAGCAACATGGATGAATCTCACAAATGCTGGGTAAAAACAAAAGCATACATACTGTATGCATTATTCTGTTTTCCTAAAGCTTAAAATCGAGTAAAATGAGAGGCCTCCCTGGTGGCATAGGAGTTGAAGTCTTAGCACTATCCCAAGCTGTCGCCAGCCACATGGCGCAGCAGACCTCTCCTCTCTTGCCCACTGCTCCCCTCAGCAGTGTATTTCAGTCAGTCTGCCTGTTCTGTTCCCCGCTCTGTCTCTGATGAATCCTCTCACCCCCTGCACCTCTGGCCTATATCCCAATTCTGTATGCATAAATAAAAAATAATTAAAAAAAAATAAAATATAAAATCAAGTAAAGTGAAATGTTAGTGCTAGAAGTCTCCACTGGGTAAGGAAAACCAGATAGTGCTTGGGTGAGCCTTAGGAAGCTGCTGAGGTGGTGAAAACACCAAATCTTAATTGAGCGGTACTTACAAGGGTATCACTTTGCAGTCATTCATTGAACTACAAATTTATGTTTTTTGTTCCTTATTATATACTTCACAGTGATACTAAAAACCTTAGATATATATAACTAAAGTACATATATATGAAATAAGTAAAAGTACTTGGGATTTAATTCAGAATAAATGAGAGGGAGTGGAAGACACAGATGAAAGAGGAGTTCCATGTTCTGATGACACTGAAACTGGGGTGGGACATGGGAGTTCAGGACTTGCATTGTTTCTTTGTGTGTGTTTAAATTTTTCCATGGTAAGCTTTTCAATGTCCATAAACCTTATTACTGTACTTCTAGGGAGGATAACGATATATTCAGGAACACAGAAAACAAATACAAAATTAAGTCCACTGTATTTTTATTTTTAATGTTTCCCAAGTAGATACAATCTAATGTCTAATAACAGAGAAATAGGAAAACAAACTATAAGAAATTACAGCACAACTTTTATAAGATATTTATGTTTTTAGTGAAATGGGAAATTATTATAATTTTAGGAAACAAAATATAAAATTAATCAAGCATAATCTCAGCTATATAAAAATACTTTCATGCATGGGAAAAAACCTGAAGGAGATAAGCAGTTAAAAAAGTAATGTTGGGGGCCTCCCCTGGTGGCACAGTGGTTGAGCGCTGGGCTGCAAAGCTGCCCGCAGCCTGAGCAGTGCCAGTTCAATCCCCGCCCACCAGCGAGGGTCCCACATGGCGTGACAGACCTCTCCTGCCTCGCCCGCTGCTCCCCTCAGCAGTGTACTTCAGTCCTTCTGCCTGTTCTGTTCCCTGCTCTGGCTCTGGTGAATTCTCTCACCCTCCCGCAATTCTGACCGTACCCAGTGCTTGTATAAATAAATAAATAAATAAATAAATAAATAAATAAATCTTTTTTTTTTTTTTTTAAAAACCAGTAATGATGGTTAAGTTTGGGATTATAAATGACTTCTTTGACATATTTTTCAAACAACATATATCACCAGAAGGGAGGAAGTCCTTTAAGGTTTTCCCTCACTTAGCTAAAATATCAATTTTATCAAAGTAAGGGAAGAAAGCAAATTGTGGAAGAGTCATCAGTGTAAAGACTGAAAAGTATGGAAAAAGGCAAACGAAACTTTGCCCCTGGGAAAATCCTATTTCAATTTTTCTCAAGTCCTTTGTATTATCCAATAGGTGTCTTTTTAATATCAAATTAATCCCACAATACAACAAGCCAAATGAATTACTTTTAGAATTTAGCAGCATATAAAAAAGCATTATATCCCAAGAAGCATTATACTACACAGCCACTGAATAGACTCTGTCATACCTAAGCCAGCCCTCCTACTTTAGAGTCCTGTGCCAACTGAACCTATCACATGATTGTAAAATGAACAGACTGATTCTGACTCAAATGGACAAGTGTCAGCTTGCCACTCTATTCCCACTTCAGTTAGCAGAAGCCAATGAGTTTGATTAGTATGGGTAGGCATATATAAGTCACTCAAATGACTTACAATAAAACAAGATTGAAAAATTTTAGCCCATAGTTTTCTGTTTTCAGACAGGTCTTAAAATTAAATCTCGCACCAAATTAAGGAAATGTAGCTAGGTAACTAAAAAACTCCCAATCCATGAAAAATGAGAGAAGACTGTTCTTATAGGAAAGGCTGTAGGAGAGGCCCAGAGAGGTTATGCCTTTCCAGATCTGAAACTTAATACTTAACTATGGTGTTGGAAACTTCTATTCTACTTTTACCCAGTGGAGTTCCTGGCTCATGGCTGGTAACTGAGAGCCCCTTCAAAGTTCCAACTTGAATTAGGATGGCAATTAAGCATCAACAGGGGCTTTTCCAAATGTGCTGTTACAATTGTAGGTTACAGGGATTCCATAAGAGGAAAAACTCAAGAAATATCATTAGAAAAATATTTAAGGAGACTTCACTATAGAATTTTTAGGATAAAGAATCTGGAAGAGGGCCTCCCTGGTGGCGCAAGGGTTTAAGACGCAACCTATAAAGCTATCTGCAGCCATTGCAGCACAAGTTCAATTCCCCGGCCAGCCAGGGAGCAACCCACATGGCGCAGCAGACCCCTCCTGACTTGCCCCGCTGCTCCCCTCAGCAGTGTATTTCAGTCAGTCTGCCTGTTCTGCTCCCCACTCTGTCTCTGGTGAATCCTCTCACCTTCCCCATACCTCTGGCCTGTACCGCAGCTCTTGTATGAATGGATAAATAAATAAATAAATCTTTTTAAAAAATCTGGAAGAATTTATATCAAGTATGAAGAACAGATGAAAAATAAATAATGAACAGACGTAAATGGTGCCTCCAGATGTCTGTGGTGGCCACAATGCAATATGTGGGACAATTCCTATTATTTTCTTTTTTAAAGATTTATTTTTATTTATGTTTACAAGAGTTGGGGTATAGGCCAGAGGTTTGGAGGGGGGAGGTGAGAGGGCTCACCTGAGACAGAGTGGGGAGCATAACAAGCGGATTTACTGAAACCCACTGCTGAGGGGAGCAGTAGGCAAGAGTCAGCCATGTAGGGCAGCTCCCTGGCTGGGGATGGAACTCATGCCACAGTAGCTGGAGACAGCTTGATAGCACTGAGACTTTAACCCATGCCACCAGGGAGGCCCAACAAATCCTATTATTTTCTTAAGACATTACAGAAGACAATACAGTGACATTCCAAACAGAGGGAGTTAGACTGAGAAAGAGCTTAAAAAGCTAAGTGAATAAGCAATAATATACTATTTGCCTCTGACTTAGGTAAACATCAGGCAAAAGGCCTAAAGAAAATTTGATTTATCCACATAATAATTAAAATGTAATGGTTTCTAAACCAGTTTTACCTAATCTAACATCATTCAAATCTATAAATCGAGAGATACTTTATTATGACATTAATCCAGAATCTCTGGTAAAAGACTCAATAAATAATTGGTAAATTAAGTATGTTACTATTGACATAAAGATCAAATCAAAATACCACCTTTGTATAAAACCACAGTATTCTCGGGGCCTCCTTGGTGGCACAAGAGGTTAAGTCTCAGCACTATGAAGCTATCACAGCCACTGCACCACAAGTTTCATTCCCAATCCCCTGGACCCCCCTCCTCCCCCCACCACCAGGGAGGTGACCCACATGGCGCAGCAGACCTCTGCTGTCTGGCGTGCTGCTTCCCTCAGCAGTGTATTTCAGTCAATCCACCTGTTCTGCTCCCTACTCTCTCTCTCTGGTGAATCTTCTCACCCCCGCACACCTCTGGCCTGTACCCCAGTTCTTGTATGCATAAATAAACAAATCTTTAAAGAAATAACAAGCCATAGTATTCTCTCTCAATTACTGCTACCATCCAGGAACTCAAGACAAGATAGAATCCAGGAAAACCCTCCACTCCAAAAACATCTTATAGGCTCACCAAGCCCCATCAACTCTTCCAAAATACTTTGACTAAACCTCTCCTCCCGTCCATCTACATTCTTGGGAACAAGGCTTCAGTTGTCCTAGCTTTCTAAACTATTACAAAAAATTCTTATCTTGTTTCCTCATCTCTGCAATTCTTCCCTTGTAGTCTTATCCTCCATAACCTCCTCCAAGGGCAATCTTTCTAAATCAGAAATATCATCTGGTCTCCTCCATGTTCACAGTCCTGCTAATGTCTTCCCATTACCTCCTGCACAAGGTACAAACAACCTGATACAACTGAGACTCTGCATTTCAGACTTCCACCCCACCCTCCATTCTTATGTTCCAGTAACACGGAACCACTGACAATGCTGTTCTGAGCGTGTAGCGGTGTTTCACACTTCTTTGCCGCTGAACATACTGCTCCTCTGCTTGGAATTGTCTTCTTCATCCTCTGGTCCACTCAGACAACCCTTGATTCCCAATATCCAACTTAGTAGCAACCCCTGCTTTGAACACTTTCTTTATTCCTCAGTCACTTCCTCCTTTCTCTTGCCTTTGTACTCTGTACCTCCTAAATTTCATTTATCACATAGCATAATGATTTATGTGACTCTTATCAGAATGTGAACAAGGCACAAGGTATTTATTTTTGTATACCCAGCATATTCATTAAACACCAACAGTACATCCAACAATTTGTTGGATTCTTCAGTTTGCTGAAGAAGTGAATAAATGAACAAAAGATCAAAAAGAACTAAACTATGACAATTATTGTAATTTTGGTAACCAGACTAAAGAATAGTTAATAGTTATAAAATATCTGTAGAAAGGCCATTAAAATAATTCAGAGAGGGGAAAAAAAGCAACTTCCATGTGAGGAAGAAATACAGTTCTTCAATTGAGTCTGAGATGAGTTATAGCTCAAGGTATGAGAGGCAAGTGGAGCAAATGTGATACAGATGACTATGTCCTAGAAGCCTTCGACCAGGCAGCACTGCTGGGTTTCACCAGGAGTCCTTTTTAGGAGTTCTAACAGAATCTCTGGTAACAGAGATTTATTTAACAAAGAGTAAACTCAAATCTCAGAATTAAACCAAAACAATGGTGAAGTAGGTCACAGTAAAGCATTCAGCCAAGCACAAAATATGCATCTGATAAATGCTATTTATCAGATAAGTTGTTATTATTATGGTTCTCATAAGTGTGCAAACTCCCTCTACAGGAAGTAAAAGAATACCAACAACAATCAGTGCTTCTCAGTCCACAAAGACAACCTGCACAGGTAACACTGAGGCAAATATCTACTGCTAAGAAAGTTCCTTACCAAAAGAGGTAAATAAGTACGTGTATGTGCTACTGAAAAAAGCAACTTCTCCTTTCTGGTACTTTTTATTCTGTCATACCACTCATTAAAGTCTGCAAAAATGTGTTTCCACTGAAAGAAAAGGATGTAGATCTGCTAGATGCACATATACAGGTGAAAATACACACGTACACCATTTTATTCTGTGCAGTGTTTTGTTTTGTTTTGTTTTTTCACATTTTGAAAGGACAGATTTATTAGGAAAAGGAGAAAGGAAAAAGAGAGACACTGGCCTAGACTCAGATGAGCAGTCTTGGGATGAAAGCTGCCTGTTTTGCGCAGATTTCAGAGCAGTCTTCAAACACTGTTGAATCTACTACGTACTCTGACGTGAAGATATTTTCCCTATCTAGCTATCATTAGCAGCTCAGAAAAGTGTCCACCAATTCAACTGACAGGCAACATGTATGAAGAAAAGCATTAAAAATAATCAAAAAAAAGGTATAAAGTTTAAGATAATCAACTAATTTGGGGAGAGAAAAACAAAGTGCTAAAACAATTCTGGCCGTGCTCACACTTTCCCCAAGTCTATCAGCATCACGTGGTAGGCTTGCTGAAACACAAGACTGTTGGGCCGCACTGCCCGAATGCCTGAGTCAGTATGACTGGGGTAGGACCCCAGAATCTGATGTCTAACAAGTTTCCAAATAATGTGATCAGGTACCACACTTCAAAAACAATTATTTTAAACTATTAAAATTGAGAGGGACCTTACAAGTGAATAAAACAAAACTTAAATAACACAGGTTTCCTAATTACTAATCTGAGGCTCTTTCCATTGTTAGGGTTCCATTGTTAGGCTGTTATTTATATGTATATGTACACACACACACACACACACACACAAACACTATTTTTAGGAAATGCCTAACACATTTTTATGCAATTCAACAGGCTTCTTTGGAACAACTGAATACAACATGGTCCTTTCATTAAAGAAGTCTACTCTAGGTGGGTAAAGAGACTCATGGTGAAATAATTGCAATACAAAGTCACTGGTCCCACAAAAGAAACACATACAAAGTATATTGGGAATGCAAGTGAGACGCACTCAAGAAAAGCACAACATCTGGGGGGCATGGAGAATAAACCAGGCATTTACCAAGAGGACAGAATGAGGTGGGAAGAACATGTCAGACACATAAATTCACAGGAAAAAAAATCCATCAAGTACCTACTGTGGACCAGACACTGTGCCAAGCATGGAGATGAAATGATGAGCAAAGGCACTGTAGCAGTGTTTAAATGATGCATATACTCTAACAGGGGAAAAGACAATCAAATAATAATCCAAATGGATATAAAGTACCAATTTTGAAGAGTGCGAGGCATGCCAGGCACATCTTGCAACAGGACAACCTGACTTAACCAAGGAAATGCTCCCCTGAGAAGGTCTGGGGTGAGGTGTACGGAGGGTGGCGCCTCGGCATTCCACGCACCGTGTTCAAGCCCTCACAAGCGGGTATCCGTAGCCACCACTGCTGGGCAAAGGACATCCGGCTTCCCACAAAGTTCAGAGCAGGGATCTCGGCAGGCTGGCATCCACCTCTGCAGGGCACAGGGCCTCTCGCAAACTGCACAGCTCAAGGCCCTGCTGTGAATGCCCACCCCCGCCACCCAGGAAGCACATTTCCCAGCACCAAGGCGCAGGGGACGAAAGGAATCAGGAAAGCAGTCTGTGGGCACAGCACATCCCAAGGGGCACTGGGTGACCTCGACAGACACCAGCAGTCCATTCCTCCTTTCTCTGATGACCAGATCAAGTGGGATAGCGTTTTATTCCTTGGCTCCCCTTCTCTTTGACTCCAGCCTGACCACCACAGTCCTGGAAACCAGAGTGTGACTGCTGGCACGCACCCAGAGTGAAGTAACAGCATTACATTCTACTTGTCTTCATGACACCACACATCCAGACAGCACGTGACGTCAGGGTCTCCATGACAGAAACGACCGTGCTGTGTGTGCACACAGGAAGTCTGGTCTGGTCCTCAAGGAGCATATGGGGACATAACTAAACTCCTGACTCCAGTTAGATACCATTATTAGGGGGAAATGATGAGGATTGGGAAAAGGTTTCTTTCAATACCTGAGACCAGGAAAATAATACTGCACACGGGCTTGAGAGGAGGAGAACCAGGGTAGAGACAGGGAGAGACAGAACACGCAGGAACACACACGAACACACACGGCAGGTGATAAAAATCAACTGGGGCCTGACCAGCAAACTTAGGAGTTTGTGCCTACAATGGCAAAGCCTTTCAAGTTGACCAAGCACTCACAGAATACTCTCGAAAGGTAAACTTTATTTTCGCTATACCGTGTATGAAAAAATTAAAGTTCAAGATTAAAGTAACTTGCACAGGATCAGACTTTCCAAGCTGAAATTCAAATCCAGGTCTCGTGAACCAAACCGCAGTGTCCATCCCACACCACCAGTGGCTTCACGGAGTGGGACTATCACAGAACCTTGGAAGCACAACATTAGAGATAATGGACAAGGCCCTCCCCCACCCCCAAACTGTCTGCAATAGTCCAGACAAGAAGTCAGAACTAGGAGTAGCAGAGGGAAGGCCAGCGAGACGAGTATCAGAAGTCCAGTGGGCCTCAGCAGCAAATGTAATCTGGAGAATAACAGAGGATGGTCTATGAGTTAAAAACACCATTAACAATCACCGAAAATGTGCTGCAGTCTCATCTCAAAACAACAGCGGCCAAATGAACCTTCCAAGTTTCAGTGCACTTGTAGGGTGACTTGCTCCCCTTCTCCTGGCACAGGGAGACTTCTCTTCACTCACTCACTGTTCAATTCACATTTACTTTGAGGAATGTTTTCTGCCCCTGCATGTCACTGAAATTCCCATCAAAAGTCACCAATAACCTCTATGCTACCAAATCCGAGAGAAACCCTAGCGTCCACATCGTATCCTGGCTAGGGGATGCTGACCACACCCTCCCCCTGGAAAGGCCATCAGTATGGAGTGGTGTGTAAGAAAACAAACCAGAGCCAGACAAACCTGAGCGCAAAAACCCACTTCTCCAATTACTACCTGGTGGTCTTGGACAAATTACACAGTCCCTTCTCGTGTTGTTTTCCTGCTCTAAAAAATAAAGAATAAAAGCACCTACACTTCACTAAGTCACGAGCATTAGACGAGTTAAAACAAATGCTTAGACCAGTGTCTGACAGTGAGTGTTACACCGTTCCTTGGATTCCAAGACACCACTACCTCCTGACTCTCCTCATGTCTCCCCCACTCCCCCTGACTCCCTCGGCACGCCACTCCACGTCTGCCCAACTTCACTCATCACGTATGTGCCAGTGAGACCCAGCTTACTGTGTGCCAATAAGCCCTTCCTGACTGCCAGAATCCTACCCACTCAACCTACTCAATAGTTCTACCAGGGCGTTTCACAGGTTCTTTGTATTCTACCTGTCCGAGCTCACTCAAAACTGGTGAACGTAGGCTCTCCCCTCAATCTCCAAACCCACTCCTACAACACAGGTCACTCACGCGAGAAAAACTTAGAAGTCATGCTTATATGTATCTCCTTAACCCCATGCGCCACACACCCACGGAACCAACCACACCTTATGGTTCTGTTTCTCAAGTATTTCTCACAACCTCTCGAACCCTACAGGCAGCATTTTCAACCACACTGCCACCATCATACCTTACCTGAACCACTGCCACAGCCAAACTGGTCTCACCAAATCTATTCTTGCTCTCTCCCTGATCCTTTATACTGCAGCTATTGGTAGCAGTCCAAACATACTACTCTTCTGCTGAATTTCTGCCACCCCACTGCCCTTGGGGTAGATAAAGCCCCACCTGCCCTGGCCCCTGACCACCTCATCCAGATTTTAACTTTCTCTGCTCAGTTAACACCAGTTACGCTGGGCCTTTTTGGATTTGGTTGGCTGGTACGGTATGTTCCTCAAATGTTAAATTCCTTCCAACCTCAGGATTTTTGCATATGTTAATCACTTCTCCTCCCCCCCCCCCCATCTCTTACCCTACAGGACTCAGCTTTGAAGATTTTCTCAAAAAAAGTGCCCTCTGTTGCCTCCTCTCACTCCTGAGGCATAGATTAGGGCACCCTATTATGCACTCACTGTACAATGTATTTACCTTTGGAGTCCTTTGAGTAACTATAATTAACATTACGAATAAAAGTATTTGCTTAATACCTGACTTTCCAACCAGAATTAAGCTTCATGACCCACCCACCCCCCACCCACCCCCACCCCCCGCCAGGGACCAGGCCTGTCATGCCTCATCAATGTATCCCAAGAGGCTTACAAGGTGTCTGACGCATGGCGAAGTGCGACATTCTCTGATTCCTGCCACAGGGCTCTGTGCAGCCATCCTTCCACCTCGAGCTCCCTTCACCCAGGCTGGGTCCCCCTCAGCCCTGGCATTTCCCAAGATTGGCTCCTCAACATTCAAGTCTCAGTTACAGAATGCCGTCTTCTCGGGAAGTCTTTAGTGATCGCTCAGTCTCAAGGAGTGATCCTTCCCCATAGGCATTTCATCACTCTCTTAATTTCTTCAAAGCAGTCAGCACTATCTGAAGCCACAGTATTTGGAAGTTTTAAAAAAGAAAGGCCCAAGTAAAATGCCTGGCACAGGTTAAGCACTCCATGAATATTTAAGTGAATGAAGCTCCTGAATGAGAAAAAGATGACTTGGGGAGCACCCTGAATCTATCAGCACAACAGTTACAAACTGTGCTCCAACAAAGTCAAGAGGAGCCAGGAGTGCTTAGTATGCCTGGGAACCAGTCTGCCTACAATGAAAACCTGCTCTATCCCTTCTTTGCTAGAAAACGTCAGACAAGTTACTTACTTAACTGCTATGCCTGAGATTACAAACTAGTAGAATGGGAACCACAGACCATCTCAAAGGATTGCAGAGAATGAAAATAGTTAATACATGTGAAGTGCCAGTGCACGTAACACACTCACTGACTACATACACAGCATGACCCATCACAACATAGTAGCACATGCCCCAAGTTCCAACACTCCCTAGACTTGTGATGATCAAAAGGTTAAGATGGTCAAAAGACACGAAAAACAGAGAAGTGCTTTGGAAACTATAAAAGCAATATAAAAAGATCACAATATTTATGAATCTACATTCTCTTCAAGTCACCATCAGAAATAAGAGCAGGTGGGCCTCCCCGGTGGCGCAGCGGTTGAGCGCTGGGTTGCGAAGCTGCCCGCAGCCTCTGCAGCACCAGTTCCCATCCCCGGCTGCCATCCCCGGTCCCGCATGGCGCACAGGTCCTTCTGCCTATTCTGCTCCCCGCTCTGGCTCTGGTGAATTCTCTCACCCTCCAGCGCTTCTGACTGTACCCAGTGCTTATATGTATAAATAAATAAAAATAAATCTTAAAAAAAAAAAAAAAGAAAGAAGAGCAGGCTAGCCAGATTATTATCTTGACACAAATGAGTTCCTAACCTCTGTGATTGAGGGATATACACAGATGGCTATAGATTGGGACTACCTTGAATTCACACTGAGGGCCACAACCAGCTCATGGGCTATTTCTCAGAAAAGGTTACAGGTTATTTAGCAACAGGGCAATTCATAATATCCTATTTGCGCACACCAACACCACAGCTTTTATCTCATTTTCCTACCTTCAAAGATAGTATCAAAAGGAAATTTCTTGCTATAACTTTATTGATCTCAAGATAGTGAATAGTTACTTTGATTTCCCAGGTAAGCTGGTCTCAGGATAAGTTAAAAGAGTCATAAGGCAATCTGCAACCTGGCTGAGGGTTTCCCATGACCATGAAATCGGCTTTTGTAGAAATTCAACAATGAAAAAGCCTTCATGCTTAACTTTGGGAAGGCTTTGCAAAGCCCTGGGAAACAGACCGAAGGGTGTTTCAAGGTGTTTTGTGTTAGACTTAAAATTCTGTATGAACAGAGAAACAGGATACGAACATAACAGAACCCATCTAACTGGACGTTTCCCCATAGATGAGGTTTTCAATCTCACACCGATGACATCTGGACCAGATGTGACTCTTTGTTGTCACAATGACTTGTGTGGTTAGGATGTTTTAGCAGCTTCCCTGCCTCTCTACTCATTAAACACCGGTAGTTTTCCTCCCTATGGAACATCAAAAATGTCCCCAGAGACCTCCTTGGTGGAGCAAGGGGTTAAGTCTCAGCACTATAAGGCTATCAGCAGTGATCCCCAGCCGGGGAGCAGCCCACATGGCTCAGCAGACCTGTCCTGTCTCATCCGCTGCTCCCCTCAGCAGTGTATTTCAGTAGATCTGCCTGTTCTGTTCCCCGCTCTGTCTCTGGTGAATCCTCTCACCATCACCCTCCCCCCTCCACACACACACATCTAGCCAATACCCAAGCTCTTGTATGCGTAAATAAATAAATCTTTTAAAAAACAAAAGTCTCCATGTTTTTGTGTCAGGTGCCAAGGGGACGAAAGTGCACTCCTGCCCCCACCATGAAAACCCTGCTTTAAACAAATCTGTTCCATTGGTCTAAAGTATCCGCCTTGGGGCCTCCCTGGTGGCACAGGGGTTAAAGGCGGCTCTATCAAGCTATTGCCAGCCACTACAGCATGAGTTCGATCCCGGTCAGCCAGGGAGCAGACCCACATGGCGCAGCAGACCTCTCCTGCCTTGCCCACTGCTCCCTCAGCAGTGGATTTCAGTAGATCCACCTGTTCTGCTCCCCATTCTGTCTCTGGTGAATCCTCTCACTGCCCCCCCACCCCCACCCTCCACCAAACCTCTGGTCAAGATCCCAGTTCTTATATGGATAAATAAATCTTTGGAAAAAATAATAAAAAATAAAATATCCACCCACATTCTCCCCTCCCTCTTTCAAAAATCTCTTCTTCCAGTCATACTGGTAACCTAGACTTAATTCCCAAGTCCACCTTAAATCTTCATTTGCCTTTCCCTCCAAAACTCTCAGATATCACTTAGTACAACTCCCTCAAGGACAGGTCGAAACCACAGCTGGTGGAAGGGTTGATACTAGGACTCAAAGCCCATGATCCCCAATTAAGCAAGCATTCTTTTCCATTATAACATACTGCAACCAGTCACCAAGTTCTGTCAGTCCTTTACTGCCCACGTGTCTTGCTTCATATCCCTTCCTATTCCTACCGCCTATACCCCAGAGCAATTGGTTCTCAAACTTTTGAATGCTTCAGAATCACCTGGCTTGTTAAAATGCAGACTGCTGGGTCCCAGCCAGAGTTTTTGACTGAGTAAGCCCCCAAATCTGCATTTCTAACAAGTTTCCAGATACCCAGATGTTTCTGCTGCTAGTGAAGAGATACACTTTGAGAACCACTGCCCTGGAGTTCAGGTACCTAATACCTCAAGAGCTAATAATTTCAATTTCCTTCAGCTCCCTTCCAGACACCTTCCTACAAGTGCATGTTCCTAAAACACCACTTTGATCAAAGAACTGTTCTAGTAAAAAGAAAGCACAACTTCTAATGCCTCTCTATGATCCCTATCTGGCTGACATATTGTTTAAAATGTGTTCCCAGCATTATCAACTGTGACTCCCAAAACAAATTTTCTAGTCCTCATAATCGAATGAGTGTCCTCAGAACAGGTTGTACGGGCTTCCCACCACAGTAGAGCTTGTGCTGTCTTTATCTCCTAGGAGGCCACCCTCCTTCCCTCCTCTTCTCTACCTACCTGAAGGCGGCCTTCACCACTGTATTTGCCAAAACCACTCGTTTGGTCACTATCTGATGCCTTTTATCTTTATGGTTTAAGCTTTTACCAAGTACTCACAGATAGAGAAAACCCCCAAGAACCTAAAATTTAAAACAGAAAACAGTAATATGAGTGATAGGTATACATAAAAGGGTTGACATATATACAAATACTGTGGTTTTAGCGGATTAAGTACGATAAGTTCAAAGTTCAAAATAGAATGTGCCAATTTTTTTTAAAAAGCATGATTAAACACCAGCTATCACATATTTGCGGCTAACTCATCGAAGATGTTCAACAGACGTGTTGGGGAAGAACCATAAAAAAAGGGAAAATACTCAGTCTGTAACTTCCCACAATAAGAGCGGGTGTCATTTTTTTCTTTTTTTTTTTTTCTTTTCTTTTTTTTTTTTTATTTTTTTAAAGGTTGTTTTTTTTTAAGACCTCAACAGATTCCTTTTTTTTTTTTTTTTAAGATTTATTTATTTATTTATACAAGCACTGGGTACAGTCAGAAGCGCAGGAGGGTGAGAGAATTAACCAGAGCCAGAGCAGGGAGCAGAGCAGGCAGAAGGACCGAAGTACACTGCTGAGGGGAGCAGCGGGCGGCAGGAGAGGTCTGCGCGCCATGTGGGACCCTCCTCCGGTGGCCGGGGAGCAGCCGGGGATCGAACCGGCGCTGCAGAGGCCGCAGGGAGCTTGGCAACCCAGCGCTCAACCGCTGCGCCACCGGGGAGGCCCAGGTGTCATTTTTTTCTGTGTGAAATACACCGCAAGAGAGATGACATGGTGTGAGAGAAGAAACATGGCTGGTCTCACCCCACATGGACTCTGCAGTCTTGGACAAATCAACGCTCCTCCTTAAGCCTCCATTTCCATACTAATAAAAAAATAAGGTTTAGACCATACCCTACCTTGCGGCATTATTCTGCGGATTATATGAGGTACCGTATATGAAAGAAACCATCCCAGTACTTGGCACATGATAAACGTTTACTGAATTTTAACCTTTGTTGATATGAAAGCACAGTACAAAAGCACAGTTACTAGCCAAATATGAGATAAACAGAGCAATTAATGAAACCTGATCAAGGATGTCCATTTCCCAAAAAGGAAAACAGAAAGGACACAAAATAAAGAATGTATGCACCTCTGGTTGGTACATGTACCAATTCCCTGACTTTACAGCCCAAGCCAAGACATGAGAATAATATAAACACCGTCACCTCCAACTTCCCAACTTCAAGGTTGCTGAAGAGTCAGCAAAAACATGGACATAGAGGCTTTAGAACATGATAGAGATAGGATTTAAAATTCCAGGTGAGGACCTCCCCGGTGGCGCAGTGGTTGAGTGCTGGGTTGCGAAGCTGCCCGCAGCTTCTGCAGCGCCGGTTCGATCCCCAGCTGCTCCCCAGCCACAGGAGGAGGGTCCCGCATGGCGCGCAGACCTCTCCTGCCACCCGCTGCTCCCCTCAGCAGTGGACTTCGGTCCTTCTGCCTGCTCTGCTCCCCGCTCTGGCTCTGGTGAATTCTCTCACCCTCCCGCGCTTCTGACTGTACCCAGTGCTTGTATGTATAAATAAGTAAATAAATCTTAAAAAAAAAATTAAAAAACAAATAAATAAAATAAAATTCCAAGTGAGCTTTTAAAGTTAACTAAACATTTTCTTATTTGTTCTAATGGCCCAAATACTACAAGTGTGTCCAGGTGCACGTATAACTTTGTGTTACCAGGTGGCACGTATAACTCTGTGTTATAGCTTAGACCTTCTGGTTCCTGTGTATACTGCAAGACCCAATACCAGATACTTTGCTCATCATCCCTTTACATCAAACTCCTCCATTCTAGTGATCTTTCCTTAGCACTCGGGTAGCAAAGGTATTGGGGCTTTCAACAATATTAACAAATACTTAACACTTGCTATGGTGTAGACTGAGGACTTTCTCCCTTTTTGAGGCGTCATATTGAGCACTGTCTGTGTCAGGTACTATTCAGTATATACCCAACTCTCAAGAAGTTCACATTCCAACAAACTCAAGTATGCTAATGATTAGTTAGCTAATGATTTATCAGCAAAATAAAACAAGAGAAAGTGATAGGGCTTACTTAGCTATAGACCTCATTCTGGGTCCCCAAGATACAGCTTACTGTGAAAGACTGATGCCTAAGAATAAAAAATTTGTTCCCACATTATCTGTATTTTGAGTCGCCCAAAATTTTCTACATCATCAGGAATGAGGCTTTCACCTGAAGAAGACTGTATTCCTCTAGCAGCACAGACCGCTGGGTAAGTGTGCAAATGCAACTATTCAACAATTTTGACCACATACCATTTTTCTAGTTATTAACTATGTGATGTCTTCTTGCTAAAGAAAAGATGGCTTAACATTTTTATTCTGCCTGGTTCATTCCTGGTCAGAAAGATCTTAGAATGGGGTCACTCAAAGTGGGGTTGTTTATAATAGGGGTAATCTGGTATTTGCTGCTGAGTCTTGGGAGATAACTTCAAGGGTAACCCAAAGAAAAGTGAAAATCTCATCAAGACTTCAGTACCCCCAGTTTACTGCAACAAATAAATGATTAAGCTATTTCAGAGAGACTCAAATATAAGGCACATTGACAAGATTGAACATCTGATAGTACAGTAACACCCTTTAGAAAATCTCAATCTCATCATCAAGAGTGACAAGTAAACTAAATTCTGAAGTAAATCAAAATTTTCCCTTTCGGGTAACACTAGGCTTAGGTAAATTCAACAGAATTTGCATAACTTCTCACTGTCTTCACTTTCTTTTATGCTGAGCTAGCATTTATTTCTACAAGTGCCTATAGCAGGGATTAGTCGATTTTTTCTACATTAAATGTAACAGTATAAACAATATACTAGACAGGTTGAAGGCAGGTATTATAATTCAGTATATTAAAACACAGAATAAATATGGTGATTCACAGGAAATAGGGTGACAGGAGAACTATGGTGTCTACACCTGAGGGAAGAAACCAACTACAAAAATGAACAACAATGTAAGAAAAAAAAATTATCAATATGAAAAAATAAAATAAAATGTGTAACAAAGGTCATCTTTTCCAACAAAGATGAAAAAGTCCCAAGTCAAAACTAAAGGTCATCATACTATATAGCAGAGAAATGTTGGGCATGTACTTCAGATTATTTTGCCCTTGATTTTCTGTTGCAGTAAGGATTACCCAGTACTGGTGTGATTACAAAAATCTCAAAGATTATCAAATATGACTGCTAAGGATTTAATGAACATTTTAGAACAAGAAACTGTTTAAGATATTAAGCTGCACATTCTCTATAAATGGTTACGTCTACATGGACACACTGACCGACATTCAAAACTACTTTAACACTTTGGCTCCTGGAAAGAAATGAAAGGGCAAATTTCCATCTTCAGCGCCTATCAGTGTTTCAGTAAGGTCCTACATCTAAATTTACCAAAATACAACAGTAAACCAACTTTACCTCAGGACAACCAAACATCAAAACTGAAGTTTCCAACCTTCTCACTTGAATGCCTCCTCAGGTATATCAAGTTGTTTTGGAAATATATCTAGCTTTGTTCTAGGAATCTACACATTACAAACTACTGATCTTTTTGTTTAAAAAAAAAATCTGTCTTGCTGGGGAAAAGCCAAACATTCTGCCCCCCCCTTTTTTTTTACAGCACTGCAAAATAAGTATTCTAATTCCAGAAATTAGATCTTATGCCCCAAATCTTCAAAGGCACAATTCTCTTCCACATGTACCAGGCAAGTAATAATTTGGCAAAAGACAAGCCAATTTTTTTTAACCCAGCTATTTCTGATTTTTAAAAAAGTCCCATCACAAAGATGACACAAACACATCAATATTTACCAAATTCAATTTTCGCACTTGAAATAGCTATGTCAGTAAAAAGCACTAAAAGGATCTACTCAATCATGAATAGTATACTCCTTGATAAGAATATAACTTTTTTTTTTTTAACATATGTAAAGGGTCCTGGAAACAAAAAGTCATTCTTGTTCCAAAATGAGTTTGGAGTCAAGATTTTTAATACGGGGAGTGTGTTTTCTCTCCCAAGAGGCAACTGTGAAAGTATGTCACAGAAGGGGGGACCATTAGGTTTTTGTCCCCAAAACCTATGAAAGTAACAATTAAAGGAGATTTGATTCAATTTGACAAATAAGTATTATATGAGAACCACTCAAACTTTAATCACTAAGCCAAATTAATAAGTCTGTTGCTTTGTCTCTCTTTCAAACTTTATGTTCCATGGCCAATAAGTGCCAAACGAAAGGTAGTTCTATTTTAAATACAGGTACAGTTTGTTTGCATACACATTTAACTCCTATAAAAACTAGCCTTTATATCCTTGTGTTAATTTTAATATTCTTCAAGTAAGAACTAACTTGATAGCGAATTCTGAAATGAGTATATACCACAAAGACATTAAAAGTTAGGTAGGCAGACTGCCAATCAAATTAGGCACTTATATGGCTTCTTATCAAAAGTTAAGTTATAGAAGGGGTTTACACTTAAGATATAATTTCATCTTAGAAAGGAAAACAGACATGGGCCTCCCCTGGTGGCGCAGCGGTTGAGCTCTGGGTTGCAAGGCTGCCCGCAGCCTCTGCAGAACCAGTTCGTTCCCCGGCCACCCGCAAGGGTCCCACCAAAAATAAAAAATAAATAAATAAAAAAGGAAACCAGACATCAGCCACCCTAAACTTCGCGATTATTACCCATAACCCATGATGTACCCTCTTAGACAACACTGCCACAACAGCACATAAACACAAAGAATGCTGGGCCTCCCTGGTGGCACAGCAGGTTGAGCGCAGCACTGTGAAGCTGTCCACAGCCTCCGCGGTGCTGGTTCGATTCCCAGCGGCCAGGGAGAGTCCCACATGGTTCCGCATACCTCTCCTGTCTCGCCCGCTGCTCCCCTCAGCAGTGTATTTCGGTCCTTCTGCCTGTTCTGCTCCCCGCTCTGTCTCTGGTGGATTCTCTCACCCTCCCACGCCTCTGGCCTGTACCCTAGTGCTTGTATAAATAAATAAATAAATAAATCTTTAATAAAAATAACAAAAAGAATGCTAAATAAGAAAGCATTGATGTGCGCAACAGGTAGCAATCACTACAATAAAAAAAAAAATCTTATCAACAGAAGGACAAAAATCAGGGATTCCTTGGATCTCCTGACTGCTACCTCCCCACATTGTTAAAAAATGAATAAACTCTTGCTTGCTGAAAGACCCCCTCCCTTGAAAGATTAGGTCCCAAGAACCTCCCCAATACTTTATGTAACAATTCAACAATCCTACAAGCCTGATATGATAAAAATGAATTCCATATAGTGAAACTACCTGGAAAGAGTTTTGCAGCATCCTTTCTTTTCTTTTCCAAAAGAAAAATTGAATTCAAAAAACGTCAACACAAAAATAAATCCCGAATGTACAAAATTACACTGATATAAATGTATATTTTTTAAAAGCTCTAACTCTTTTAAAAGTTAGAGCTAAAGAATTGTAATCTCAACATATGAATTAGGAGGCAAGAGGCAAATCTCTGAAATAAGGCTTGCCTGAACACATACCTGCTAGATATAGTTGCTAATACACTGCACACCTTTTTAACAGTCACACTGAAAATAAAAACAAACCCCCAAAAGCAGCCTTGCCTCAAAAAGATTGGATACCATCAGAAAATGGATTAGAAAGTCATTATTTTTTCTTTCAAACTAAGTCTAAAACACGGAGCCAAATAAAACCACCATAAATTCCTTTACTAAATAATCTTCTAGGTCATTCAGTGCAGCAATTTTCATATAATACCTACCATTCTATGGCTTTCCTCATGCCCAACTCCACAAACACAAATTCAATTTCTGAAGTGAATATATGTGAGAATATTAATAAAGCATTCTTTGACTAGGGAAAAGAAAAATCAAATTCTTAAACTCTAACAGGGAAACCTTGAGAGAAAGCAGGACCTACAGGAACAAGTATTCACATGTATACACATCCCCTCCAAATCTTCATTAAATAAAAATTTCTATCAATGAGACATAGCTCATATATTACTCCCAAATACAAAATACTGAATTTTATCACTGTCCGGTATTCCATCTTTTCTCAATCTCCTCAACCCTCCAAACCTACCAAAGTGCTGATTTATAAAGAAAGAAAATAATCCATAGTTCTACTCTGCAGTTCCAAACCAGCACAATGTAACTGAAAAAACTGTATCCAAGTTTTATATTCTAAACTAAAACTTGCATTCTAAACTCAGATTTATTACACAGTCAATATTGCAAAATTAGGAGTCCCTGTCATGTTATAATCTGCAAAATCCTTTGCTTTACAAATGGCTTCTATGTGGTCAAAGGCTACACCTAAGTCAACCTCCACACAAGATGAACACTGAGATTCTTACCAGCTGGCCTAAAAACCAAATGCGATATTAATATACCTTCCCTCCTTCACTGATGCACAAAGCCACCTGAAAAGTTATGATCACAGTATTTTCACAAATGGAAACAAAATAGTTATTCTGCTTCAAATGGGGAGGGGGGGAGGGACCAAAAAAATACTAACCAATCTCTGGCTGTAACGAATCCTTTCTTCTTCAGGTTCCATCTCTCACTCTTCTGTTGAAATTACTGTAAAGAAACCACTCCAGGGCTGCCTTCCTCTTCCTCCTTAGGAACCAGATTGTAACACTAAAGAAAAATGACAGGAGCAGAGGTAAGAACTTATCCTCAAACTCAAGCTTTTGTTTTCACGGAGAGGAGTATTTAAAATGTGTGCAATGGCTCTGGGAAATCTGGCCCCTCTTCACTTTGCTCTTGGGCAAGCGGTTCCATGACAAGATCAAAATCACCTTCTAACTGTGGGCGGCCTAGGCAAAAGGAGAGGTTGGTTTCAGTTCCCTGAGGATGGGCCACACCACTTGTTTCTCCCCATAGGATTACAATTAGCAAAGTTCCCCTTCCTGGCGGCATCAGGAAAAAAAAAGGGGGGGGCGGGGCACCAGACTTTTATCTCTGGAGAGCTGACCAGGTGAAGGAAGCGGCTTTTGAACTAACGTGGATCCTAACCAAATCAGTTCTCTCACCGGTAATTAGAAACTAAAAGAAAGGCAGTCAGGCTAACAACCTAAAAAGAGAACAGGAAATTAGGATTTAAAGACCCCAAAACAATTCCCCTTGGCCCTCCAGCGAAGGGGCACACAATCGCCGCCTGCCTTCCAGACGCCCCGATCTTTTCCTCCAGCCCAACACAAGACGTGTGCAACTCTAAAACAAATTCCAGAGAGTTGCAAATCGGAGACAAAAATTCCATCAGAGCCTCTGGGATACGGTCATCAACGACCCCCCCACGGGCAGAAGGAAAATCCCCCGTTCCCAAAAATCACATAAAGGCCGGGCAGCGCGACGGTCAAGCCCGAGCGCCCAGAAAGGTCTGTCTTTTTTCTAAATATTCTCCCAGCTAATGGCTTCCAGAGGAAATGCAGATTTCTTTTTCCCTTTTTGTAGCTACAGCACGGCCACGTTCACAGCATCCTTTCAGAACTGCTGCGCGACCAGGGCGCCGCTGACACAGTTGGCGAGAGCAGCTCGCGGCGGAGCCCGCCCGGGGCCGCCCGCCCGGCCGAGGGCAGCGCGTCGGCAGCCGCGGGCGAGCCCCGCCGGGCGGAGCGCCGAGGCCGGGAGGGCAGCGCCGCGGCGCGCCGGGCCGGGCCGGGCCGCCCCGGAGACGGCTGCGGAGGTGCCCCCGTCGGAAGAAGACACGGAAACTTTACATTGAGTCCTCAGACGACGCAGCCCAGCAAACTTCCAGGGGGGAGGGGGAATCTCACCGGGGATTTGGCTCCTGAGTTCTGGTCCAAGTGAGAAGTTCAAGATTCCAACAACTGCGAGGAAAACGAGCTCCCGAGCGTCGCCTTCGGCTTTTCCGGGGATCAAGCCCGGATCCAGAGCGGGTCGCAGCGGCCCGGGGAGAGCGGAAACAGGCGCCGGGTCCAGCCCCCGCCGCTGGCTTCGGAGCCCGGGGCCGGAGGCGTCGGCAGCGCGGAGCGCGACCCCTGGGCGCCGAGCCCGGGCGCCCCCGCCTCCCCCGGGCCGGCGGTCAGCGGCCCGAGCCCGAGCCCCGGGCCGGCCCCGGCCGCGGGGAGCGCCGTGCCCTCGGCGAGCAGCCGCCCGGCCGCCTCCGGAGCTCGGGAGCGGCGGCCGATCAGCTGAGACCGGCCGGCCCGAGGCGCCCCGCGCCGCCCCGGCCCCCCGGAACGCGGGCCCCGGCCCCGGGGGGCGGAGAGGGCGGGAGCGGCGCGGCGCGCCGGGCTGGGGGCCCGGGCTGCCCTCGCGTCTCCCCCTCAGCCCGGACTCCGCGCTGCGGGACGAGCCCCCGGCTACTCCCCAGGCGCAGAGGAGGGATTCCGGGGGATGGGCCCCCTGGCGTTGCCCCTCCTCCAGGAGCGCCCCCTGCCCAGGAGAGACAGAGCGGCGACAGGCCCGGGCGCCGGGAAGGTGCTCTGCGAGCCACCGCCGCCGCCGCCGCCGCCGCCGCCGCCGGGGAGGGGTGTTGTTTCCCTCACACAGGAGGAGCCGCTGAAGCAGCCGCCGCCATTTTGAACCCGTCAGACTCGCACATACACACAGCTCCTCCGCGGCGCACTGCGCAGGCGCCGCCTCCCCACCCCTCCTCCGGCTGCCCTCTCCACCCCCACCCCCACCCCCTTCAAGCCTCCCTCGGCTTCTTACCGCTCTCCCGGGCGCACGTGAACGCGCACGCGTCACTCCCCTCAAACGCGGACACTCCGCCGGCGCGCGCACGCGCGGATGCGTCGGCCTCGAATCGCCCGCGCCCGGCGACGCCGACGCGGCTCCCCGCCCCCCCTCGCGTCAGCCCGCCCGCCCTCTCTCCCGCCGGCCCACCGCCCCCGCTGCCCGCCGGCCTCCTTCCAGGGCCCCGGCCCCGGCCGCGGCTCGCGCCTGCGCGCAGGGCACGGGTCCTCCTCCGCGCGCGCGCCCTCCCCCCGCCCGCCCTCGCTGGAACACACACACTTCGCCTCTGTGACCCCGCCCCTCGCCGGCCAGCTGCGCCGCGGCCCTCCCCCACCGCGCCCCGGAGGGTGGTGACCCCCGACCCCCCACCAAGCACACCCGCCCCCCCAGCCGCGGGGCGAGGCGCCCGGCTCCCCTTCAACCGCCCTCGGCCCGGTCGGCCCACCACAGTCACACAACCCGAGGCCCGGGCCGCCTGGGCCAGGCCGGCCGTGGCCCGCCCCAAAGCGGGGTCTCCCGGGGTCAGGCCGCGGGGCCCGGCCGGTCCGACCGGGGCGCCCCGCTCGGGCCGGCCCACGGCCAGGGGCGCCGGGGAGGGCCGCCTCCCCGCCCCTGCCCGCCCCTCGCGCGCCGGCCGGTGGGCCGAGGCCGACCTGCCCGCCATCCCCGGGCAGGCCCCGGCGCCCCCGCCGCGGAGCCCGGCCGCTCTGGGCTCCGGGGGCTCCTCGGAGCAGCGGCCCGGCCCCGCCTCACCCACTCCTCGCCGCTCCGAAGGGGCAGGAAACGGGAGCGGCGTGTCTGTCGTGGGCCCGGCTCCCCCGGGGAGCTCCAGGCGCCGGCCCCCGGCGTCCACCGGCCCCCAGCTCGGGCGAGGTCTCCGCGACGGCCCGGGGCGGCGGCGGCCGGCGCGCCCACCGCGGGCCCGAGGCACCGGAGGAGGCCCGCGAAGCCCCCGCTCCTCGGCCACGCTCGGGTTTCCGCCGCGCCGGTGCCCCCGGCGGCCCGGGGGAGGCGTGACCCCGCCCCCGGCGAGTCGGGGCGCCCCCCCAGGGAGCGGGGCGCGGGCCGCCCCCGGCCCCCGGGCCGACCCGGCGGCCCGGGCCGCGGCAGGCGCGGGAGGCCCGGCCGGGAAGATGTCGCCTCTCGGTGCGCGCAGCTTCGCGCGAGGGTCAGCGACGGGGCAGCGGCCGCCGGGGCCGCGCCGGCCCTCCCACGAACGGGCTCCCGCGGCTCGACAGCTGCCCGACGGGCTGGCGGGCTGCGGACGTCGACGGAGCCCGGCCGGAGGCACCCGAGCACCGCCATGCGAGCAGCCCGAGCGCGATCAGGGCATCCCCAGCCAATCTCGTGCTCGGGGGCCCGTGTCAATGATAAATCCCGTGCAGGACCGTGACTCGGCGTTGCGCCCGGGGTGGGCCCCGCGGGCGTCCCTGCGCTCGTGCCGAGAGGCGTCATCCAGGGCTTTTCCTCCCAACCTTGGTTTCCCACTCTTTGACCTGGGATTCCGGGGGTCCCGGGATGGGGCAAGAGGAAGGGCATGGAATGAGCCATGAAACTTCCAGCAACAGCCTTCAACTCTTGGAGGACGACTTTAGAGAGAGACAATTGAAATAATGATGCCTTCTGTTTCTAGCAAGATCTGAACTCCAGGAAAAGGCACTGTGTAAACCCAAGGTAGAAGTATTTATTGCCCACACAACCTGAGGTGAGGTTTTTCTATGTGCAGACTTTGGGGGTTTTCACACACATTCTCTATATGTTTCACAACATCCTTGGGAGACCAGCTCGAGTGCCCCGTAGCATTATATCGTTTCAAAGACAGGCAGTTGAATCAGAGAAAGGTGAAACAGGAGACCCTTGCTCTGCAATAGCAGGCTGCCACATCTCGCAGACCACAAAAAAGGGGGGGAAAGTGTGTTAATATGGTATCACGTTCTTGCATCCAATCCCTGGGAAATTAATTTCTTTTTTTCTTTGTTGAGACTTCTGAGGTTTTCAGAGCCTGATAGACTGTCACCAAAACTTTATCAGGTCTCAAGCCTCTAAGATATCTAGACTATAATAAAATATATTGTAAAGCAGCAGTCTTTTATTCTGGCACTACCAGATGTGGCCCCAGAGGTGTCTGATGCTCAGTAGGTATAGAAAAAGGAAGCAGCTTGGTTTGTTTTGTTCTTAAGTAGAAGAGAAAGACTTTTGCAAAGTCCCTTAAGTAAGAGTTGGGCCTCATTGCTATTTGCAAAATAAATGACTTTCTTTCCTTCCCTCTCCACATATCACCCACAGAATTCTTGGGGGCAAAGAGAGAGAAAAGGAGGTTGAGAGCAGTAGCTCAATTTGGTCTTGCTCTGTTTCTTAAGGTCCAGAGCCCCTTAAGTAATTAACCAACAAACTTGAGTGGCTCATCCTCAGCAAACAGATGCCTCCTACAGGTTTAACTCAGGTGGGCATACTGGGAGGAATCTGGGAGCCTCTGAGAACAATAATGGACAGACTTATTTTGAATAGGGCTGCAAGTGAAGGTTTGTCAAATTGCAGCCAGCTCTTTTCCAGTTGACACCATGTGTCCGTGTTGGGGGGAACTAACTAGTCTGCATTGGTGGGGGGGATGGCGTTTTAAATAGATACACACAATCGTTTCTCCACAGGCAGGCTTTGTTAATATTCCAAAGCAGATGTGCAGGGTCAGATAGGAGATAGGCAGATGGCTAGTGATCCCCGCACACACAAGCACGATGGCTCTGGTTGGCAAGGGCATATTGTGAGGCTTACTGTGTTGCCCTAAAAGAGCCATTTTTGAAGAGAATAGAGCTTGGGGGATTCCCCAAGAAGGTCACCAGAACTATGAACTGTATGGTTTCAACTAAGAGAGAGGGACAGTGCTAGATGGGAAGGGGGGAGGGGTGGTTCCTTCTAGAGACATTGAGACGAGGATCCCTGACTGGAATAGCTGGTGCCTTAATAAGATATATACAAATCTCTGCCTTCGTGAGCAAAGCTCAAACCCATCAAATGTTGGATGTCAAAAGTCCAGATCACCCACTTCTTTCGGGAGACTTCAGTGGGTAGAAAGAGAACTCTAGCTCGGTGGACTAAGTTTTCCAACTTATCTGCACTCCTGAAGTGCTAACGAGGAAGGGGGGATGTCCTGAACACTGGAGGTCTAAGCCAAGAGAGAGAAGTTGGTCTTGAAGGTCCCCCAGGCAGCAGCATAACCAATGCTTGAAGAGCTTTGGAATCAGACACCAAAGGTCTGCTCTGTTGGCTACTAGCTCTTCCGTCCTAATGAGTGCTTCACACACCTCAGTTCTTCATGTCTACAGTGGGAACAATACCTCGCTGTCAGGGCAAAATCTTGAAATCTTAGTGGCTGATGCATAATAACCACCAATGATGATGGTTCATGAGCATCTGCTGTGTTTCTGACCTCCAGTTTTGTTTTGTTTTTAAGATTTATTTATTTATGGGCCTCCCTGGTGGCGCAGCGGTTGAGCGCTGGGTTGCGAAGGTGCCTGCAGCCTCTGCAGCACCGGTTCGATCCCCGGCTGCTCCCCGGCTACAGGAGGAGGGTCCCACATGGCGCGCAGACCTCTCCTGCCGCCCGCTGCTCCCCTCAGCAGTGTACTTCAGTCCTTCTGCCTGCTCTGCTCCCCGCTCTGGCTCTGGTGATTTCTCTCACCCTCCCGCGCTTCTGACTGTACCCAGTGCTTGTATAAATAAATAAATCTTAAAAAAAAAAAAAGAGCTGATAGCACGGTGTAATTCTCCTACTATCTTTCTAATGCTAAATCTCTCTACTTTAAAACAACAATGCAATATAATAAAGTCATTAAAAATAAATAAATAAATAAAAGATTTATTTATTTATGCATACAAGAACTGGGGTACAGGCCAGAGGTGCAGAGGGTGAGAGGATTCATCAGAGACAGAGCGGGGAACAGAACAGGCAGATTGACTGAAACACACTGCTGAGGGGAGCAGCAGGCGAGACACGAAAGGTTTCCCGCACCATGTGGGTAGCTCCCCGGCTGAGGATCAAACTTGTGCTGCAGTGGCTGCAAGCAGCTTCATAGGTTGTGTCTTAACCCCTTGTGCCACCAGGGAGGCCCCTGACCTCCAGTTTTGTGAAAGGATGTTTTGAGTAAAGATGCTTCAGTATTTC
Organism: Talpa europaea; assembly: GCF_964194135.1. NCBI lineage: Eukaryota > Metazoa > Chordata > Mammalia > Eulipotyphla > Talpidae > Talpa > Talpa europaea. The sequence goes on from NC_140073.1 coordinate 3,187,660, forward strand.
AGCAATTTGCATAGAGCATAAGTAGAAACTTAGGCATTGCTCCTCTGTCCTTTCGAGCTCCTAGTCTCCCCACCCCCACCCCCCACCCATGCCTAGATTCTCTGAGCTCCATTTTTCTCTCTTCTTTTACTCTGTCTGCCTCTCTCATCATCACCTGCTTCCTGAGAACTCCTTCTTCCCACCCTTCTCTCCAGCACCCCGCTGCTCCCCGCGAGCTGTGTCGGTTGCCACCACCACCCCCCACCCCCTCCACCCCCCCACCCCCGGCCTCCCCGGCTGTCCTCTGTCATCAGCAGAGTAACCTGCTTTACTGTAACTTCCCTTTAACCATCCACTTGGGGCACTTAATCACATGCTGTCTATTTTGTAACTTAATCATTTCCTGAGCTGCTCCCTCCACCACCTTCCACTACATTCTAAATTCTTTGAAGGCAGCAATGGCCAGGCCACACTTGCAGCCCTCCAGAGAACTTCCAAAACCATACACTTACTGTGTCAACCCCAGGAGAGACAAAAACTAATATGAGATGGGCTGATGATGAGTATTCAGGGAAAGAAAGTTTTCTTTGGAATCGCAGAGTAATATCTGAATTGATCAGGGAGAACAAAAGAAGACAGAAATGCCCTGCAGGCTCTAGAATCACTGAACCTGGTTGGCACATGAGGTTCTTAGAAGTTTCATGGACCACGGTTGTCCATTTCTTTGGGACTAACAGGCCCTCCCTGGCCCAGTGCCTCCTTGCTGCCATCTTTTCCAGGCATCTGGCCTTCCTTTGTGCAGACCCGCCTCTCCCGAGTCTTGGGGTTGACTGTGGCTTTCGGGCAGCTGCAGCAGCATCTGGGATCCACCTGCTCTTTTAACAGCCTTAGCTGCTCGCCTTGGGGCTAGGCCATCCTCACTTCCTCCTTCTAAAACGGGCTTTCTACCCTTCTCAGGAGTGGTCCTGGAAGGTGGTGCCGAGAGCCCTGTACGTCACTACACCAGTGCTTGGTAGGGGGCATTTTCTGGGTTACAGGCCCGTATGTTCACTGCTGGGCTGGGTTGTGCAATGCTCCATTCATACCCCACATGGGACGTGGCACCCCAACACTCAGATCTCTTCAGGTATCCTCCCAGAGGGTCTGACCTTTGCTCATCTTCAAGGGCATTCACTGGCTTTGTCAGCTTCAGTCAAGGCCCCATCAGCTGCTCAGGGCGGGTTCCCAGTCCCTAACCTATCAGGAACCCAGTTCTCTCTTTAATGAAACAGAGATGATAGCCTTTGCCTGTTTCCTCCTAGGATCATTGTGGAGTTGAATGAACTGGTGAAAGCTGGAAGAAATCTCTAGAACGGGTCGTTGGTTGTTATCTTATTTATTTTTCTTTCCTACATAAAGGGTTTGTTTTGTTCCTGGATATCTTGTGTGTCCAAACACTAAATTAAATGCTTGGGGTGAGAAAGAAGATTTGAAAAATTAGAAAACTTGGCTTTTACCCTTGGAGACCATGGGTAGAGCCCTCCACCATGGAGGAAGGCCACAACGATGTGATCTGATGAATAACTCCTAGGCCGTGAATTGCTAGAAGGCAATGTGGCAGTGAGAACCGGATATAGAATCCCCTTGGATGTCGGCTCTGTGGGAAGGAAGTTCAGTTGGTCTGTTCGTGTTCCTTACTTCATCCCCAGAGTCTAGGGGCCTGCCAGGGTGCTTGGCATACTCGGTGGGCACTGAAGTGTTGGATAAAATAGTGCAGTAAGGACTTCCCTGGTGGCACAGGGGTTAAAGTCTCAAAACTATCGAGCTATCGCCAGCCACTGTGGCATGAATTCCATCCTGGGCCAAGAAGCTGACCCACATGGCACAGCAGACCTCTCCTGTCTCCCCGCTGCTCCCCTCAGCAGTGGATTTCATAGCTCTGCCTGTTCTGCTCCCCACTCTGTCTCTGGTGAGTCCTCTCACCCCCCACACTCTGGCCTACACCCCAGTTCTTACATGCATAAATAAATAAAAATAAATCTTAAAAAAAAAAAAATAGTGCAGTGATGCTCTTGAGGACTAGAGGGCTTTGAATCCTTGAAGAGAAGTTTGATTTTGCTAGAGTAAGACAGTATGTTCTGGAGCAGAGGGTGAAGTAATAGCACTTTTTCCAGGTAAAATGTTCTTGCAGTTGTTGCTGAAGTTGAAAGGGGGGTAGTCAGACTGAAGCCCCTACTCCAGCAAACCCAGACAGGAGATGAGTATTTCAGTCTTGGGCCTCCCTAGTGGCGCAAGGGGTTGAGGTGCGGCTTGTGAGGCTATCTGTAGCCTCTGCGGCACAAGTTCGAGCCCTGGCCAGGGAGCTACCCACATGGTGCAGCAGACCTCTCCTGTCTCACCCGTTGCTCCCCTCAGCAGTGTATTTTGGTCTATCTGCCTGTCCTGTTCCCTGCTCTGTCTCTGGTGGATCCTCTCACACACACACCCCCCCACACCTCTGGCCTGTACCCCAGCTCTTGTGTGCATAAATAAATAAATCTTAAAAAATAAAAAAAAAGAGTATTTCAATTTTTTATTTTTTGCAATCTACCCAACTGGACTTTATTAAACCTTACTCCAAAAAGAGTATTCCAGTCTTGGGCGAAATTCATCTCGCTCTTTTTTTATTCCACCTTCTCTTCCCATCTAGTCTTTCTGTTCCACTTCTCTCTGCCACCTCCAATTTCTGGGTGCTTTCTCTGTAGGCTCCCTGTCAGAACACAGCTCTAGCTGAATCTGTTTTCGCACTTTCTGGGGACCCCCAAGATAATATTGACTGCATTTAAGGAGAGATTTCCATATTATGTTTTTTGCACTAACGCTACTTGCACAGCTTGGAGTTCATGTTTTCTGTGGTCATAATTGCTAGAGCTGCTTTAATTTTGGTCTAATTCTTCTTATTGGTGAACTGCATATTCTTAGTTTTCTATTCCTATATAATTTTAAGGGATATGAGAGATCATCTGTCCTTTAATACTGAAATCGATCACAAGTCATATCCATGTATGTTTTTAATGCATATGATTATATTGGTGCAGGTTTACATTCTGTGGAAATATTGGTATTTTCTATAATATATTTTAGCATTTTGTTTTATTTTAATATTTAGCATTTATCTACTGTGTCCTGTATTTTCTGTAGTCCACAAGTTCAGAAAAGTGGGAAAATTGAATTCTCAATTCTGGCTTGGTGGAAGAGAAACATGGAATCAATGATGGCTTCCTTTTTATCCATTTCCTTTTTTCCTCTTGAAAGGGTCTTATTTTGGGCCTCCCTGGTGGTGCAGGCGGTTGAACGCAGTGCTGTGAAGATGTCCACAGCCTCTGCAGTGCCGGTTCGAACCACCCCGGCTGGGGAGCTACCCACATGGTGGGGCAGACCTCTCCTGTCTCGCCTGCTGTTCCCCTCAGCAGTGTGTTTCAGTCAGTCTGCCTGTTCTGTTCCCCACTCTGTCTCTGATGAATTCTCTCACCCTCCAACACATCTAGCCTGTACCCCGGTTCTTATATAAATAAATAAATCTTAGGGGAAAAAAAAGAAAGGGTCATATTTCTTTCTGTATGCGCTTTCTTTGCTCTTTAATACACAGACATGTCATTTGGATGCTGTTGCTAGTAGAACAATCCCTTATGCCCACTGCTTTCTTTGTTTTCTGGTGTCCTCCCATTTAACCCCTGGTCACGTTGGATTGAATCTCTGCATGACCGTTCTCAGCATCGACCACTAAAGACATGCAACTTCTGCCTACCTCTGGGTCCTCAAGATTTAAAATATAAGACTTGGTCCTGTCCTCAGGAAGAGAAGTTAGGGGCATGACTTCCAAAATGCCACCGAGCGACAGCATGGCCGAGCCGGCGAAGGGAGGAATGAAGACTGTGCCTACACAGCTTGGGAAGTCGTAGCAAGGCCCCCCTTATGACTCCTGGCGTGTTTGGTTGGGGCTGCAGTGACTTCTACAGTGTCTGCTAGGTCCTCATCTATTAAGGGATACTGGTCCTCATTCACAGAATCTTAGAGTTGGCCTGGAGCTCTGAGGTCATGTTGTCCAACCTACTCACTTTAAAAACGGGCAGTTTGAGCCCCAAAGATGTTAAGCAGCTTGGCCAAGGTCATGCAGCTAGTTTTGTAATGAAATTAGAACCATAAAGCATGTCTTCTGATGGCCGCTCTCTCTGCTGCTCCTCAGATTGACGGCGTGTTTAACCATTAGAGCAAATGTTCATCCATCCATCCCTTCCCCAGGAAGAGCAGCTGTCTGTGGGGCACCCTGTGGTTGGCACTGGGGCTGCAAAGTGAGTAGGCACAAGACCACATTAGGGGCAGGGGAGGCAGGTGACTGTGTCAACTGGTCTCCAGAGTGAGATTCTTTGAAGGAGTGGAAAGTTCTAGTAATAACCTACACATGAGGTGTCAGCCAGGAAGCTTGCCATGGTGGATGTCAAGTCTATGCAGGGTCTATATGCAGTCTGTGAGGATGCTGTGAGGGCACAAAGGTGGGAGGGATCACCTCTGCTGTCAGCCCCCACCCCCTTCATGGAGGCAGTGAAGCTTGACAGTTGCAGAGGTCTTGACCTTCACCCAGACACCAGTTGAGGGGGGTGGGGTGGAGGCTAGTTTTCATGCCTGGCGTGCTCCGCCTTCAGCAGGTGGCTGACTAGAGCTGAGCCTGCCCAGGGGGACCCTCCCACCACACTCAGCAAGGACTTGGGCTTCTCCCTTGTTGGAAACTGGGATTTGAACTTCAAGGCAGCACATGTTTATTATCCAATAGGTGGCAGGCCTTGCTGTAGGCTTTGGGGATACCGTGGATGCAACACACAGATCCCCCCACCCCAAGACACCACGTAGCCCGTGGGACCGAGAGGCCCCCGCCCCTTTCCCGGGGCCGTCACGTCTCCTTGCTCAAACCATCTGGCTCTCGCCTTTCGGGGTTTCGGTTCCTCTTTTGTGAAATGCGGCTAAGTCTCTCCTTCGAGGTCCGGGTTCGATTCCGCGAGCTAAGGGCCCCGCGGCGCGGGAGCAGTCCCGAGGCCGGCGCGGGCCTGTGAAAGCACATCTGCGAGACACAGCAGCTGCGAGGCCGGCTGCGGCCGGGCTCCCCAGGAGCGCCCCAAATGGCCCAAGAAGGCCCTGGGCCGCCTTCCCGGAGGAGGAGGAGGTCGCGAGGCACCTTCTAGGCGGCGGGAGCGGCCGAGCCAAGGCCGCGGCGGGAAGGGGCGCGGGGGCTGCGAGGCGCAGGCCGAGGCCGGGCACCCCGACGCTCCCGAGGCAGCGCAGGCCAAGGTCGATGCGGGTTTCAGATCCCGGGCACCAAAGCACATCGGGGTGTCCCGGGGGAGACGAGGCGCTGGCCTCCAGGGCCGAAGGGTCTAGCGGGAGAGCCGAGCCTGGAGCCCGACCCCGCGGGGTGTGGACGCGCGTGGGAGCGCGGCGCGGGCCCGGCTGCCTTGCGCCTCCACTGCGCCCTGACCACGACCGCCGCAGACACCAGGAGACGCTGGGGGAGCGGCCGCGAGGTCAGGGCCCCCCTGGCTGTGGTTGAGGCCGAGGGGCGCCATGAGGAGGGGTGCAGGTGCGCCCCATTTGGCGGCCCAAGAATCCGCAGCACCAAGACAAGATGGCCCACGAAGGCCGGGGAGCAGGCGGCCCGGATCCCCGGGGTGGGGTCCGGCTGCGGAGAGGAGGCGGGCGCCTGCCTGGGGGCTCCGCAGCTGGGGACTGCGGCTCAGGCCCAGAGGCGGGACAGAAGGAAGGCCCTGCATGGGGAGGGTGAGCGGGCGGGCGCAGGGGTGAGTCCGGGCTGGGAGAGGAGCCACTATGACGTTACTGGTGGCCTTTGACGCCCCGTCAGTGCAACTGCGTTGGGCGGGGCGGGATCCAGAATGCAAGGAGCCAAGGATGACCGGGAGAAAGAAAAGGTGGTGGCGACTGCTTCTTTCAAGGACAGAAGGGGAGCAGTGACAAGAAAAGGGGGCGACAGCATGGGGGCCAGCAATGGGACAGTCTGGGTGGGGGTGTGGCCTGCAAAAGGGTGTCAGGAGAGAGAAGACTTGCACTAGAACCTGGAAATATGGGGGAGAGGCAGAGCAGGACACGCTGGCCCTGGGGTGAGCTGCAGCTGAGAGCAGGGGTGAGCTGCAGCTGAGAGCAGATGCTCTTCCTCTCAGGGTGGAGAGAGGTTGTGAGGGCGGTGCCTGGACAACCTTGGGAAAGTGTGGGGGCCGAAGCTGAGGGAGTTTGTGCTTGAAACCCCCTGGAATAATCTTGGGGCTGGGGAAGGCAATGCAGCTGAAGTAGGTTTTGAATTCCAACCTCTTCCTCAGTGACAGAAGCTACATCTTATGCTCTTCTTCCTACTTTTTCTCCGCAGTCTTTTTTTTTTTTAAAGATTTTATTTATTTATTTTTAACAGAAGAGCTGGTGTCAAAGCCAGAGGTGCGGGGCTTGAGAGGATTCACCAGTGACAGAGTAGGGAGCAGAGCAGGAGGATTGGCTGAAATACACTGCTGAGGGGCGCAGCGGGAGAGCAGGAGAGGTGGTTCAGCTACTCGGCCAGGGATCCAACTCAGGCCATAGCAGTGACAAGGTTGAGACTTAACCCCTAGGCCACCAGGGAGGCCCTTGTGCAAAGTCTTACACCCCTCAGAGGTGGATGCAGCAGTCGGTGGATTCTGGAAGCTGAGTGAGCCATCCTAGGAGGCCACCTTCTGTGACTGCCCGTCACGGCAGCGGTCAGGTAGGACCTGGGCAGGTGCCCTGTGCAGGAAGCAGGCCCCTGTGGCCCCAGCTGATGGACACCGGGGCTTCTGCCTCGCTAGGGCTCAGCCTCTGCCTCCCCTCCCAGGGTGGCCCTTGAGCTTTCTGCGAGGTCTTGGCCCTCGGTCCTCAGCAGCTCTTCCTCTTGCAGTCCTCATTTATTCTGCTAACTTCAAATAACATCCCTGGGGGGGCGCCCCCTGGCCACTGTGGCCTGGCCCGTCCTGCCCCACAGGGCCAGCGTCTTCAATGTTGGAGTCTAGCCTGGATGCCCCTACAGCAGCCTCAGCCTGTGTCCCCTTCTGTGCCCCAGGCACCTCCGAGCGCGGAGAGGCGCTTCTGGCGTGTGCTCGTCCAGGAGCGTCCGGACGCCGTGTTCCCCCGCAGCGGAAGCTTCCTGAAGACTGGAGCTGGCCGCGCGCTTATTTCCTCCACTGGGCCTGGAATCAGGCCTCGAAAACAGTCATTTCCTTACACACCAAGTGCTGGTGGAGGGGCCGGGCGAGCTGGCCTCCGCGGGGTGGCTGAGGGCACAGGGCCACGGCAGCCAGCTTGCAGGAAGAGGTGGCATCTGTGAGAGTCACTGCAGAGGACGCTGCCGGCACTTACAGAGCTCGCCTCTGAGCAAAGACTCAAGTACAGCCCCTCAGCCTGTGTCCCCTTCTGTGCCCCAGGCACCTCCGAGTGCAGAGTGGCACTTCTTGCGAGTGCTAGTACAGGAGCTTCCCACACGCCTTGCTGGGAGGGGATGTTGAGTCACCTTGCCGCGGAGGCCCTGCCCCTGGACTGTGCAGCGGGAAGAGGAAGAGCCAGAGGCCTTGGGCAGAAGGCACTGGTGGCGAGCCCAGGAAGGGAAGAGGTGGCCACCAGGAGCCCCCGAAGGCTTTGGAAAGAAGTGCGTCCTACGCCCAAGGATGATCTGGAAAAGCACACGGCCCCACGCTGGGTGCCTGGCAGGCCCAGGCGGGAGGCTGGATCCCCAGGGAGGATCCCTGGTGGCGCAGGGGTTAAGCCTCAGTGCTATCAAGCTAGTGCCAGCCACTGCAGCACGAGTTCCATCCCCGGCCAGGGAGCTGACCCATGGGGTTCAGCAGACCTCTCCTGTCTCCCCGCTGTACCCCTCTGCAGTGGATTTCAGTCAGTCTGCCTGTTCTGCTCCCCACTCTGTCTCTGGTGAATCCTCACCCCCTGCACCTCTGGCCTGTACCCCAGCTCTTGCATACATAAATAAACCAATCTTAAAAAAAATGAGAGAGCACAGGCCTGTTAAAGGTTGAGAAGACTCTGATTCTGATGCGGAGCAGAGGAGAGTGTGTGCCAGACCCTCTGGAACGACCAGGGATCCAGAGGACACCCCAGGCCCTGGTCATAACCTCAGCAAGCTGGTTTGTTTTAATTTGCATTCACCCAGAAGCAAACCCTGAGACCAAAATTCCAGTGCCTTTAGTTTATCTGGGATGCCGTCCTAGGACGTACCCAGGGGAGTGGGGGAGTCAGCCCAAGGAGAGGCCAGCAGAGGGGCCTTATCCAGCGCCGGCTGCTGGGAGCCCACAGGCTGGGGCGTCTGGGAGGCTGCAAACAGACCCCCAAGTTCATTTCTCCCCCGGCCTCCTCTGTCAGTGCACAGGCAGCTTCCAGAGGCTGGTGGGCTGTGGCTGCTTTTTCCGCCCTCCCCCCCCCCCCACGCCTGCGGAAAGAGTGGCCTGAACAGGAGCTGACTGGACTGAGGCACAGAATGGGCCTGCCGGGGCCAGGCATGTGCACAGCTGTGGAATGCAGTGGAGAGCTCTGTGGGTGCTCCAGGGAACTAGGGCCGGACGGCGGGCACCAGAACGGCGCGCAGTCCCCAAGAGACAGGGACTCTGCGCTGAGGCTCTCCAGGGAGGATGGGTTTTGAGTTTGAACTTGCAGATGTGGCAGAGGAAGGCCAGCTGGAAAGAAAACCCGTGCCAAGATCCCAGCCCAGGAGCGGCAGCCAGACCAGGACCAGGACTGGGGCAGAGGCAGGAGGGAAGGGCGGGTCGGTGGAGGCCGGGGGTGTGGGGTGTGGGTGTGCCAGCTTCTCTCCAGCCTCCCCACTGGGGCGTCTCCACCAGCTGCCAGAGACGCCCTTTAAACCAGGAGCTTTTATGGGGGCCCAACCCTGTCCCAGCCCTTCACGTGGAATCCATGACTCCCTTGGGAAGTGTGGGCTCTTATTACCCCACTTCAGAGACAGGGCGAAGCTCTGGGAGGCCAGGTCCTGCCCAAGGTCATGCGGCTTGAACAAGGTAGAGCTCGAGCTTGACACTGAGCGGCGGGCTTGCCTGGCCTGTGCTCCCAGAAAGACCATTAAAAATTGCAGGACAGGTCGTGCCCATCGACACAGAGTAGGCCGCGCGCGTGACCGGTGACCTGGAACCCACGGAGGCGGCGGCGGGCCTCCCCGGGAAGGGGCCTGCAGGGCGGCGGGCATGATGTGTGCAGGGTGAGAGCGATGCGGAAGCGGCTTCCCCGGGGGCGCCAGGCTGGGGCTCGGCCGGGGACGGGAACAGGCCCCTGCGGCTGGGGAGGAGGTGGTCCCGGTGAAGTGGCCAAGGAGCCCATGGTGGGAGGCCCCCTTCGGCCAGCCTTTTACTACAAAAAGTGAGGAAGGCCCTTTTGCCACAGGCCCTTTGCCTCGAGCAGAACCACAGTCCAGTGCAAGAGTCAAAAAGCCCCGAAGTAATGGCGGAGGGAGGTGACCTTGCAGGACCGGACCGCAGCCCGGGGACAGGGAGGAGCCGGGAAGCAGGGAGGCAGCAGGTTCCAGCTCCTTCTGGGAAAGACAGGCCCAGCCTCACCCTCCACGCACACTCCTCCCTCCTGCCTGGTGCTCCTACCCCTCCCCCAGCCCGCCCAGAGGCACCTGCCCCCCCCCCAGGCCCCAGCCCAGCTCCTCCTCGCAAGAGTCAACAGGTTGCAATTAAGGAACTGCCAGCTCCTGCTGTTTGTCAGCAGATAAATGCCCCCAGGTGGTCGATGAGCTTTGGGTGGCCGCTGGGGGGGTGGGGGCAGTGGAGTCCTGGGGCTCAGTCTATGACAAGTCCGAGGACATGGCTTCCTTTGGGGGCAGCCCATCGCTTCATGGCTGAGCTGGGGCACAGGGTGGCTCTGGGTGCTGAGGAGGCAGGAAACCAGCTGCTGACCAGGGGCCCTGCGCCCGAGTTACTTTGGCCCTTGTTTCATCGGGAACGTCTCCAGGGTGGGCGCGAGCCACGCTGCAGTTCTGCTGCTTTCAGGAGGGCCCACCAGGGCTAAAGAGACCTTGTGTAAACCCCTCACCGACTGCGCCTGGATGGCCTGGGGGTCCAGGGAGGGCTGGCGATGGGAGGGTGACCCTGCTGCGGGAAGGCCCCGTGCCTGCGACACATTTACCCCCATCTTACTTCCCAGCAGCCTTCACCTTGGCCAGGACGGAAGAAAGGAGGGGGCTGGCTTGAGCACCCCCAGTCTGGGCAGGGTGGCTTGTCCTGGGGATCCCACTCTGGTCCCCCCTCTGTCCCGCTCCACCCTCAGCCCAGCTGCAAAAACTCTCCAAGGTTCCTACCACCTGGCTTAGCTTTTAATCCTTCCCTCACCTCCACCACGGTGCTCCATGCCAGGCTGCCCCATGCGCAGGTGCCCACAAGCATTGCCCAGGAACTGGACTGGGCAGGACCTCAGCCCAGGAGGCCGGGACCAGGCGAATGGAGAGGCTGGGGCTTCTTCTGGTCAGTGGACAGCAGAGCACATGTCCGGCTGCCCTTGCACAGGTCAGGCAAACTCTGCCGCACCCTGACAGCCTTTTAATACCCACCGTCCACGCGCTCTTCTTCTGATGAGGCTGCCTGGGGCGGGAGGTGGGCTGGCGTCCCGGGCCCTCAAACCAGAGCCACTCCCTCAGACAGGCTCTCGGCCCAGGGCGCCCGGGTGAGCCTGGAGGCTCCGATTTGACCTCCTGGGACAAAGTCCTTAGTCCCAATTGGAAACTGGGTTTGGATAATTTACTGCCAGGAAGCAGCTTCTCCTGATTGCTGGCCTCGGGGAACCCAGGCTGGGGCGGACAGTGGGGTGAAAGGGAAAACGGGTCCACAGACCCATCAAGGGCTGTTTACATTTCTATTGTCAGCAGCCCCGCAGCTGTTTGTTTAACCCCCAGGAGGTCTTCCCTGGTTCGGTGGGGGTCTCTGCTCCAGACCAAAACTTGAATTTCGCAGGTGAGTGTGACTCACGCCCCGTGACACCTGTCTGGCCTGACTTGGAGCTGTCGGGACAGGACAGCCCACCTGCGGGTGGTGGGTGTTACTGGCCCAGCAGGAAGCCCAGAAGGGGTGCGGGGGCAGCTCTCAGCGGAAAGATTAAGGGGCCCCAACCCCAGCCTAGACGATAGGCGGGCTAGCGACTAGGAAGATAGCTTTTGATTTTTCAGATAGCTTTGTAATGTTAGAACAGTTTTAGGTTTACAGAAAAGGTGTGAAGCGAGCACAGAGCTTCCGTCACCCCTGCCCGCCGCCCCTCCACCCCCGCCGGCCGTTAATAGCATCTCACATGAGCCTGGCGCATTCGCCAGCGAGGAGACGACCCCACCTTCACTGGTAACCAGCAAGTGCTTCAGGCGGAGCCCCTGGTTTCTGCCCCCGTCCTTCCTGGCCAGGGTCCCGTCCAGGCCACATGACAGCTCAGACTCTCCCAGCTCTGGTGACCTTGGCCCCTGGGAGGAGCACCTGCGGGTAGCTCGGAGATTGCCCCTCACTGGGGATCAGATGACCTCTCCCGATTAGATGGGGGTGATGGATTTGGAGCAGAAGATAACAAAGGTAAAGTGCTTTGAATTTTTTTAATCAAAAATTAAAGTTTGATATAAAAATCAAGTTGGGCCTCCCCTGGTGGCGCAGCGGTTGAGCGATGGGTTGCGAAGCTGCCCGCGGCCTCTGCAGCGCCGGTTCTGTTGTAGAGCAACCCCGATACAAAACGGGGTGCCTGACTGGGTCCTCACCCGCGCGCTTAAAAGGACTTATCCATGCTCTACTGCAGGCACACGTGAAAGGTTCATAAAAGGTTTATTGACAAGGGAAGGGGAAATGAGGAAATGTACAGCTCAGGGAGAAAAGTGGGAGACAAAGTTTTAAATGCGTCCTACCCGATCCGCCGACCAGGAATCCCAAAATGGCGCTCTCAGAGTTCGCCGCCAGCCAGGAGCGGTGAAGCCAGGAGGCGAGCGATCGCGAGCCAGAGAGAGACCAAGGCCCACGTGTTTGGTTTTTATATCCAACCTGGCTGCCCAACTCCACCCTCAGGTCCCAGCCACCCTCCCTTTGGTGGTGATGGGATGTGTCTTTCCCAAAGTCTTGATGGCTTTAGTCTGGAGTGGGGGTGGGGTCCACAAAGCCTGTATGGGATTAACTCAGGACATCCTCTCCCCCTAACAGTTTGATCCCGGCTGCTCCCCGGTCACCGGAGGAGGGTCCCTCATGGCGCACAGACCTCTCCTGCCGCCCGCTGCTCCCCTTAGCAGTGTACTTCGGTCCTTCTGCCTGCTCTGCTCCCCGCTCTGGCTCTGGTGAATTCTCTCACCCTCCCGCGCTTCTGACTGTACCCAGTGCTTGTGTAAACAAACAAATAAATATTTTAAAATAAATAAAAATCAAGTTATCTCCAAAATTGTTTCTTTTCCCTCCTCCCTTCCCTTCCTCTCTTTCTTCCCCAGGGAACTGCTTCCCTGTCCCAGGTGTGTCCTGCATTTCTCTGTGGGGGGTGCAGGGCACCGGACATGGCAGAGCAGAGGGGTAGAGGGGCTCAGTGGGCCAGGAGAGGGCCCCAGGAGGTTACCACCCCAGACTTGTGATTTCAAACCGCGGGGGGCCTTGCACTCTCCACCTGTGTTAAGCTAATCCACCTCCTCAGAGTGATGGGGCACTGCAAGAGAATGGCCAGGCAGACCTGGAGCCAGCTGGGTCCCACAGCGTCTCAGGGCTGGGAGATGAGGCTCTCCCCCTGTAAAGGCTCTTCAGGGGCCTCCCTGGTGGTGCAAGGGGTTAAATCTCAGCACTAGGTATGGGCAGCCACTGCAGCACGAGCTCAATCCCCAGCCAAGGAGGTGACCCATAAGGCGCAGCAGACCTCTCCCGTCTCCCGCTTCTGCTCCCCTCAGCAGTGGATTTCAGTAGATTCCCTGTTCTGCTCCCCATTCCGTTTCTGGCGAATCCTCTCAACTCCCTCTCCCCCCAGATCTCTGGCCTGCACCTTGGCTCTTGTATGCATAAAAAAAAAAAAAAATCTTTTTAAAAAAGAAAGGCTCTGGGGCCTTCCTGGTGGCACAGGGGGATTAAGACACAACCTATGAAGGTTTCCACAGCCTCTGCAGCACGAGTTCGATCCTCAGCCGGCCAGGGAGCAACCCACATGGTGCAGCGGACCTCTCCTGACTCACCTGTTGCTCTCCTCAGCAGTGTACTTCAGTGGATCTGCCTGTCCTGCTCCCCACTCTATCTCTGGTGAATCCTCTCACACACACACACCTCCCCCCACCCCCGCACCTCTGGCCTGTATCCCAGCTCTTATATGCATAAATAAACCTTTTAAAAAAATTAAAAAAATAAAGGCTCTTCAGCAGAACTGCCCTCTGGGCTGGAGGTGTCACTAGTGACCGTGACAGGTGTCGTCTCCCTGGAACACCCACCAGGCTCCTGTCTGCTGAGCCCCACCAGGACAGGCACTGGCCTCATCCAGCTCTCACAGGAAGGTGCTGTCATGACCACCGCTTAGCAGTAGAGGAAACCGAGGCCCCGCCCACCGGGTGAGACCCGTGTGCTGATCTCCATCTGACAATAAATCCACGCAAACAGGAATGTCGTGGAAAAAATCCAAAAAATGTGTTTCCTTCTCTAAAACCTTTCTCTTCTAGTTGACTGATTGCTGCTCCCCCGGGCAGCGCTGACGGGACAGTTTCAATTAGGGGACAGTCAGGATTTAGGAGCAGGAAGACCTTAGCTCCAGCCCCCGCTCTGGCTCTGTGCCCCACCAGCACTGCATGACCTGAGTGGTGTGTGTGCATGCGCGCCAGTGTTTTGGGGGTGATGGTATTTGCAACTGCAGGGCTGTTACTGAAATGGCATTTGTTGTTTTGGAATAAGGTTACTAGCTGAAAAACTAGAAACAATGCAGATGTAAAACAGCCATTAAGTTGAAAAAACAGAAAACAAAAAACCGTCTTAGAGTATTCACTGGATGAAACAATACGTAGTCAAATAACATTCACCTGAACGCAACGTGGAATCCTGGATTGGATCCCTGGATCCAATCTCTTCCTGGATTAGAACAGAAAAGGGACATTATCAGAAAAACAGGGGATGTCGAATAAAGTCTGGACTGTACTCAATAGTATTCATGTCCATTTCCAACTGTTGATAAATTAATGTTAACACGAGGCGATGCCAGTACTATTTTTTGTTGTTGTTCAAAAGTTTAAATAAAGTTCATTAAAAATCTACAAATCACAATGTACCATGTACTCATTTTGTGGTTCTTGCTCCAATCTAAAATCATTCCCCATTCCCCAAAATGTTGAATAACATTCACAGGTAATATTCACGTCGTCTATTCAGTGCTGCCCAAGGGAGCCCAGGGATCGGTCAACCAGAGGAGAAAGGTTAGAGCAGGAAACGAATAGTTTGGATTTTTCCATGATGTTCTTGGGTGCGTGGATTTGCTGTCAGAGGGAGATCAGCAAATGGAGCTCACCTGGGGGGTGGGGCCTCGGCTTTCTCTTCCGTAATTTGAAATATTCTGTTTGGAGTATAGGAATGTTTAAGCCACAATGTTAAATGAAAAAAAAGAAAAGCAGAATATTTTTCTAGGTAGTGTGATGACAACTAGGCAGAAGTTTTTTTCTTTAAAAAGAGAGAAAAGATGTGCAAACGATCAACAGTTGTTTGGGGCGGCCATGAAACTGACAGTAACTTAAATCCTGCTGTTTTTATGTTCCCCAATGTTGCCATCACATGGGCTCGCGCCCTCAGAGCCCTGCAGAGGCTGCCCGGCCCAGAGGGGCTAGCTGATTTCAGCAGGACAGGTCCCTGGGATGGCCGCCCGGTCCACCTCAGAGGCCCCTGGCGGCTGGGGAGCAGCCCTGAGCGCTCGTGGGACCGCGCCCCCATCCACGCCTGGAGGTGCGTGCACCAGCCTGGTTTCAAATCCCAACTGTGTCACTTACTCGCTCTCGATCTGGGACGAGTTGCTTAACCTCCTGGCTCCCCGTCTGCAGACGGGGCTGCTGACTCATCCCCCTTGTAGGTGGTGACAAGCACTGGCTGAGTCTGGCTTGCAGGGAGCTCTGAGTACTTATTTAAAAAAATGCAGCTGGTGTCCCTGGAATGAATTTAAACTTCCCTTTTTGTCTGTTGCCCCAGATTCACAGCGGACCAGAAACCAGGGCGGCGGCCGGGTCTGGGCGGGAGGCGGCCCTTGTAGTAAGGGCCCGGCAAGGGCTGTTGAATGAATGGGCGGGCGGTCCCTGCAACCCTCAGCCAGCTCGCAGGGGGGAGGGTGGGAAAACGAGATGGGAGGGGGAGGAGCTCCCAATGGGGTGTCAGAGGTGGCCCCTGGGGAGATGGGAGTCCCAGGGTTGGGGGGTGGGGAGGTGAGGTCACAGGAAGTTGCACAGAGGAGGATCTGGGCACGTGACTGGTGACAATAGTGTCAAATTCTGTCTCAGGCCTTTTCTCTTTCCACTTGGCGGGGAAGTGAAAGATTATAGAGTGCAGGGTGTCCAGCGCGGCAGGGAACCCCTGGGGGGTGCCGCCTCTTGGCCCGTGGAAGTGAACCTGTGTCCCATGACCCAGGGCCGGCGACCTTGCCAGGAGAAGACTCTTCCCAGCTGGGCTGGGGCAAGGTCTGGGGCCCCTGGTGGGCTTGCTCTCTAGAAGGATCCGCCAGATCCTTTCCTTCTTGCCCTGACACCTCCTCCTGCTAGCCCCCCAGGATTGCCGGTCCAGGGGCCAGCCCACAGCACCTCACTTCCTGAGCGCCTTCTCTTGGGATTCCTTGTCATTCTTTTTTTTTTTTAATATTTTATTTTATAGAATTCTTACATCATTTTTCATCTTTGCACAATGTATGCATTTTCGTTTTGGTTATATTCCCCATACAACTGCACCCCCCCCCCTTATTTTGACCCTAATCCTTCCTCTCCCCGCCCACCATTCCTTGACATTCTTAAGTACTTTGACCATTGCCCCCTGAACCGTGGTACAAACTCTGGGGTCGGGGGAGGAAGACAGGGGCTGCGACCCCCCCCCCCCAAGTCCCAGCTGCCTCAGGTGTAGCGGAGACAAAGTGAAGCCCGGGCCGGGGTGTCTCCCTCCAGCCCCCGGTCCACACACTTGCCGCGGCCCCCGGGCCCCAGGGCAGACTCGGGACAGCACGACCCTCATCCTGGATCGGCCGGGCCTGGCCGAGGGGTCCGGTCACCTGGCCTCTCTGAGCCTCGTTTTTTCTGCAGTGACTTGTTGGGGTGGGCGCGGCCGGTGGGCGGGGGCGGCGGGGCGGGGGCGCAGGGGCGGATCCGGGCCGGGCCCGCCGGCCGCACCCCTGCCCGGCCGGGAAGGGCTCCTGGCCTTGGGCCTGCTGCCCCCTGCTGGCCGCGGCCCCTCCCGGCGGCACCGAGGCCCGGCCCCGCGGGCGCTGCCTTCGCTCCGGCCTGAGGCTTCTGGCGCGGTTTCCTCGTCCGCAGGGGAGGGCAGGGGAGGGGAGGGCAGGGGAGAGGAGGGCAGGGGAGGGGGGAGGGGGGAGGGGGGAGGGGGGAGGGGGGAGGGGGGAGGGGGGAGGGGAGGGGAGGGCAGGGCGAGCGGGATGTGTCTGCGGGTGGTGCTCCCTCCCGACGCGGCCCCGGCGAAGCCCCTCCGAGGGCCGCGGAGGCAGAGGCCGGACGGCCAGGACCCCGCCCTGCTCACGCCCCTCCACTTGGGGCCCGGCCGGAGCCGCCGGACACGACTCCCCCCCCTCCCCCACCCCCGCCAGAGCCTGCGCCCCGCGCTCCCCACCGGACCTGGCGGGGGTCTCCTCCCCGCGGGGGCGGCCCTGGACCTGGCGGGGGTCTCCTCCCCGCGGGGGCGGCCCTGGCTGCCGCCCGCCGTCTCCCCGGCCCTGCCAGGAGCCCCCGCCCCGCCCCGGGCGCGCCGAGGCCCCGTCCTGTCCCGGGAGGGCCTGCGCCCCGCCTCTGCCCCCGGGCCTGGCGAGCCAGGGCGGGAAGCGGGACAGGGTCAGACACACGCGCTGGGCCGCTCGGCGGACCCCGACGCCCCCGCGTGACCGAGGCCTCGCGCAGGGCTGGCGACTGTGTGGGCAGGTCGCACCCACGGGGTCCTCCCAGTCACCCTGGAGGCGTCGCTCACCCTCACTGCACAGGTAAGGCCCCCACCCCAGAGTCCGTGCACCCCGTCCCGGGTCAGAGCGGGTGGATGACCAGCGGCCCGACCCAGAAAGAGCCCCAGCTCCCGGCACCCAGCCCCCTGGTCTGACACAGCTGCAGGAACGCAGGGGCGGGCGGGCGCTGTTCCACTCTGTTTTGGGGGGTCTCTGCTACTCACCCTGGCCCCAGACTGGGTCAGTTTCCTAGCCTGCGGCTTTGGGATGACTTCCTGGGCCCTGAGTTTTCGTCCTCCAAGGGGAGGGCCCAGGAGCCAAAGGAGGCCAGAGAGCGGAGGAGGGGGTTCTGACGTGGGTGATCTGCCAGTCACCCTCCCCTCTCCGCACCCAGATGGGGGCCCGAGGGTGCTCTCTGGGCAGAGGGAAGTAGAGGCTTCATGACTCAGTGTGGGCCCCACCTTTCCCGGCCCAGGAAGCCAGGGAGTGGCCTGTCTAGAGGAGGTGACTTGGGGTCCCCACCCCAGGCCCTGCCTTCCGGGCAGACAACCCCAAGGCTCAGCGGAGGTGGACAAACAAAGCCGTGGTGGTTTGTGGCTCTTGGCCCCAGCAGGTCCTCCCTGGCTCCCACCATCTGGCTGTGCCTTACCTTGGAGGAGGGGGTGCTAGGGGGCAGTGAAAGGGGGGCTGGGGGTGAGGAGGAGGAGAGGACAATATCAAAAACCAACACTCACAACCAGCTCCTGAGCGGCTTGCCCGCCCTCCTTTGACACCTGGGGTGGCATGGTGGGACGGCAGAGGCGTTCAGTGTGTCCGCGCCCCCATCTCTGGCGCTGGCTGCCTTCTGAGCTCCCCACGGTGGGAAGAGGCCTGCGTTCTTCACTCTCAGGGACCCCACCCTCCCTACAGGTCTCTCACTGCTGCCGCAGAGCTTCCCAGCCCAGAGTCCCCGGCCTTGAGGCCTTGGCGTGTGGTGGCTTGTTTCTTGTGTCTGGATGTCTGCAGCGACCGGCCTGTCTCCTGCCGCCTCCGCGCCCGGACTCCTGCCCTCCTGCCGCCCTGGCTGGCTTCTCAGAGTGCAACCCGGCCTCCCCACAGCCCGGAGCAGCTGGCTCCACCACGGAGGGCCCGGCTGTGTGTGGGGTGTGTGAGCGCTGGAGAAGAGGGTGTTTGACTCTGCAGGGTTTGGGGTTGGGGGTGGGTGGTGAACAGGCAGCGACCAGAGTGAAGGGCTTGTCTAGGTGGGGAAACAGCTGGGAAAAGGCAAGGCTGGTCGGGCTCCCTGGTGGAGCTAGTGGCAGGCCACAGGGTGCAGGCTGGGGTGGGGGCTGGGGCTGGCCAGGCCTGCTCCTCTGGGCAGAAGGGCTGTGGAAGGCTCGAGGTGACGAGGTTACAGGTCACATGAGCTTTGGAGAGAGCTGTGCTGGGGCGAGGGGAAGGAGGCCTAGAGCCTGGACACAGGAGACTCCTGTGACCAGGAGGGCCTGAGGGAGGGAGTGCTGAGTGTTTCCGACGTGCAAGGCTCTGAGAAGTGGGTCCTGGCAAGCCCGTGTTCCCAGGGAGCTGGAGAGGATCATGGCAAATGGTGATGAGGAGGCAAGAGAGGAGGTGAGGCTGAGGAGAAAGTGCTTGCATCCTCCCCTGCAGGATCCCTCCCCTCCAGCCTGCCCCAGCCTGCTCAAGGCCAGGCACCTGCAGCGCCCCCTCCCCTGCCTCCACAGGCCTCTGGATCCTCTGCTCCCTGACCTTGACCTCCCAGCATGAGTCTTGGATGAAGCCCTCCCTCTGGCTACGGGTCCCTCTTCTTGGCAGACCTCCCTCTACTGAGGTCACCTGATGTAAACGTCTATCACGTCCGAAAAGCCCCTTCACAGCCACACAGAGGCCCGTGGTGGACCAAACCACAGGGCGCTGTAGCTACTCCAGTTGCACGTGGCTTTAACCTTAACGCCAATTTATTTCTCCATCTGATGACTGGTTTGCAATATTCCTGACACCGCCCAGAGATAAGCAACAAGGTGGAACTGATCCCTCCCGCTTATCAGGTAAGAAGCCGGATGGACAGAGACCACTCCAGGACCACGCCCGCCTCTTATCCACTGCCTTATTAATACTCTCCGCCTCCTCGGTGCTCATTCTCGGTCTTGCCAGCCTGTCCAAACGTCACATGGCATCCTGGGACTCTGTCAGGTCACATGAAGGGACTCACCACCCTGCTCCCTCCACCCCGCTCAGGGTGGCTTCCCTCACCTTCATTCTGGGTCAGCCTGTCCTCTGGGCTTATCTTACAAACAGGCCAGTCTTGGGGGGGCACAAGCTGTGGCGTTCCCTGTGTAATGTCCCCTGCTCTTGTCATAGTGTCAGGCACATCAGTCCCTCTGTTGGAAGAACAGCGGATTGAGTCCCTGGGCATCTCAGGACCAGCAGCATGTAGGGGCCTGACATCTGGGTTGACATCTGTCCTCACGCACAGGACGCATCCCCAGCCTGGCTGGGCTCCCTGCCACTCCTGCGTTTCCTGCATGCTGCCCCTCTGCCGTCTGGGGCTGGGCACCTGAGCAGCATGGCACCCCTGAGGTGGGGCTTGGGCCAGTCCCCATGGCCAGATGGGAGATTGAGTTTTGAGGAGTGTAGCCCCCTTACAATGGCACTTCTGTGTGCAAACCCAGATCTACTCCTGGCTCTTGAGATGGGACACCGTGATCCACCCCTTCCACCAGGGGCTCGGCACAGACATGAGGTGGCAGGATCCTGACTTCACCGAAGCTGAGGTCCTCACGCGAGAAGACTGCTGAGCAGGGCCAAAGTCAGCGTGAGGGTATCAGGCAAAATACCTCCCGAGGGAGCCAGGAACACTCATTTTTGGGAGTTAGAGATGGCTGAGCTGGGTTTCTCTCTCTGGGATGAGGGGCAAGGAAGGGAGAACAGGGAAGAACATTCTGGACAGGGGGTGTGTTTTGGGAGGAGCCATCTGGCTAGAAATCTAGGCCAGGACAATTTGCCTCCCGTGTCTGAAAGCTTATACTAAACCCCTCGGAGTGGATCCCGTAATCCAAGGCGGGTGTGTGTGTGTGTGTGTGTGTGTGTGTGTTTCTCAGCAGCTCCCTAACATCATTTCACCTGCCAGAGCTCAGTCCTAAAACCTGAGCCCTCACCTGGCGGAAGTGGTCCCGCCCCTGGACCAGTTTGGATGAAACTGAGAAAGGGGTTGGAGGTGGTTTGGCTTCATCAGGTCATTGAAGGCTTTGAGAAAAGACTGAGGTTTGCCGAGGAAGCTGGAATTCAAGTGCATGACCCAGAACCCGCCCGATTTTCTGGCCGGCCGCCCTGCTGGGTTTGGACTGAGACTTCAACATCAGCTCAGCTGGTCTCCAGCCTGCCCAACAGGTTTGAGATTTGCCAGCGCGGCGCCTGTTTACGATGACTGTGAGCCTTAAAAGTTCTCTCCCTCATGTCTCTCTCTCTCTCTCTCTCTCTCTCTCTCTCTCTCACCCCCGCCCTCGTTCTGTTTCTCTACAGAACCCTGACTCATTGGTAATACAACATCATCTATTGTATTTGCAGGTAAAATCCTCGCGAGCCTTTGTGAGCACTGGCCACGGGCCAGGCACCTGCTAAGCTCTCTGCACGTAGCTCCGTGGCTCCGTGACACAGCCCTGGTTCACGGATGAGGACGCGGAGGCCTGGATAACTTGCCTAAGGTCCTGGTGTGGTAAAGCCGGGTTTGGATTCAGGCTGTTCCACTCCACGCCTCCACGGGGTGGACTCGCATGTAAGATGGAACTGGAACGGTGTGAAAAGGCATTCAACACAAGAGGACAAAAGGGACCAGAGATGTCATTTCAGTTGTTAATTACTGGGGGATGGGCCTGGCCGAGAAACACGCCCGGGGAGGCCAAGTCCCGAAGGTGCAGTCCCGGGAACAGCCATAAGGGGGCGGCAGGTCCAGGATGTGCCGTCCAGGGCTGGGAGCTGGGACTCCTGTCTGAGATTCTATGGGAACCCATGACTGCCTGCCCCCGGCCGGGTGGGCCCCAGCGCCCCTTAACCCAGGCCTCAGAAGGGATTCACTCCAGTCCAGGGATCAACTCTGGGGTGGGTCCGACCTCGAAGGGGTCCACCTGTTTGAAATGCAGTTCGGAGGTCTGCCTGGGGGTGGGGTCCAGTCCAGCCTAGCCAACTGGGCAGAGGGTCAGTGCCAGGCTCCTTCCGGTGCTGTGGGTGCGGGGAGGGCCCCAAGCCGGGAGTCAGGTCACCATGCAAAAGATCCTCCGGGTAATCCGCCGCCAGATGTTGCGACCGCGGCTGCTGAGGGCCACCTTGGCCGCCTCCTGGAAGACGGCCTGGATGTTCTCCTGGAGCAGAGCTGAGCACTCGAGGTAGGCCACCGCGCCCACCGACCTCGCCATCTCCTGGCCCTAATAGGGAGAGAGCGGTCAAGTTGCAGGGAGCTAGGGGCCGCCGGGAGTGGGTGGAGGTGGGGGGACCAGGTGCCATCCCATACCCCGGCCACCCCAGGGTGTCTGCAGGACAGCAGTGGAAGGTCAGTTTTTCTCCAGGCTGGACCAAGCTTGCTCACAGCTTCAGCGGGGCGCCCCTCAGTTCCTGCACTGGGTGTCTGTTTCCCAAAGCATCGACAAACCAACCAATGAGCTTCCAGCCTGACCCTGGCCTGCAGACTGAAAGCTGGGGGTGCCCAGGTTCCCCATCTGTGAAGTGGGTGGGTAGGACTATCTGGTGTATACACCACGCCCGGCTTGGCCTCCCACTGGCAGAAATTTCCAGAGTATTCCAGGTACCTTTCCAAGTATCCCTCCACACCCTTCATACCCTGAGTGTGTGGGTGATCCGTGCTGCCGAGACAGAAGGCTGAGTCCCAGAGGTTCCCTCTGGGGGACCCCCTCCCCTGCCGGTCAGGCCACCTACCCTGTGATAGGTCACTGGCTCCAAACGATTCTTCCGCAGCTTCTTCACCAGCACCTTGTCCTTGCGCAGGTCAGTCTTGCAGCCCACGAGGATGATGGGCACCTCCTTGCAGAAGTGACTCACCTCTGGGTACCACTGTGGGGCAGGGTGGCGAGGGCATGTGTGTCAGCCTGGAGGGTGTCCCTCTCCACCGATGGGAGGATGGGCAATCCCCCCGCCCAGGCACATGCTGGCCATGATGCCCAGCAAGGCCAGCTTCGGGAGCAGAGCTGAGCCAGGCGCTAAGACTTACAGGGAGGGGCTGGCCAACCCCACGAGTGCCCTCCAAACAAGTTCTAGCATCCTTGGTAACCTGGGCTCAGAGAAGGTGCTAGAACTTTGCCTCGGTCACACAACTGCAAGTGGTCTGATCTCTGGAGGTGGGGCCCCGAGCTCTGCTCCCAACTACTCCTGAATCTTGCCCCTCTCCAAGGTCAGGGGCCCCATGATCGCCTCCCAAATTGGGTAAAACATGAAGGAAATAAGTGATCTTTTCAAAATCAAGCCGCTCATGCAGCAGCTGTGGGCCTGCTGGACGGGGCCTTCCTGCCCTGTGTCAGCTGCTCTGTGGAATGTGAGGCGCTGGGGCCTGGGGGTTTCAGCCAGGACTGGGGGGGAGGGAACCCACAGAGGGGGCTTTATATCTCCAGCAGCACATGCCTGCTTAGTTTCAGAAAAATGTTGGCATCAAACCATTTGGCTTCTGGAGACAGATGGGGTCCTGGGCACACGCCCCACCCCTCCACTCTTCAGAACCTGACCTCGGAAGGGCCCCCTCTGTGACCCCTCCTGGGGGACCCCACAGTGAATGCTCAGCCCTCATCCCACCTGAGTGCTGAAACCTCCTGACCAGGTCTGACCCTCCCAGACCCCACCCCCCAGGTTCCCCAAGCCCCTCCCCTGCCCCCTCTTTCCATCAGCAGCGCCTATGCCTACGTCTACCTGGGTCTGTCCAGCCTGGCCCTGCCCTCTCCCAGGACCTGCAGACTCAGATTTCTCCCCACCCCCTCCCCGGGATGTCTACAGTCCTCGATTCACCCCACCGGGCCCAGCTCACTCCTTCTCATGGTGGGAAAGAGCAAGTTCCACTGTCTCCCCTCCGCAGGCCGCTCCCTCTGCAAATCCCGATCTCCCTGCCTTGCAGGGTCCGGAGCCACGGCCCCTCTCCGCCAGCTGGCATCCTGGTCCTAGTCCCTACCATCTTGCTGGGCCCTCCGTGCCTGCAGCTGCGCCTGGCACATAGCGGGGCTCAGTGGGGACTTGGGGGTGACTGCGGAGCAGACCGCCTGGGCTCCAGTCCTGGGGCGGCCACTTCCCTGGAGTCACACCTGGGCGTTCACCACCCTCCCCAATCTGGACATAATATTAGCACCTACTCTTAAGGGGACTGGGGGGAAGCCCGGAACAGCACCTGGCACACAGCGAGGCTTCAGCACAGGCTGCCATCATCCCCATAGTGACTGTCTCTTTGTGGCCCCCATGGCACCACAAAGGGGTCAGCTGGCACCCATGCCTTGGCTGGAGGTGATCCCAGCAGAGGCACTGGAGGGACGCCATCTCTGATACCCAGGGACAGCCTAGAGGACCCCTCATATTCCAGGGGGACATCCTGGAGGCAGTGGCCATGCCAACAGTGGCTGGAGTCAGGGGTTCATATGTAGCCCTTGGGCAGATCCAGACTGGGGAGATACGGGGGCCTCTGGGACATGCCAGGCATGGAATCTGCAGCGTGGGGCAGGTTGGGAGCACTGGACTTGGGTGTCCAGGCCAGACCCTGCCACTGAATCCCTGGGGTGGGGGGCAGGGAAGTTGCTGTCGGGGCCTCCATGTCCCCATATATTTGCGGTACTCCATGTCTTCCAGGGCCTGCTGTGCTCCAGGCTGGGTTAAAGGTGTGGGTGCAGGGAGCAGCCTGGCTTCCGGGTGTGCCTCCCAGTCCAGTACCTACCCGGTTAGGGATGTTGTCAAAGCTGTACGGGCTGGTTACGTCGAAGCAGAGGAGCAGGACACTGGCATCAGGGTAGAAGAGGGGCCGCAGGCGATCATAATCCACTTGTCCTGGGCCGAATGGGGTAGTCACGCCCTCTGGCTCTCTTGCCCACCCTCGGCACCCTCCAACATCCGGGAGATCATTCCACCAGATGGGGGTCGGGGCCAGGACCCAGTTCTGTGTCTCAGGGTCTGACCCAAATTTGACAGCAAGGGGCCCAATTCCACCTGAAAGCCCCCAGCGGCGCTGACCCTGCATGTATAGCTCAGCCCAGCTGAGAGGTCCTGTTCTGGAAGGAGTGGGAGGCCAGGCAGAGGCCCAGCCCTGAGGAACAGGCCGCCATGCAGAGCCTGCTTTGCCCTGGGCTTGAGGGGAGGGAGAAAGAGGCCCCTCCAAGGTCAGGGGGCAGCTGGGGTACCCTCATGTCAAAGGAGGCAGGAGGGCAGAACTTCTAGAAACTGAAGCCAGAGTGGAATGCTTAGGAGGCCTGGGACAGCCGCCCCTTGGGAGGAAAGACCTCTGGGCGCTCCTGTCTCTAGGACCTGGAGGACGCTTCCCCAGGGCAGGGGAGGCAGAGGACACAGACACAGGAACAATGAGAGTTCGGTTCCCTGGCCTCCCACTGCCTTGGACCTGTTCGGAAGGAATGAGGGAAGGGGATGCTCGGCCCGCCCCGCCCCCAGCCCCGCACACCCACCTGCTGTGTCCCAGATTTGGAGGTGCACAGGTTTGCCCTTCATCTGCAGATTCACACTGAGCCGCTCGAACACTGTGGGGGTGTAGCTCTGAGGAAGAAGGGGGCAAAGGGGAACACTGTGAAGACAGTTTCTGAAGGGGGCAGGTCCCAGTGTCACCCTCGCAGCCCTCTTGGAAGCCCAGAGTGGGCAGTTCTGGGAAGAGGCTGACTGTGGTTGAGGCTCAGAGTTTCCCAGCTGGGACCCCTGCAAGACAGGAGCAGCGGGCCTCCCAGGACATCGTCGGGCCTCCCAGGACATCGTCGGGCCTCTCAGGACATCATCGGGCCTCCCCAGGACATCGTCGGGCCTCCCAGGACATCGTCGGGCCTCCCAGGACATCGTTGGGCCTCCCAGGACAGCTTCGCAGTTTTACCCTCAAAGCCCGGTGCGCTAAGGCCTCAGCGCGGTGCTCCGTGCCCTGCCCGGACCTTAGCCCAAGGCCTGGCGCGAAACAGACACTCTGCAGCCAACTCCTGTTTTCACCGTCGTGTCCCGAGATGGGGAGATGACCCCATTCCTGAGCCTGCCTTCACGCTGCTCGCGGCTTGCGCCTTCTTCCTCCTTCGCTGCCTCCCCACTCCCCCCTCCCCGCCCCGCGCCTCCACACTAGCATCTTCCTGCGGTCTAGTTCTGGGTGCTGAGGAACAAGCAACAAGCAGAGCTCAGTGCCTGCCCTGGGAAGCGTGCCACTTTTTGGGGTTCGTCCTTTGCCTCTCACACCCAACAAGTCCACGTTCCCCAGACAACCCTCTGGACACACCCCATTTCGGCCTCTCATTTGTCTGGTCTCCCAGAGGTCACCCAGGCCTGAGGCCTCTCGCCCTGGGTTTGCTGGGCCCATGCTCTGCTTTCTATGGAACCCTAACAAGTGAAGGGACGGGGCCTCCCTGGTGGCGCAAGGGGTGGACCACAGCACCGTGATGCAGCCTCTGCGGCATGAGCTCCATCCCCAGCCGGCCTGGGAGCTGATCCACGGGGCGGGGCGCAGCAGACCTCTCCCGTCTCCCTGCTGCTCCCCTAAGCAGTGCATTTCGTGGATCCGCCTGCTCTGCTCCCTACTCTGTCTCTGGTGAATCCTCTCACCCGCTCCCCACCCTTCACCTCTGGCCTGTACCCCAGTTCTTATATGCAAAAAATAAATAAATAAAAAACCCGGGCCACAGCACAGGCCCTCTCCCCAGGGTCGCAGTGGAGGGCTGCTCACTGGGGGCTGGTTGGTGGGGTCACAGCCCGGGGGTGTGTGGGGAGACCCTGTCCCTCCCCCGTCCTCTGCTCCACGCCGGGTGGGGCTCCCACCTGCCTGTGCCCAGGAGGACTTGGAGCTACTGATGCCCGAGCTGGGAGGGGCGTGCCCTCTGTGGTGGAGTGTGGGCCACCCATCGAGCCTCAGGAGGCTGGGGGGGCGGGAAGGAGAGCCCCAGAGAGGCAGCAGGGACTGGGCTGCTGGACAGGCGGAGGATGGCCTTGGGGTAGCCGCTCAGCCCGCCCTGCCCTGGCGTCCTGCCCCTGGTCACTGCCTCTAACAAAGGTGACCCCCAGACCCCCGCCTGCCCGGGCTCCTCCCCTCGGGCCTTGGCCTGGTAGGGCTCAGTGTGGCACCCCTGCTAGGACTGCTGGCTTGGGAAGCACATATGCCTGGCTTAGGAGCTGGTGCTGGCACACACTGGCCGTGTGGCCGTGTGCCGGTCCCCTCACTGGTCATAGCCGAAGCGTGTCGCTCCCTACTGTGCCGGGAAGACTGGCTGGTGCCGGGACCCGGCATAAAGGCCGCCCTTTTAGAATGCTGGTTGCCAGGCAGTGTCCGACCTGGCCATTGGCCGGCCCTCCAGATGGTGTCCCCTGCCTCGGCGCTGCCAGCGCGTCACCCACACCTCAGCAGAAAGGAGGCAGCGCAGGGCTCCAGGGAGACACTCATCAGGGCTCCACCAGTGCCCGCGGAGATGACACCTTCGCCTGAGTCCTCCGGAGGTCAGCTGTGCATGGCCTGCGAGCTTTGCCACCTTGGGGAGCCACTGCTGTCCCCCCCATGAAGGGGAGTCAGTACTGTCCCATTCCTGAGGACGCGGAGCCCAGAGGAAGTGACTTGCCTGAGGTAACACTGGGACAGCCGGCCGAGGACAGAGCCAGGCCTTCGGGCCGCAGAGGCAGGCTCTGTCCTGGGCAGGAGAGAAGGAAAGCCGCACTTCAAGGTGCGGGGCTGGGGGGCTCCTCAGGCTTAGAAATGGCACAGCCCCTCCCCCTGATGCTGGAACGTCACCCTGGAGACTGTCCACACCTTCTGTGGTGTTCTTTGGACCCAGAGGCAGGTCACTCTGTGCAAAGGCCCAGCGGGGCTCAGCCTTATCTGTCAGCTCTCCGTAGTCAGAGCAGGGCTGGGCCGGGCCGAGCTGGGTCAGCCCGATGACTCAGGCTTGGTCTGCTCTCACGAAGCTCACAGATGGTTCCAGGATGGGGGACACAGAATGGCAGCACACTCCTGGGACCCGCCCTATGTGAACTAAGAAGGACCCAGCTGGTCCCGGAAGGCTGCGCTGGTGCTCCCTGCCCCCTCCTGCCCCCACCTGCTGGGGGCCCCTGGGCTTTGGCCCTGTGGGAGGGTTGCTGCCCCTACTGCCACCAGGCCCAGGCAGGGACTGGAGGACCCCTCCCACAGGAGCTCTCTCTATCCTATGCCCCTGCTCTGAACCCAAGGTTGGGCCACAGTCAGATGAGGGTCCCCGAGGCCCCTCCAAACCCCAGCCTGCTTCTGCTTTGTGCAGAAGGGAGTGAGATGGACCCCAAGTCTCCCTTATGTTGGCGCTCTGGGCTTGGAGAACTGCCTGGAGGAGGAGTCCAGAGGCAGGAGGAAAAGACTAGGTTGGATGGGCTTCAGAGGGTATCTTGATCAGGGCTGGGGGTCACTGTTGGTCCTTGACCCCAAGGTGAGATGGTCTCTCTGGCTTCTGGCTTCTCAGCTACCAAATGAAGGCCTTTCCAGCTCTTGGACCTTGGGGTGCTTTCAAAGCCAGAGGGGCTTCGCATGCCAGGAGGGGGAGGAGCCCCAAGGAATCCAGGGTTCCCCAAACAGGAGAAGAGCCTAGATAAGGCAGGGTCCATCCCCTGGGGACAAGCATGGTTCTCTGTCTCCTGACCGGCCTCAGCATGTCCTTCAAACAATCAGCAGCATGATACCTACCTCCGCAGCGAAACCTGCCTGAACCCGGTACACCCCCCAGACCCAGCCTGCGAGGTGCCCTCTCCCGGGTCCTGGCTGACCTGGCCCCTCTGTGGGACTCTGGGTGGTGCCATAATTGTTGGTTTCGCGGGGCAGCATCTGGGGGCCCGGAAACACGCCCCCTCAGCTTAAACCAAATGTGCCTGGCCAGCGGAGATGACATCAGCTCCACAAACCACACCAGAGCAGGCTCAGGGCTGCCACCACGGGAGCAAGGCCTGGCCTTTCCTGCTCCTCCATGGACTCCCCGGCACCAGCACTACCCTGGGGTGTTGGCAGACACTGGAGTAGGCAGGGGGACAAAAAATGCTGGAAGCAAACCCTTGGGCTCCCAGAACTGGGCTGAGAGGTAGGTGCCAGGAGGGTGGGTCCAGCCCCATCCTGGCCCTGGCAGGTCCCGGTGCCCAGCTGCAAGTGCGCTGGGGGACCATGGCAGCCAGCATGCCGGAGGGGTGTGGCCGTGCCCGGGCAGGTGCAGTGGTCTCTCCCCCTCACCTCCCCCTAGAGTCCTCTACCCTGTGTTTGTGGGAGGAAACGGGCTGGGAGAGGTGCGCAAATTACTCAGGGCCACACCTTTGATGCCAAGGTGCCACGCCAGCCGTGGGCCCCGAGCCTGGCGCGCTCAGGCCAAGGCAGAGCCCACGATGTCCACTGCCCGGCAAGAGCTGGGGGAGGAGAGCCTCAGTTTCCCCAGAGTGACCTTTCAGAGACCCCTGGGTCTGCCTGACTGCCCTCCCGGGGGCCCGGGGGTGAGCGCCGGCCTTACTCTCACCAGGGGAGAAGGCACCAGGCACAGCAGGGCAGGGCTCCCCACGGGCGCGCAGCTCTCAGTGGCGAAGGGTCCCGACCCCAGCCCTCGGCTGAGCCCCGGTGCTCTCCCCGGCCGGCGGCCGACGCCTCTCCGGGCAGCTGTGCTGCTGCCCTCCCAGGCGGTGCCGCGGGCCGGGAGCCCCGGGCCGGCCAGGGCGACCCCGCGCCGGCCCGGCGAGGCGGGCGCAGCGCCCAGGGCGCGGGCACTCACCTCGGGGAAGGCCCCTTGGGCGAAGACCATCAGCAGCGACGTCTTCCCGCAGCCGCCGTCGCCCACCAGGACCACCTTGGCCGAGCGCGCGCCCGGCGGCGCCTCCTCGCCCGCGGGCTGGGCCGCCCTCATCGCGGGCCGGCGGGACCGGGCTGCGCGCGGGGCGCCCGGCGGGGCAGGAATGTGGAAGGGGCGGGGCGGCCGGAGGAAGTGCGGCGGCGGGCGCCGGCCCAGGTGAGGGGCGGGCCGGCCCGCGGGCCCCGCGAAGAGCAGCTGGCGAGCACCTGCCGTGTGCGCGCGCTCGGCACAGCCTCAGCCTCGCGCTCGAGGGCACCCCGTCTGTTGTAGGGGGGCACAGGTAGCCGGTCAGTGGAAAGGGGGGCAGGGCGAGGAAGGTGGCGTCAGGCTTGTTGCCCCACCAGCTTAGTGAGGACCGGGGCTCCGTCCCTGGTGCCCGTCGGGCGCCAAGCAGGAGCTGGGGACTCCTGGCGCGTGCATGTCTGCAGCCAGGTGGGAGCCGTGACCCCTTTCGGGTTAGTCGCGGAAGCTACCAGCCTGGCCTCCCCACCCTCAGCACCAGAAGTTTCGCTGCAGGCCGGTGGGTGCCTGGTCCCACCTCTGACTAGTCTCTGGGAAGTGATGGAATCTTCCAACTATAAAGAGCTGGGACAAGACCTGGCACAGGGTTGGCACCATGTGCAAAAGATTCTGATTATTTAGTCAATGCTGATGGACCCTGTGTGCCCGGGGACTCTGTGCCCAAGGGGTGGGGACCTAGAACTGTTCAAGACAAAGGCCCCTGCTGGGAAGCGCAGCCTGGAATGGCAGCAGGCAGGGCACTGGAGTGACCCCCCAGGGTCAGGAAAAGGTGCTCCTCCAGGGGCTGAGGGTCAGGGGCGCTGTCCAAGAGGAGGGGTCAGAGGCTTGAGGAAAAAGGGAGACACGGTCTGATGCAGGAGAGGGAAAAGTGTTCCAGGCAGGAGGAACAGCACATGCTAAGGCAAGAGACAGTGGCGCACTCTGGAGTCAGAAATACACAGAATTAAACGAGACGCTCCGCCACGTGACTGCTCACCCCTGTTGGGAGCCAAATTCTTTTAAAAGTGGGTTCCAGGGTTTTCCCAGATCCTGGATGGGGTGTTTTCATTGAAGCTCAAAGAAACAGGGTGGGAGGTTTTGGGTTTTGCAATGCTCCCTGCCACAGGTCATGATGTCATCTTTTGTGGATTCAAAGGCAGGCAGGTGCAAAAGCACCCTCTGCCCCCCATCTCTCTGTGACCCAAAAGGGCAGCTGTGCCCCCCCACCTCTGCACTGGCACAGAGGCGGAGCTCAGATCCTTGATTCTTACTCCAGCCTCCCCCAGGGTCATAGTCATCAGGCTGAATGAAGCCTCACTGAGTGGCTGGAGCACCCCAGACACCCCACTTTTCAGGTGCCCCTTGTTGCCCGAAACTGCTGCGGGGCTGGGCAGTCACCGGGCACTGGGTAAGGTGTAGAATTACGCAGGTCTCCCCGCCCCAAGGAGTGGTGGGGAGGGCCCCCTGGTCAGTTGTCAGCTTTGTCACCCCCAGTCCTCTGCACTGCTGCTGTCATCGCCTCTGAGCGGCAGGGCTGGGTGGCAGGTGGGGCCAGACTGCGGGTGGAGGGAGCCGAGAGGCAGGCTGAGGCGGCAGGCCTTGGTTGCCATAGCGACACTCACGCGGATGACACCCTTGATGTCTCATCATGCTTCACAGTTTCACTGAACATCTGACACCAACAGCCAGGCTGGCTAACGCGTGCGGGCGCTGCCCCTGGCGGCAGGAGTCGGCCCCATTTCACGGATGTGGAGCCTGAGGCTCGGGATGGTGCCAGAAATTCTCACCTAAGTTCTCCAACTAGTCAGCAAGTGGCAGAACCCAAATTTGAACCCAGGTCTGACCCCCAAACCAGATGTGTTATTTCATTCCACACTCAGGTTGGGGGGCGGGGAGCAGAGCAGGCCATCTGCTCCCTGCTGTTCTACAGATTTGGGAATTGAGGCTCAGAAGGAGGGAGTGACTCAGGCCAACCAGACGTGGAGTCTGGATTTGAACCCACATTTCCTGCTGTCAAGCCCCAGCCTCACCCCACTTCCTCTGCCAGAGCGAGGCTCGTCACTAGGCGAGGAGAGCGGCCCTGGTGGCGGGCACTTTCCCCGTGTCCCACACGTCGCTGGGCTCTGGCCAGCGCTGCTGACCTGGACTTTATTTTCACACGAGAGTTGGGCCGGTCGCGGTCTGCTGGGTGAGGATTCCGTGTACTGTGTTCCTGTGGCTGTTTGCCACCAGCCTCTGGGTGACTCAGTCCCTTGGGGCCCATGGGCTCCAAGCCCAGAGTCCTGAGGCACCTCGCACACTCCAGGACAGCAGAGGGGCCTCCTGGACCTTCCCCCTTGGGGACACGGGTGGTCAGGCAAGACCTTCCAGCCCCAGGCAGCCTGGGGCACAGCAAGGGCTGGCACCCAGCGTGCTCCAGGGTGCTGTGGGCAGCTGACCACCTGACTGGACAAGGAGGGGAACGGAAGGAAAATGAGGGAGCAGGGGGAGAGGGAGACCGGCCACTCGCGAGCATAGACCAGCTGAAGTGAATAAAGGAACAAATGATTGCGCGGATGAGCGAATATAGTGCGTGGCCAGAGTGTGGGTGCAGCAGACGGGTGGCCCCCCAGCCCCACCTTCCATTACTCCAAGACACACCTGGTCTAGATCCCCCCCCATTTTCTGGCACCTTGCCCCTCCCTCCCTGGGGCTGAGTGCCCCCTCCAGCAGGCCGAGTCTTTGCTGCCCCCGTGTGGCCACTCTGCTCCCCGCACTGTCATCACTTGGTTGTCTGCTCTTGGCTTCTTGGCTCGGGTGTGGGGTGCTTCCGGGTGGGGGAGCAGGGGCAAAGGGAGTCCCTAGGGGGCGGGAATTCAGAGGGTTACTCCTGCCCCTTGGGATTCCTTGGTGGGTACACAGGCCTTTGCTCCCCATGCCCCCCCAAACACCCATCCCACCCAAACACCCCACCCCAAACACCCAACCCAAGAGCCTGTCTACCCAAAGCCTGGGCCTCATGCTTAGTGAGCACCTTCTTGGGCCA
This sequence comes from Talpa europaea, assembly GCF_964194135.1. Classification (NCBI taxonomy): domain Eukaryota; kingdom Metazoa; phylum Chordata; class Mammalia; order Eulipotyphla; family Talpidae; genus Talpa; species Talpa europaea. Next base: position 3,219,805 of record NC_140073.1, read on the forward strand.
GACACCTGCCAGGGGCCACCTCATTCCCCCCCATGAAGCATGGCTAAGTCTTATCCTCCTCTGACAAATGGGGACGCTGAGAGGCTCAAAGATAATTTGCCCAAGAGCCCACGACTGTGGGAAGACCTGGGGTTCTAACCCAGGCAGCCCCCGCACACCGGAATCCCCAAACACCAGAGGTGTGGTGGTCTTTGGAGGCCTTCTTGTCTATTAAGCCTATTCTTCACATGGGGAAACTGAAGCTTTCGAGGGAAAGGGACTTGTCACACAGCCAGTGAGCGGCTGACCCAGGTCTATGGCAGGCAGAAGGGCCAACTCAACCACAACTGCCATTTAGGCCCAGGCTCCTTGTTTGCCCATCCCCGACCCCCCCCCCCCACCACCAGTCTTACAGACCCTTCTGGGTGGCTCCAGACACTTGAGACACCTTTGGGCAGGCAGTTCCTCTGCCTGGAGTCACCTCTCCCTCCTCCCTTGCTGCCCTCCCTGCCTTCCTCTTTCCATCTCCTCCAGGAAGCCTTCCCTGGCCTGTACCCTTCAGGGGCTCCTGAAATAGCCTGTCTCCCCAGTATGGGATGGGAGGGTGGGGTTGCACAGAAGCCCTTCTCGGTCAGGCCCTGTGGTGGGCACACCTCCTGGGGGCTGCTGGGATCTTCCGGGACAGGGGAGGGGAGCAGAGGGCAGAGAGAACCCGAGCAGCCTGGCATCTAGAGGGACTTCTCTGCTGCCCCCCGGCCCCACCCTGGAGGAATTAGGGAAGGGGCAGCGCGACCGTGGTTGAGAGCCAGATGGCCTGAGCGAGCCTGAGACTTTCTGGCTGTGTGACCTCGGGCTAGTGACTTAACCTCTCAGGGCTTTAGTCTCCACATCTGCAAAGTGGGGGTGACACCAGCCCCCACCTCAAGTGTTGGGGGGCTACCATCTTCACTAGACTCAAGAACCTGCTCCCCTCTCAGCCTTTTCCCCTGACTCCCCTCTCCCAACTTTGTTCTAGTAAGGTGGGCGAGTTGGCCCAGGCGCGCCTGCTCCTGCCATTTCCCATGTGTTTTTCCCTCCGCTGGGAACGCAGCTGCTGCCAGCCCGCCAGCCCGCCTGCTATTCTCCTCCTTGACCCAAAGACTCAGGTCAGCGACACCCCCAGGAAGCCTTCGCAGACAGGCCTCACGGCTGTCCCCCCACCGGCCTGGCATTGGGCCCCTTCTGGGAGACTCCCACAGCCTGACGGCCGTGGTCCTCCTGAGGGCGCCTGGCCCACGTAGGGGCTGCCCCCCTTCCCTCTGGGCACCCAGCAGGGGGACAGGAGTCACTGTGGGGAGGCCTGAGCCCCAGCTTCCTGGAGAAGAGATGAAAGTAACTCAGGGCTAGGCAGGGCTCCCCAGAAGCCCCCCTCTCCTGCCCCAGCTTTATTTGGTTCTAGTATCATTCCAGTGGGCATCCTCGGTGCCCGCACCGTCCTCGTGCACAGTCACGTTTCATGCAGTTGGGGGGGTTGGGAAGGGGCGGCGTCTGCTCGCACAGCTGGGGGGGCGGGAAGAGTCAGGAGTCTCCCAGGCTGCAGCAGGGTGGGGGCCCGGCCCGGGGCTGCCCTGGGCTGGCAGATCTCTGGCTGATGACCACCGGGTGGGCAGCCTAGCTTCTGGGGTGGGCCAGGCGGGGGCCAGGCGGGGGACGCCACGTTCTGCCTCCAGTCTCATGACCACCCTGGGCCACCCACTCCCATATCAGGAGGACGCCTGGTTGGATCTGGGTCTCCAAAGCCCCCCAGGATGACAGGCTGCCATGTGCTCAGCTGTGGGTGGCCCTGGAGAGCAGGTGCTGCTGCTGTGAGTGGGGGCAGGCGGGGGAGCATCCCTTTGACCTGCAGGGACTCTATCCCCCACCTCTGAAGGGCACCTGCTCCCCCCAGCCCCCCAGGGCTGCCATCCTGGGGATGGAGCTGACTCAACCAGTGACACCCCACAGGGTGGGGTGGGCAGACTCATGTGGGGGGGTAATGGCTTAGCTTCCCCGCAGGACCTCTCCTGAGCTCCCCACACCACCGAAATCAGAACTCGCTTGGCCTCTTCCCTTGCCCCAGGCCCGCTTCTCCCTTGGGGGGAGGGGGGCTTGTTCTCTTTAACTCTGCCCGGGACTCACAGCCCCTCTGGCTGAGCCCCTCCCGCCCTCCAGGGCCAGTGGAGGACACCAATGAACAGCAGGTTTGTGTGGGGCTGAATGCGAGGGCCTGGGGCCCCAAAAGGGTCTCCATCAAGGGAGTGGATTCCCAGCAGGACGGGGTGCCTGTGCCCGCATGGCCCGCCCGGCTCTGTCCGCCTGGTCTCTCCCGTCTCCTGCTCAGAGAAGGCCGCAGCGCCCACCCGGTGAGCTGAGCCCAGGGATGCCCGTGGCCCTGCCGTGCTCAGGCGGGGCCGCCTGTCCGGGACACTCTTATTTCTCTGCTCCCCCTCAGAGCGTAGCTCCCCCTGGTCCTCCCAGCCCCCAGAGTGCTCCCCAAGTCCTGAGTTCCATCTGCAGGGCCAGGGCCGGCACCCAGCCCTCGGCAGGTCACCACTGTAGGGCCCTCGTCTCCTGCTGTCCTGGAGGCTGCGTCATGTTCGGTCATGCCTGCCGGCGCCTGGCACAGCGCTGGCCCCCAAGGTTCTTGTCCGGGGGAGGAGGCCCAGCTGGGCCCTGGGGGCCGGGGCGCCTACCTGCCCTGAAAGTCAGGCCCCGCCCCCACAGCTGAGGGCAGATCCTCCTCGGGGTCTTGGCCTAGCCTCAGCTGGTCCCGGGTGGGAGGAAACCCCGGGTCCCTGACACGGAGCCAGGCGGCTCCCCCGCGGCAGTCCGGATGGAGGGGCCGAGATGACCGGGCTCCAGGCGGCTCCGTGCCCGCCCTCCCTGCCGGGCTGCTAGTCTCGCCGGAGGGTATGCCACATGGACACCGGCCTGCGCAGTGTGGCCAGCATCTGGTTCCAGTGCGTGGTGCCCATGCCGCTGGCCGACGAACCGATGATGACGTGGCCCACGTTGTCCCCGCGGCCATTGCTGCTGCTCTCTGCCACCGTCACACGGAGAGACAGGTCCTGGGGAGGAGGTGACAGGGTGCTGGGGAGCAGGGCAGTGCCAGCAGACCTCCTTGGCTCCTGGGCTCCAGCTTGCAATCCTAGGGGTGCCTGGCCTGGCTCTGCCTCCTCACCGCTGACCTGTCCAACCCCACGGTTATCTGCGGCCACCTCCCTACGTGGCCACAGCACCAGATGCCCCAGTTCAAATGCCAGCCTCACTATCTCCTTGCTGTGTGACCGTGGGCTCACTGCCTCAGTTTCCCCATCAGTGAAATTGGGCAAGAATAGTTCCGACCTCTTCTGGGAACTAACAAAACTGCAATGTGTAATGTGCCAAGGGGGTGCCTGCAGCAGGCAGAGAATTTTAGGTGTCAGCTGTGTTTCCTGATGGAGTATGTCCAGCTTGTGACAGACGAGGGGAGAGAACTTGCTGGGGAGCAAAGCTGTGAAGCTGCAGCTAGAACCTGGTCCGACTCCTCTCCTCTTTCTCCCGCCCCTCCCCCAGGGTCCCGCGGAGTCTCATGCCCTCACAGGCTGCAGCGAGGTGGTACTGTGACCCCCCCCAGGGGACACCTAACCCATGAGCGTGGCAGGACCAGGCCAGGACACCCAGGACAAGCCAGAATGTTGGGCTGTGTGTCTGCATCAGGAACCCCCAGAGTGAGGCTGAGTTCCAGGTTTGCTAATTTAAATGGGGTGTCCCAGGAGGGGAGATGAGCCCCATGTATAAGGGGGCAGGTTGTGGCCCCAGGCACTGGAGGACTTTCTCATGATCAAGGACGCCCGCAGGTGGAAGCCGTGATGGTGGTGAGCGCCCCATCCTTGGAGGCATGTAAGCAGAGAGTATTGGCATGGCCCAGGCTGTGTCCTCTGCAGCCCCCACCCTGGGGTCTGTGAGATCTGTGCCGGGAAGGGGTCTCCCGGGAGCACATTGCTTTCTTAAGGCTCAGCAGGGTCCCTGCAGGTAGCAGCCTGGGAGGCCTGGGGCCCTCAGCTTAGCCCTGGCTCCTCTCTGGGCCTCTGTGTTTCCCTCCAATGGGAACTTCTCCAGATCTCAGCACAGCTAACCCTTGCCTGACCCCCAAGTCTAGCTCATTCTCCGTGGATGAGGGTGATCGGGGGACTCCCCTACCTGTCCGTCATGAGTGCCCATGTCCCCAGCACCTCCCACAGGGCTGTGCCTAGTGGGCACTGGACCAGGCTTCCGGACTAGAAAGATAAGGGCTTGAGGTCAGCCGTCCACTTGCAGGGGCCCTGAGCCGCCAGGCCGGCCACAGGGGGCTGGTGGTCGGGCCCCGTGCCTGCGCCCCCTCACCTGGAGCGCGATGGCCGGCACGGAGAAGATCATGGCTTCGTTGAACACTGGGTTGGGGTCGTCCCTCTTCACTGCTGTCTTCTTTTTGCTCATTTTCCTCCCATCCTGCAGCAGGTACACCTTGACAAAGGGGTCTGGGGGGGCAGAGTTGGGTGAGGGCCAGGGCCACACTCACCGTGGCAGCCCTGCCCTGTCCCGCACGGCCGCTGCCCAGCTGCGCTATGGCCATGTTCTCCCACAGTCCTGCCTGGGTCCTTTATTTTGTTCCTATTTGACAGATGAGGAAACTGAGGCTCACAGGCGCATCAGGAGGAGCGCTGAGCTCAGGACTCAGGCAGCCACCTCCCAGCTACTGCAGCTCCCCTCCCATGACACTCTGGGGAGCTGGGCAGGCCTCCCACTTTCCCTTCTATAAATGGCCTGACGCAGATGTCAGCCCGTGTCCTCGCTGCCTGCTCAGTGGAGCCTGACTCGGACGTGCAGAATAAGTCGCCGTCTGCACCCAGCGCCCACAGGGTGTCGGGCTGTGCCTGCCTGCATGCAGCCTCCCCCAGCGCCCAGTGCCCTGACTTAGTTCCCGAGGCAGCAGGTCCACCTGGCTCCACCATCTGCTGCCCTGGTCCCTTTAATGGGAGCAGGATGCACCCAGCCTCTGGGCAAGGAGACGCCCCATGAAGCCAGGCCTGGAAAGTGGGGCACATCATGCTTCCCTGACCTGGCCCCATGTGCTGCCTATGCTCTGACGTCCATCACCCCCACCTCACCCCCGGCTCCTTGCACCCTCTGTGGCTCCCAGGTTTCCGTGTGGCTCAGCCTTCCTACCAGGCATGGCTCCTGAGTCCAGCTGGGAGGGCTGGCCCGTGCCCACACCTGCTGAGGCCTCTAGGTGCCTGGGCTTAACAGCTGGGCCCCGGCCCCCCAGCCACAGGGAGCCAGGCTGCCGCAGGTCCTTACCCGCTGTGGTTTTGTCATTGGTCCAGATGAGGTTCTTGGCCTTCACCACCACCACGGTGAGGCGCTCGGCGGTGGGGAGGTAGCTGAGGGACAGCAGGATCTCCCCCACTGCGTCAGCAGCCTGGAGGACAGATGGCGGGGTCAGCGGGCTTGTGCGCCCTGGACGTGAGGCCCAGGGAGAGGCAGACGCTTCCTTCCCCATGGGGAAGTTGTTGCCTTGAGGATCCCTCTGATTAGGGTGCCAGGCTGGTGGGATGGAGAAAGGGGCCCCTCCCTGCTCCGTGGAGCACAGACCACCCTCCTCTCTGGGGGGCAGGGTGTCCAGCAGTGGAAGGAGGCCGGGGGTGCCTGTGGAACACAGCAGCTGGATGTGGTCACGTTCCTTTCCGGACCAAGGAAAGCTGGGCAGCGGGGCTGCTGCGGGCAAAGTGGGGGCTCAAACAACCACGTCGCCCCCAGGCTGGCCCCGGGGGACCCTGGGCCTGGCGTAGGCCGTCCTGCGCCGGCTCAGGTTCTCTTTAAATGTCCTCAAGGTGTGGGTGCTTTGCACAGCGGGGTCTGTGCTTGGAAGCCCCCACCGCGGAGCCCCAGGGTGCGCGGGGTGCAGACGGACCTTGTTCTGGTCCTGCAGGTAGAGCCAGCCACCGAAGGGCTGCCGCGGGAGGTCGAGCTCCGACAGCCTGAGCTCCACCGCGCCGGTGCTCACGTTCCGCTCGTCCTCGTCGACGCCGAGCACGGAGAACCGCAGGCTCTTCTCGTCCAGCGCCGCGGGGTCCAGGGGCACGGAGAACTTCTCGTCGAAGAAGATGGAGCAGGCGTTCCGCTGGATCTGCGGAGAGAGGGCCCGGGGAGGGGGCGCCACGCTGGAGGGAGGTGGAGCCCCGAAAGGAGAGAACCCCAAGGGGGGTCCAGAGAGCTGGGCTCCAGTCCTGGCTCTGCAGGCCCCACAACCTCACAAGCTTTCTCGGGGGTCTCAGCCTGGACGATGGAAGCCCCCTCATACTCCTCTCTGCATCCGGACCTTCCACAGTCTGACCCAGCCGTGCCCGTGCCGGTGCCCCCGGCCTCGCAGCCCTCCTGGCGCTGGCTGAGCAGCACGTCTGTCCTGCTTGTGTTCAGTCCCGACTCGGGCCAGGCATGCAGGGGGCAGAGGATCGTGGCGTCCAGAGCCACTGATGTCCGGGCCAGCCTGATGCTGGGACGGATAGGAGGACGCAAGGATGATGGGTGGATGGAAGGAAGGAAGCAGAGAAGGAAGGCAGGAGGCAGGGAGGCCCGCTGGAGGGAGGGACAGGTGGTAGCGGGGAGGGGCTGGGCAAGGCTGGGCAGACTCCCTTCCCAGCCCAGTCCTGCCTGGTGGGAGCCACTGGCCTCCTTCCCGGCACTGTGGGCCGCCCTGGGAAGACACTCTTGCAGCACCGCCCCCCTCCCTGGGGAGCTGCTTAGTAACTGCCTGGCAATATGAAAGAGACGAGTCTCCATCCCTGGCACCTCGCCTGAAGTTCCGGGCCGCCCAGCCCGGGCAGCACCCACTCCTGGGAGCAGCGGGAGGATGGTCACAGCCTCCTTCTTGGAGTAAGTCCAGGGAGGGCTCTGGCTCCAGGAGCTGCCCCACCCACTGGCCTGGGAGTCAAGGGCGCCTCCCCCAGGGGCGCCCCCCTTTTGTGGGCACTTGGAGTCTGCAGGGCCCTCTGCCCTCCTCTGGCCAAATTAGCCTCGCTGCTGCCTCTGCCCGAGGGCTCCCCCCACCCCGCCCCGACGCTCCGTGCCCTGTGCTGTGTGAGCATGAGGGAGAGGAGGAGGGGACCGGGCAGAGCCCCGATGCCTGCTCACAGCTGGGGATGTCCTGGGCAAAGTCCCTTCTTGTGCCTCGGTTTCCTCAGCAGTAAGATGCACTAACGGTCCCTCCCACGGGGGCCGAGGAGAGGGCCGCGGGTGGACTGGCTCTGGAGCGGGCTGTGTGGCTACTGACGCCCCCCTCACGCGTGTGACCAGGCCACCTGGGCCGGCCACAGGCGCGCGGGCCTAGGCCAGATGAGAACGCCTCATGGGCCCAAGACACTTACCCGGAATCGGGGTTACAAAGGAGTCTGCATATATTAACCATCCCTTCCTCAAGAATTATGCCCAGCTGACAGATGGGAAACTGAGTCACAGAGCACTTTTATGTCTTGCTCCGGGACATGTTGTGAGGACATGGGGAGCCGGATTCAAAACGAGGCATTTGGGTTCCTGGGTCCTGCTCTTGACCATGCCCTGGCCTGCCTCTCGGGAGCTGGGCTGCCCTCTCGTGGGGCTCACAGGCCCCTGACTGGTCCACTCCAGACCTCCTGGAGGGGGACTGTCCAGCCCTGAGCGTCAGCTAGTTCCAGCATGCATGTGGCTGGATGCTGTGGGTCTGAGGGGTCAGAGGCACTTGCTCCAACAGATTCTGGCCTCCTCCTGCCGGGTCAGAGGTCAGAGGTTGCAGTGCGCTGACTGTCCCGCAATCCAGTGTGGAGCTACTGCCCCCCGTTCTGGGTGGCAGGGTGTGTTTTGTGTTAGCTTTGCTCCCTCTTGGCATGGAGGGGTGTGGGGGGTGAGGTTGAGAGATGTGGGGGGATGCTGTTGTCTCCCTGACCCCTCTCTGGTTTACTCTCTGCCCCGCCCCGCCCTGAGCTGACCTCCACGGCCTGTTTCAACAGGCTCCCTTGACCTCTGGTTTCTGGTGAGGCAGGTCAGTGGGGCTCACCAGAGGAAACCGGTCAGAGGGAGGTTGGGGTGCCATTCCCCCAGGACTTCCCTGAGGTAGGGTGGTGGGTTGACCATGTCCCTGGACAGAGGGCCCAGCACCTGTGGAGTGGCCCATCCTACACGCCTGTCTCCTTTTGAATCCGATGTCCTCATCTCCACCCCACTCCCTCAGACCATCCCTGAGGTCACCCAAGCCCCCCATTATTAACAGTCCTGTTGGCAAGCCCTCCCGCAGTGAATCAACTTGAGCGTGTCACCCCTTTTCTGCCAGGTCCCCAAGTTGACACCAGGGGCAGGTGTGGAAATGGACAATGTCCACACTCTGGATTTGAGGGTCGGATGCTGGCACTGCCATTTTTGGGAGCTGAAGGTGGAGCCCCAGACTCGGGGCTGCGTCCTCCCTCAGAAACACCAACCAAACCGGCTCTCTAGCCCCGCCTAGGGCGGACCTGCGGAGCCCGGGGTGCCCTCTGCCCACCCCATGGCGGCTCGCACTTACCCGAGAGATGCCCATGATCTGCTCCTCAGGCAGCAGGCTGACGCGCACGAAGCAGGACCCGAAGCCGCCTTCCTCCCGCTCCAGCAGGTCCTTGCCCTCCAGCACAGCCACGTGCAGCGTGTGGGAGGCGCTGTCGTAGTCCATGCTCACCTCCACCTGGCCCAGCGTGAAGTCCTGCCCGAAGGTGTTGCTCACAGAGGAGATGGAGTTCAAGGAGTCAGCCGACTGCGACTTCCGGAGCGGCCCGTATGGGGCCAGGTCCAGCTCCCGGCCCATCAGCTCCAGCGGCCCCAGCTCGCTGAGGCTCTCAACGGTGTCCTCGAAGCTGAGGCTGCCTTTGCGGCTGGACGGGCCCTGAGCGCTGGCCCGCTGGGCGCTCCAGGCAGGCACTGTCTGGGGTGAGAAAGGAGACATGGGAGCATGCAAGGGCAGTGGGCATGGTGTGGTGGCAACAGGAGGTGACACGGTAAGTCCCCTCCATTCAGGGCAATCCAGGTCCCCCTTCTGCAAATCTGGCGCATGCCTTAGGATGACACTTGTTTAATACTATTTCATATCCCTGACCAGGATGTAAGAAAGCTTTTTCTCAAAATGTTTGTTGATATGGCGAGGGATCCACAAATAAAGATGTTCATTGCAGTGAGGTTTATAAAAAGGGAACGTCCTAATCTAAGTGTCCCGCAGAAGGGGACTGGGTAAGAATACTAGAGAGTAGCTACTCAATAGCAGACCCAGCAGCCTCAAAAGACGTTTACAACAATGTTTACAACATGAGAGAGATTTCCTGTGGGGCAACAGTTGCCTTAATTTCATTTTTCTTTTCTCTAAGTCGACTTTGGGACTTTAGAAGACTAAAATATTTGTACCCTAAGCATCTCCCCTGTGGCTGCATAGTCTTTAATGCACCCCCCCACTGGCCACTGAGTAGATAGCCATAATTTATGTTAGGGCTCCTCTGCTGCGGGCACCTATGTTGTTTCTATTTTTTCACAAAGATAAATAATGCAGCATCAAACAGCTTTCTTAAAATCCTGGCTCCGAGCACACAGTCCTTTGGAAAGCTTTTGACACCTTGGCCAACAAGTGGTGTCAATTTCCAGTCCCAGAATGGAGTGAGGGTCCCTCCTGACACCCCAAATGAATGAGCACGTGGGACCCTAACTTGGTAACAGATTCTGATAGTGCTCTCTGAACTCTACATGATGCTAGAAAAATTCTCTGCCAAGTGGCCAATGATGAAACTATCAGTAATATCAATTGAAAGCCCTAAAACGTTGAGCCTCCCTAAGGCAGTAATTCCACATCTGGGCATCCATTCCGAGTACATAATCCCACACGAAGACAGCATTCAACATATAAAACACCCACCGCATTGTTTATAATGGCGTTTAGGAAACCATGACACGCACTTAAAAAGGAATCTTGCGCAGTCATTAAAATGATGTTTACGAAGGATGCTCAATAATATGGGAAACTATTGCAGTTATAAGTGTGATGAAAAGAGCAGGGTGTGAAATTCTGTGTAGAAATGACACTCGTTGTGTAGAAACTATCCGTGGAGTAGAGACTGGGGGGTGGATTTAATGTGCTGGAGAGGAATATTTCAGAACGGGAACATCTCCCCACATCACCACCCAGAGGCAAGCAGTTCACAGTTGCTGGTCGCTGGGGGTTGGCATTTTGGGAGAGATTCCTCTCTCCCCCCCTCCTTCTCCTCCTCCTCCTTCTTTTTTTTAAAAGATTTATTTATTTAGGCATACAAGAGCTGGGGCACAGGCCAGAGACTGGGGGGGGGGGGTGAGAGGATTCACCAGAGACAGAGTGGGGAGCAGAACAGGCAGACTGACTGAAATACACTGCTGAGGGGAGCAGCGGGCGAGTCAGCGGAAATCTGCTGCACCGTGTGGGTAGCTCCCTGACCGGCCGGGGATCGAACTCGTACTGCAGAGGCTGCGGATTGCATCATAGTGCGGTGCTTAACCCCTTGCGCCACCAGGGAGGCCCTTCTTCATTTTTTATTGGGGTAACATCAATTGACAACACGGTATGGTTCAGAGAGGTGTTTTCTTCTTGATTACCCACAGAATGGATTTGAAAATGAAAAACATTCATTCACTCAACACATATTCACAGATGATGCGCTAACACTGCGTGATGTCGGAGGCCTGCAAGAGACAAGCCCTCACAGCGGGAATTCACCAGGAGGGAGCCAGGGGTGTGGAGGCGGGTCCCGCGTGGACGTGGGGGCATGGAGGCACCGCTTACATGCACCTGGGAGAAGGCAAGCCTCACCTTCTGCCTGGCCTCTGCATAGGTCTCCCCGTACTTCTGCTGCAGGTAGCGGTAGTCGTAGTTAGGGAACGGGGAGGGACTGGGGAAGGTCCCGGACGTCCAGAGCTTCCACAGGCTCACGGCGGCAATGCCCAGCAGCACCAGGGTCCCTGCCGCGTAGACACCCACCTCCCAGCCAGGCGGGCTCTTGATGACTGCAAGGCAAGGGCAGCCTCTCATTAGCGGGCACTGGGAGCACCCTCCTCCCCAGCCCCGTGTTCACAGACCCAAGGAGCAGGGAGCTCAGCACTGACTTAGTCACTGAACAAGCACTTATTGAGAACCTACTATGTGCCAGGCTCGGTGCTGGGTGGAGGGGTTCAAGCCATATTCTCTCTGCAATTTCCGCTTTAGCCTCTTTTCCACACAAACGTGTGTTTCTCCCAGGAGCGAGGCTTGGCGGGAGCAGATGAAGCCCTGTGAACAAGGGCTACTCATTCCTTAGGCTTTAAACCAACAGGGTTGCTCTCACTTCTCTGAGGCCTCAGAGGCCCTCTTGTTTCCAGATAATCAAAGCAGCCGTTTGGGGAAAAGGGAGGGGTGTAGGGGGAGAAAGAGAAATGACTCCATTTTGCCTCAACCTCATCTAGAAGGATCTAATCGCCATCAAACAACGAAGAGAAAAATATAGCACATCCAAACATTGGAATATTATTCAGCCGTGAGAAGGAATGAAATACAGCATGGACGGGTCTGGAAAAGATCATGTGAAGGGAAAGAAAAGGCCACCGGCGGTGGGAATCTGCTCCTATATGAAGGGTCCAGGCAGGCAAATTTGTGCAGACAGAAGGCAGGTCGGTGGTTGTCGGGGGCCGGGGAGAGTGGGGAATGTAGAATGTGGGATCTCTTTGGGGAATGATGAATATATTGGAAAGCTTGATAGTGCTATTGGGCACACAATCTACTAAATCCACTGAATTGTTACACTTTAAGTGGATAAATTGTAGGGTATGTGAATTTTATCTCAAGAAAGCAGTTATTTAAAAAAAAAAAGTCCTCAACCACAATTGAGAAGTGATTCAGGCTATGCGGATTTTGGGGGGCAAATCCAGGGGCACAACTGCTTTTTCTCCACTGTTCAGCAAGTGACTTTCCTTCTCGGAGCCTTACTGTTCCCCAAAATAGTGACCCATGATGCCATCCCGTGTGGCCCCTGGCAGGACCACCCTGTTGAAAAGTGTGGTCTCGCAATGCTTGGAAACCCAGCCCTCCATCCCCAAAGCAGCCAGTGAGCCGGTGGACTCCATTTTGCTAGTCACACTTGGAAAATACAGTTCGCTACACCATCCTCAGTGCTGCCTGAATGCCCACTTCAAATAGGGAAACCGAGGCTCACAAAGACCTTGCCTGAGTCACACAGCCAGGAGGGTGTGGTGTTGGGATTCCAACTCTGGCAGCCAGACTTCAGAGAAAGCAGGGGTAACTGCTGCCCCACCCAGCCTCCACCCAGCTTAGTCCCCTGGTAACAGGTTGAGAGAGGTGGGTAGGGTGTTTCAGGGGCAGAGATTTAGCGTCATCCATCCATTGAGCACCTACGGTGTGCAAGCCCCTGTGGGGGTGTAAGCCCCAGGCCCAGGCCCTTTATAGGAAGTGAGGTGAAAATGAATAGACAGAAAGGGGTGATGGGAATCAAGATGGAGAGGACTTCCTAGAGGAGGAGGAATTTGCATTATAAAGGAGTAAGTAAGTCACCAGGGACTGGGAGGTCGGGCAAGAAGAGGGGTTGGACAAAGCCTGGAGCATTCGTGGTGCCCAGTGGGGGCGTGGAACACTTGAAGCTAGAGGGGCCCTTCCTCACTGCTTCCCCAGGCCTGGTCACTCAGGGATAGTCACACAGCAGGGGCAGCCCCTCTGGTGGTGGGAGGCTTCGGCCTGCCCCTGCTGTCCAGAGCCAGCCACGTCTTGCCAGAATCCACAGCTCACTCTGGAGGTCAGGGCTCGTCCTTCAGCCCTGGCATTTATCTGGCATTTACCTGGCATTATCCCGACTCCACTTTCCAGAAGAGGGAAACTGAGGCTGAGAGAGGCCCAGGAATACATCTATGTGCCAGCGCACGGCCACAGAGGTGAGGGCGCTGGCTGGGTGCAGGCCCCCTGGTTCCTGGGCAGGCCACCTCCTCTACTCTCTGGGCCTCAGTCTCCACATCAGGAAACCTCGATGAAGACAGAAACAGCCCTCCCATGGGCTCATCCTGGGGACTTATTCTAAGGAGAGAACCCCCGCAAGTGTGATGTCTGGTGTGAGTCATCATGGCTGTATTTTTAACTGGGAAATCTGGAAATGGCCAGAAGGTCCCACAAGGGGGCCGGGGGTGGGGTGGGGGGGCTGTCCTGGGGAGGAATGTCACTGGCCTCTGAGAATGACAATTGAGGTCATCAGCAGGTCCCCATGGCTATGCAGAGACACCTTTCGGGCACTGTTAAGAGGAAAAAATAAATCACTCTCCAACATGATATAACCACACGATTTTGATGTAAAGATCACAGGGCGCGTGGGCCAGGGCGGGGGGGGGAAGGGGGGCCATGAGAACAAGCGGTGGTGGAGCTGCGAGCAGACCCTCCCTCTCCTGACCTCTGCGCTGAAACGTCATTTGTGAGCTAAAGAAAACCACGACCAAGGGGACCGAGGACCGTGTGAGAGGGGCTGGCCCGGCGGGCACAGCCGGGCAGGGCTAGGAGCTGAACTGGGGCCTGAGGCTTGAATGCGGAAAGGTGGCAAAGCAGAGCCAGGTCCCCCCAGCGTGAGCTTCCTGCCGGAAGCTAGTGCTCTTGGCAGGAGAGGGGGGCAGGGCTGGGGCCCCTGCACGGAAAAGCCCCAGGAGGTTGAGACGAAATGATGACAATTAATGCTCATTTATTTACTCAGTTTATTGAGCACCAGCCTTGGGAGGCGGGGACGCGCTCCCAAGGGGGCAAGGTCTCAGCTGAGACCAGCGGAGGAACGGGAGGAGGAGCCTCCTCTCCATGGACTACTTGCCAGGCCCTGTCCTAAGCCTTCGCCCGTTTGCCCACTGCGTGCTCAGCACAGAAGGCTCTGACTGTGCCCCTTCACAGATGAGGGAGCTGGGGCTCCAGATCGCTCTGTGACTGTGCCCCCTTTCTGATGAGGAAGCTGGGGCTCCAGCTCCGCACTGGTAACCGCCGCACCAGACATGAGGACGCAGCCAGGCGAGGCGGAGCAGGCCCAGAGGCGAGCACCGGGCGTGTGTGCCCGTGGTGGGAGGCCTGTGGTGGGGAGGCAGTGGGGTCGCTCACGAATCTCCCCAGCAGCCCTGAAGGGAGGCCTCCCCACCCCCTCCCCACAGGGGAGTAAGTGGAGGCTCGGGGGTTGCATGGCCAGCCCAGGTCACGCCAGGCCTGGGTAAGTCTTGTGAGCTGGCGAGCTGCCGTGCTCGCTGGGGAAGAGTGAGGACCCCTCAGGACCCCAGAGCCCAGCTCTCATGTGACTGGGGGTTGTCTTGGGAGAAGCTGGTGTGAGGGGGGGCACCGGGTGGCTGTTGGGGAGCTGGGAGCCCTGGGGTTGTGCTCCTTCCCTCTGTAAGTAGGGAGGGGAGACGGCGTGGGTGCTGCGGCCGATGCTGAAGCGCAGTTGGAGCATGTCTGGGATCTCCAGGCCACACCCCGAGCCCATGCCTGCCGGGCGCACCCTGGAAAGCGGGAGCTCCTGCCTGTCTGGGTGACATGACTGGGTGATCTGAGTGTGACTAGCTGCTCAGCAGGGTCTAGGAATGGCCCCAGCTGAGTGGCTCCCGCCCTCAGACTCATCCTTAGGGAGCTGTGGGCCACGGGCCTCAGGGCAACCCACTCAAGTGACATGGAGAGAGTCGCTTCCATTGGAAGGGAGCACCCTGACCAGAAAGATGAAGGCCTCAGGCTGGTCCCACCTGGGTGTCCCCAAGGCTGTGTGACCTTGGACAGGTCACTGACTGTCCTTACCAGTATTGGGGTATTGGTATCCCACTGACACCCCACCCCGGCCTGGTGGGAGGGCCCCTGAGGTGGCAGACTTGCCGCTGCACTCACCGCTCGGGTGGTACTCCGCCACGTCCACGGCCATGGTGCCCATTACAGCGGATGGCACTGGAAGGGAAGAGAGCCAGCAGAGAGGGCTTCAGGGGGTCACCCACCCCCCTGGCCTCCCTGGGGCCCATGTGCCTGTCGCTTGGAGTGGTGAGGGGGGCCAGGCAAAGGTATGTGGTTTTTAAAAATAGCATCTTTAAAAAATGGCATTTGAAGTACCTTTCAAGCACTCCTAGACCTCACTCCCGGGTTGCCAGTCAGCGCACAGGATGAATTTCACGTTTGTGTTTAGTGGTATGTAGTACATCCCAAACTCCACATGGGATATACTTACGCTGAAAAAGTATTCACTGTTTACCTGAAAAAGTGACTGGGTCTCCTGGATTGGTACTTGCTATTTCTGGCACCCTCCTTGTTTCCATGCGAACAACAACAGGCTGACCAGGGATCCCCTGAGGCTGTCCACAAGCTCACTCCAAATGCTCTTACTTAAATCGGAAGGAATGAAGGCCTTTCCACAAATTCTATTAACAGTCCTTCACCGCTTGGGACGGCTTCCAGCCCACGCCCCAGCTTCCACGCCTAAGTTTTAGGAATTGATGAAGGTCTGACTAAGTTGTTCTAGAAAGACCTGGGGGCTCATCAAGCTCTTACCTGAACCCAGGTGACTGCTCATTGATTGGTGGTGTTGCGAGGAAGCAAACCTGCCCCCCAGACATGTTCTACGTGTGTGCGCGCGTGTGTGCGAGGTTTGGAAAAGGGAGGCTGGAGTGAACTTCAGGGTCCCAGCCCCAGGGTCAGAGACAGACAGACGGACAGGATAGCCCCCACGCCCGCCCCTGTGTCCCGGGAGGTTCAGAGAGTTGGTCCTGATCAGCTGAGGGAGGTAAGCGGGCGCCAGGGAGGGCTGTGAGGCCGCGGTGCGCTCGCCCACTCAGGGCAGCAGCTTTGCCGTTACCTTGGGAACCCAGCATCATCGGCTCTTCTAGTTCTTTAAAGAAAAGCCAGATACCTGGACTTCTGACCGGCACTGCCAGTTCACACACACGGAAATGTAAACACTGTTCAGACACAGCGGAAGGCTGTGGCCAGCCAGTTGGCATTCTGTGGGTTCCCTTTGGGACACAGCCAAATCAGAGCATTTCCGGACTCCTAGGGTCCCCCCCATCTGTCGTTCTAGAGCCAAGAAGCTGGGTGCTTTCAGGCAGATAGGGTTCCCGAGCGCCCGTGGGAGGGTGGTAGGTCCCAGGGCATGGAGCCTGGGGAGCAGGTGGAACAGCGCTCGGTGGGGAAGGGGGAAGCCCGCCAGCAAACTCCCCGGTGATGCCCCACTCCCACGAGTGAGATGCAGGTTGTCATGGTGACGGGAGGGTGGTGCCAACCCAGGCAGGGCTTCACCCAGGCTGACTTGAGGGGAAGCGAGCTCCTGGGACGAGGCTGATGGGGATGACAGCTGCCCTGGCTGAGCATTCGCACGCATATCACCTCATTTAATCCTCCAGTGACCCCAGGAGAGGGGACTATTATTATCTCTGGTTTGCAGAGAACTCCTGAAGCCTGAAGGTAAAGTCATTTACCCCAGGCCACACAGCGAGAAATCCTCTGACTGCTCCTATCCCCTGCGCCTTCCCGGTGGAGCGCTCGGCTTCAGAAGTTGCCCAAGAAGCCTCAGGCCAAGCCCCAGAGCAGCCCAGCTCCTGGCAGAAGGGCCTGGACACTCAGATGCTCATGTCAACGTGACCCATGGTTGCAACCTGCCTCTGCTGGGGCCTGGTCATGCCCTGGCAAGCCGACTCTGAGCCAGAGAGGCTACACAGGAGGGCTGCTGCTGGCCACAGGCTGAGCCGGCATGGGCTGGGTGGGCACCTGTGGCAGGTCCAAGGAAGCTCCCTCAGTGGTCCCCAGAACCTGTCTGAGAAGCGGCAGAGAGGAATTGGGGGAAGGAGAGTGGGGAGCAGCCAGCACAGAGTTAGGAGTCAGCCCTTCCGGCTGGGAACCCCAGAACTATCCCCTCACTAGCTCAGTGCCTCTGCTGTCCCTTCTGTAAAATGGGCCCGCGACTGCCTTTCAGGGCGCTGGGAGGGAGGGCCAGGAAGTCTGTGGTCGGCCTCGGCCAGTGTCGGCTGCCGCGGTTCTTGTCCTGGCAGTGGTCCAAGGCTGGCTGGCCCTGAGCTGGAGCTGGGATGGGGGGGCAGGGGGTCAGCTTGAGGATGTTTTATTTGCCTTAGGGTGAGCGGCCAACATTTTATAATTGGGAAATGTCCCATTCAAGTGGATTTTAAAAAAGATGAATTTCCAACTTCTCTTTTAGTTAGATGTAGGGACAGCGGGCATCCACTCCTGCCCCCCAGCACTGCTAGGGCTGGATCTAAGAAGGCCGGCCCCTCTGGAGGGGCATTTGCTCTTCAGGCACCTCCCACTCTCCCATTTGCTTCCAGAACCTCCCGGTTCTGGGAAACACCTCCTTTCTGATGAGCTAGGGGAAGTCCAGAGGGGTTAAGTGACTTGCCCAAAGCCCAAAGTCCAGCCAGCAACGGTGGAGCTGGGCCTGGCAGTCATGCCTGCCGCCTGGCCCGCCGCCTCTTCTATGAGCAGCCACACTGCGGAGCCAGACTTCACAGCTCCTGTTATGGTCCCCACTGCACAGAGGAGGAAAGCGAGGCTCAGAGAGGAGCCCGAGCTCACCCGCCAGTGAGCCGGGAAGGGAGCCCCAGCCAGAGCTGCCTCTGCAGCAAGGGCCCCTAAATGGGTTTACTCGCCATCTGCAAGACGCTCCAACCCCAGCAGGCGCCTGCGGACAGCCTGGAGGTCTGCCAGGCCGAGGGGCTGGGCTCTGGCTACCAGACAGACGCTGATGAGGCACACGCAGGCCAGGCTCTCCTGTGACCAGAGCTTCCCCGAGCCTCTGACCCAGAAAATGGAGCACAGTATGGTTCAGAGCTGCCCTAAGCCCTCAGTCAAGCTCCTCAGATGGCACGTGCCCTTCCTGCCCCCCTTCCCACCCAATCTATTCGTTCTGGCCCGCACCCACACACCCTAGCTGCATGGAGCTGACTCACTGACAACAGCTCCGGGTTCAAATCCAGGCTCATGCATCTCCACCTGGCGACACCAGCCTGTGGCTGTAAGAACTGACGTGACGTGCTAAATGCTCAGCGCTGTGCTGGGCATGGAGCGGTCACACAGTTGAGACCTAATGATCAGCGGACAGACAGATCCCCATTTTATAGGCGAGGAAGCAGGGCCCTCGGTCAGTCAGCATATGAGTAGCAACGCCAGGAGCAGTGCCAGGGTGGGAGGAATCTGGGCTCCCGGCCACCACGCTGCCTCCTGACCGGGCCTTTTGGGGGTGGAGGTGGGTGGGAAGAAGAGCCACTGGCCTTACTGGAATCTGACCACAGTCAGCTCCCCTCCTGGACTTGTTGGCGAAAGGACTTTCCAGGAATTTTGTACCTCTGCAGGGGAGAGGGGCCCTTGTCTCTGCTCCCCCACCCCAGTCCCTTGCACACAGTCCCCACGTCACATCTCTGGCCTGCAAGGTGCTGGCTCTCCTGACCCTCAGCTGGAGGCCAGCAGGCAAGGGGGAGGCTGGGGGCAGGGTTACCGGGGAGCCCGCTCCAGGCTGCAGCCTCTTTTGGAGCTTTAAGATTGAAATGCTTTTCAAGTGTCGCCCCTCTCCTGAGATAATCACTATCCTTCCCAAATCCCACAGAAACCACAGCACAGACTGGCTGGGTTTTTAGGGTACCTACTATGTGCCAGGCACTGTACCAAGGACTTGCTGTTATTTCAACAAAGCCTCTGTGCTGCCCGCTGAGGGGCTGCTGCTCTGCCACTGTACTGGTAAGAAAACCGAGGTGCAGAAAACGGCCAGCCCATAGTCACCAGAGTCCAAGCTTGAACCTGGGCTGGGATCCCCTACTTTCCAGAGCGCCTGGGGAAGAGTGCAGATTTCAGAGTGAGGAGGCTAGGGGCCTGGGTACTGTCTTGACCCTGCTCCAGACTGACTGTGTTACCTTGGGGGGTTCTCCTGCCCACCCCCTTGCTAGTGGGAAGCACACTTGCCTTTGCTCTCAATGCCCTGAGGGGCAGGGGTGCGGGGTGAAGGGGCTGATGTTCCAGAGTGCAGCTTCCTAGGCTCCTTGGGGTGCAGTGGCTTCATTAGTCATCATTAGTGACTGAGGAGGGGGCACGCAGGCCCTCTGCAGTCCTCAAAGGGTCTGCTGGCTCAGCGCTCCTACCCCCACAAGCCTGCCTCCAGGTCCCCAATTGTGGCTCCACTTCCATCACCTCCTCAGCCCAAATTGACAGCCCCGTGGCCCTGAGAAGGGGCACAGCTTTCTTTCCCAAAGGGTGCGAGTAGCATCAAAGCTCCCTAGGGGGCCCTGGAAAGCCCCCACTCATGCTGATAAACCCCCACAGACACTGAGGATCCTCTTAGGCTCCCGGGGGCTCCGAGGGACGGGTGCGACATGCCTCTCAGTACTGGGGCATCTCCAAGACCCGTCACCCCTATCTCGGGAGTCCCTGGGGTATACGGGCACGGGCTGTAGTGGGCTCATTACTGAGCCGGGGGCGGGCGCGAGGCTGGCAGGGGCGTGGGGCAGTCAGGGTGCTGCGTGTGAAAGTGGGGTGTGTGTGCGGCACGGGCGCCGGGGAGGCGTGCAAGTGGCCGGGCAAGCCGCGAGTGTTCACTCGCGGGGCGCGATGCGATGCGCAGTGCGTGGAGTGGGCCGGCGTGCGTGTGCAAGCGCGGCGTGGATGAGCGGTCCAAGCGAGTGCGTGTGTGTGTGCGCGTGTGCGCGCGCGTGTGTGCGCAGCGCGCGGAGCCTGGGGTCCGCGGGCGGGGAGGGGGCGCTGCACGCATCTCGGGGCGCGGACCCGGCGCGGGGCGCGGGCGGCGGGGCGCGTACTCACCCGGGCTCCGCCGAGGGGCCGCCGCTCCGGCTCGGGCTCCGCTCCCGGCTTCGGCCGGCCTCCCGCAGGGCGCCCTCCCCGGCGCCCCGCCCGGCCGCCGCCCGCGAGGCCGCCCGCAGTGCCGCCCGGCGCGGGTTCCGCGGAGCGCGCGGGGCCGGCTCGGCCGGCCGGGGCGGCGGACTGAGCTGCGCCGCAGTCCGGGCACGCTCCCAGGCGCCCGCCGCGCGCGCCCCGCCGCCCGCCGCCCGCCGCCCGCTCCCTCTGGCTTTTAAAGTGACAACCGCGTCGCGCGCCCCGCGGGCTCCGGGGCCCGGGCGAAGATCCCCAAGCGCGCCCCGAGGCCGCGGGCGCCCCGAGGCCGAGCCTTCCCGCGCGCCCCGGCCGGAGGGCCAGGGCGGGGCCGGGCCGCGCGCCCCGCGGCTCGAGCGGCCACGGAGCCCCGGGCGCGCCGTCTGCAGGCCCCGCCCGCCCCCGCTGGTTCCGCTCCCGCTCGCGGCCTCAGTTTCTTTTCCTGTGCAACGGCCCGACGCGGGTTCTGCGCATCTGCGGGACCCGCGGAAGCAGGCGGGGCGGCGGGAGCCCCCTCCGAGCGGGAGCGCACCCCCCGCCCCCCGCGCCCGGTCCGCGGCCGCCGCGCAGCAGCGTCTCGCGTGAGCCTCCCGGCGCCTCGGGGGCGCTTGGTTTTTTACCGAGGGAAACTGACTCCGAGCGGG
Source organism: Talpa europaea (assembly GCF_964194135.1). Classification (NCBI taxonomy): domain Eukaryota; kingdom Metazoa; phylum Chordata; class Mammalia; order Eulipotyphla; family Talpidae; genus Talpa; species Talpa europaea. Next base: position 3,240,334 of record NC_140073.1, read on the forward strand.
AATGACCTCCCCGAGCCACAGAGCCCAGGGTCAGGGCCAGGACTTGACGCCCAGGCCGCGGGACGTGGGGGCGCCTGCTGGGGACCGCGCAGGGCTCGCGCTTTCTCTCCCCGAGGAATGAATGAATCATTCAGGAGAGTCAGGACGCCCCCGCCGGACTCCGGGCTCGGCGCCCGTGTGGGGTGTGGGCGAGCCTGCCTCTCCTGGGAGCGGGGCGCAGCCCCCCGCCGCGCGGCCTGGCGGGGAGGCCACTGGCACGAGGTGGCCTGGAAGCGCGGGGGCAGCGCCTGAGGGCGGCACAGTAAACAGGAGCGGCTCCGTGGGCACCTGGGATGCCTCCCCAAGGGGGGTTCCGGGCGGGGGCAAGCGAGTGTGTGGACTTGGCAGTGGCCCCTGTAGCCTTCACGGCAGGCCTGGCGGCCAAGAGCGACCTGTGGGCACTGCCCTCTCGGTGGGAGCTGGATCTGCGCAGGTCTTCAGGGAGGGGGGCCTCCAGGGGGGACCCTGGGGAGCCAGAGAGGCAGCCTCACTCTCACCACGGGGGACGCCCTTGTTTCCATCCATCTTCAGAACCTGAACGAAAAAGGAGAACTGGTATTAATTATGCCCCTTGTGGGGAGGAGCTGGGCACCGGCCACAGGCTTTCCTGCCATTTCCCCTTCCGCTTAGTCTTAGGGGGCTGGTGAGGGTCGAGCCCATCCCCATGTGCCCGCACGGAGGCCTGAGGAATGCAGAGCTCCCTCTGGGAGGGGGGGCTGAGTTAGGCCCTCAGCCCATGAAAGGGCCCGCTGTGATGGGGGGGGGGTCTTCTAGTTGCATCCAAAAGATGAGGAGGAAGCCGGCCTGGCTCTAGTGCCCGGCCCCCGCTGTGCAGGCGCTGCAGTGACAGGACATCTCGCCCATTTCAGGTTGAAAACCCTTCCAGGGGCAGAACCCCCGCACGTGCACCAAGACAGGAGACTCCAGTGCCCACCAACAGCCGCGGTGTGGATGATGTGGTGCAGTCCCAGGGCGGCACACGTCCAGCAGAGAGTAGAGCCCGTTACCCGCTGCTGCTCAGAGGGCGAATTTCGCTGCTAATAGACACGAGGAGCCAGCACTCTGCACAGCGCGGCCTGGTTCCATTTATAGTTTAAAAAACAGGCGAATCGACTTTTCCCTACTACTTTGACTGCTATTAGCAGTCACCACGGAGGTTACCCTGGGGTGGGGCAGGGGTGACAGGGAGGGGTCGGGGGTACTGGGGGGATGTTCATGGTCTGCTTTTGATCTCAGCCCAGGTGTGTCCACTTTGAAAATTCTTGGCATTGCATCCCCAGGGTTTGTACACTTTTCTGTGTGTGATATGCCTTCAGGCAACTTAAACCCCCACCCCCAGTGCGCGGTGCTGGAGTAAAAGCCACACTCCTTTCAGTGCTCTACCTGGGCTGACCTGTGCGCCACCCCCTCCCTCAACCCCATCTCCCTCCAGCCTCTTGGGCCTTCTGGTGCCACGGAGAGTTGCCAAGCCATTTTCTGCTTCAGGGAGTCCCCCTTGCTGGTCCCTCCGCCTGGAAAGTGCTTTCCCTGCTCTTGCCAAGATACAATGTTATAAGCCACTGTTACCTCAATTACAAAAGAAAGAATAAAGCTGCTGTAAATTTTTTTAAAAGATTTATTTATTTATTTATACAAGAACCAGGGTACAGACCTGATGCGCCGGAGGGTGAGAGGATTCACCAGAGACAGAGTGGGGCACAGAACAGGCAGACTGACGAAACACACTGCTGAGGGAAGCAGCGGGCGAGATGTTGGCCCCTCGCCGGCTGGCTGGGATCGAACCAGCACTGCAGAGGCTGTGGACAGCTTCACAGCGCGGCGGCCTGCGCCACCAGGGGAGGCCCTGTTGTAAATGCTTTGAAGGAAAAAAAAAAAAGGTTGCTTCCTCCACCCTTATCACCAGAAGAGTCACCGTCAGAGAGACTGCCCATCCCCATAAGCCCTCCATCCACAGCACACTTTATTTCCTTTAAAACATTAGCCATCACCTGTAATTATTCACAGTTTTCTGCATCCCTGAATAGAGTAATAATTGCAAGCATACTTGCTACGTGCCCAGCACTTTCGAATATTGAAGGAAGATGCAGCATCCTCACCCCCAATCTCCTTTTTGAGATGGAGGCAGTTGGCGCTCAGAGAGGTTCTTTGACTTGCTCATGGTCACACAGCCAAGATTTGAATCCGGGCAGCCTGGCATTTAATATGCTCTGCACCACCACTGACTCTGCACCACTCTGTACATGACATCCTCATTTCTTTTTTTTTTTTTTAAAGATTTATTTATGCGTACAAGAACTGAGGTACAGGCCAGAGATGGGGGGGTGTGAGAGGATCCACCAGAGACAGAGCAGGGAACGAAACAGGCAGACTGACTGAAATACACTGCTGAGGGGAGCAGCGGGCGAGTCAAGAGCAGTCTGCTGCGTCATGTGAGTAGTCCCTGGTGGGGGATGGAACTCGTGCTGCAGTGGCTGCGGACAGCGCCATAGGTTGTGAAAAAACCCCTGCACCACCAGGGAGGCCCAGCACCCTCATTTCTTATGTATTTTATAACTGGAAGTTTGTACCTCTGGACCTCGTCACCCATTATGCCCACCCCTCCGCCCCCTTCCCTCTGGTAAACTCCATTCTGTGTCTGAGTTTGGTTTGGTTTTGGAAATCTATACTTGGATAGATCAAATCTCTCTTCTTCCTTGTAGTGTGTCTGGGACAGTGCCTGGCACAGTGCCTGGCACACTCAGGTACTCAGTAAATATGTGTGTGTGAATAAATGAATGATGCCTACAGTGCTAGTGGGAGGTAGCAGGAAGCTTGGATCTCAGAATGGGTGTTGCGGAGAAGGGGGTGCAATGCTATCTGGATCCCCCAAAGCAGGGTAGCCAGGGAACCAATGGCAGATGGAGGTTCTGAGACATCTGGAATTAACTGCAAGTCAAGTCCCTACTTGGGTGGGACACACCTCCTACCTCAGTCAAGTCCACTTCCAGCCTCCCGCCAGGCACAGAGACCCTTCCAGAGGGGCTATACCCTATCTAAGGGCCCTGGCAGGTGATGCCACCCATCAGGCAGTGGTGGCCCCAGGAGAGTGACACAAATCATTGGAACCACTGGCCAGAGTCTCTCTCACTGAACCCAGGAACCTCCCCAGGGATAGGAAGATCCCAAACAACCTGGAGGCCAGTGGTGGCTGCGGGACCAGCCGGTGAAGGCCACCGCCTGTGTCATCATGTCCCTTGAGCCTGCTATCAAGTCCCCAAGCTCCAGTCAACTGCGTCATTAAATCCCAGCGCTCTTCTGCCTTCATCTGTCCTGGTGGCTATGACCATGGCTTTGTTCACTGACCCCAAGCAGCCCGCTTCACTGTCTCTTAGCGGGACCCCTACTCATTTTTCAGTCTCTGGGACAATTGTGACCCATCCCTGAAAAGCCCGGGCGCCTCAGATGAGGTGTTGTCCTGAGGTCTGGCCCAAGGAACGTTCCATTTAGGCCTCGTGGGGGTACTACGTGTGGAGTTGGCCCCATCAAGAGCTCAAAAAACTAAGGTTCTGCAGAGGGAGCTCGAGAAGCAGGCCTGGAATGTGGTTCTCACGACCAGAGAGCCCGCAGGCGGTTCTGCACAGCACAGGCTGGTCCAGCCTCTTGAGGTCTGTGCCCTACCTGGTCCTAGCTCTCATTGTCAGAGAGGCTCAGCCTGATGCTCCCGGTACAGTCCTGAGGTCAGGCAAGTGCAACCTCCAGCAAGGGGCTCCCCTTCTCTGGGCTCAGAGCCCTCGTCTGAAGAGAGACGGTCCTCAGCTCTCAAGACTGGAGGAGAATGACAGGAGGTGGAGCATGGCACCCAGCAAGCTCTCAGCAGTCGGGAGCTGCTGCTATTCCCCACCCCCAGATCTCTGAAGTAGTAAGAGAGACCTAGAATCTTTAATACGAGGCATGTGAGAAGTGCCTTCTCTCCCGTTACCCCATGCGATCCTCACAACAGCTAGTGACACTAGGGCAGGTGATCCCAGTTTATGCAGGGGAATGGAATGACACACTGAGCACAGAGAACATTCTAGAATTGGAAGGTTCCTCTGGGGCAGTCCCGGAATTCGGGGGGTGGGGTGGGTGGTAAGGGATTCTGGAGTTGTGGGTCTTTTGGGAACAGCTGACTGGGAGCAGGAGTGACTTCCAGGATATCCATAGCTGAGGCCCTTGATTCCAGAGGCAGTGTACGTGGTGTACGGCACAGTGTACGTGGTGGTGATGGGGGGCGGGGCTAGAAGGGCAACTTAGCCCCTAAGCTAACTGAGGGAACCAGCAGAAGGGAGATCAAGGCGGGAGCAGGTCCATTTCCTGGGCTCCTTCCCAGGATCCTGTGTCCTGGGGGTGAGGGAGTTGCAGGGCTCCCTGTCAGAGCACCCAACCAGACTGGCTGGATTCACATCCCTATCATCTCATCACTCTTTGCCATGCTCTGAGGCAGATAGGGAAACTGGGGCTCACAGAGCGGAAGCAGGAGTCACGCTATGAACCAGCATCAGACCCTCTGTCCCCACCCCACCCCAACACCCAGCCCTGCAAGGAGTCTGCCCCCCTTCCTAGCTTGCCCCAGGCACCCTCTTGGCCACACTCAGCTCCTTCCATGGCCTCTTCAGCCTTGACCTCATGTCTGCCGTGATGACTACTGTGCAGGTCCAGGCATGAAAGTGATCTGGGGAGACCATTGGGGGTATCCTCAAGTACCTGGATCTGGCAGGGTGCAGGGACACACTTCCAGTTATAAGATGAATAGCTGGGGCGCTCCTGGATAGCTGGATGACTATGGTCCACAGCGCCTGTTGTAGGCTTGAAAGGCGCTCGGGGCACACATGTTAATGTACTCACCGCGAAAGAGGAATGGCGTTTGTGTGGACCGATGGGGGTGTTGGCTGAGCTCTGGATCATTTTACAGTATCCAGGTGTATCAAACCAACAGGCTGAACACCTTAAATGTACACCACATGATATGTCAAGTATGACTCAATAAAGCTGGGGTGAAAGAGTTATTTTAAAAGGAGTGGCTTATGACATTATAAATGAGACCTAATTTCACATACTCAATGTTCCTACCGTTTCATTGTGCTTAAGTGTGGTTTCCACTTTCATCTGGTGGGAGAATAAATCCACTAATTTTCCACTCAGAAAAAGAAATGTGGCCAAGAGCAAATGTGAGCAGGTGGCAGAGGTAGCATTCACGCAAAGGAGTGACAAGTCATAATAACAACTAATGAGTTGCTGATAAAACAGATGGGTAAAAGGAAAGAGGAGGAGAAAATGAAATCGAGGGACTTCCTCAGGATGGGGGAGGAAGTGCTCCCCCTCAGAAAGGAAGAGAAGTCCTTCCATCCAGAGCTGATCTTTTAATACAGTATGGAGTCTTCTTTCTCCCACGCCCTCTTCTGCCTGCCTCCCGCCCACTCAGGAACTGAGAGCTCTCTGTGTAAAAATAGCGAACTGAAGGAGTCTGAAAGGAGCTCCTTCACAGAGTGCTCGGGAGAGCATCCCACACTGTGGTGACCCCTGTGTGTGGGGGTGGCTGCTGGGGTTCAGCGGAACCAGCTGGTAGGTGATGGAGCAGCCCCTGGGAGGCCCTTTGCCCTCAGACCCAACATGGGCACTGGCTTGCCTCAGTCTCCCCTTGGGAACCACATGGACTGACTCCCCCATCTCCTGTCCCAACCCCTCTAGGTGGTCCTCTCCACAAAGCAGTTCCACCACCCTGCTGGGTTCCCTCCTACTCGGCCTACCTCCTCCATCCTCCCAGGTCTTGACCCCAAATTGTCTGCTCGGTCCAGGCTCCCTCTACCCCACCAAGGACTCCCTTCTTCCACCTTCTCATCCATTCTCTTGCTCTTCCTCCAGGGTGCAATTCATTTCTCCTACTCCTCTGTAAGGGTTTTTCCAACTCCTAGCAAGTAATAGAAGCCCACTTAAGCTAGCTGAAGCAAAAGAGGGGGATTTGTCCCAAAGTCCCGGCATTTCAAGGCACCCCAGCGCAGCAATGCAGCCAGATGGCCATAACAGACAAGGATCAGGGACACAGGGACATCGATGGCCCTAACACTCTCCCCTCCGTGGCTCAGCTTCCTTCTCTGCCATCTCCTCATGGGACAGAAGCTCACCCACAGTTAGCATCATTTTCTAGAAACCCAACCTGAATCACAGTCTCAGGAGAGAGCTGATTGGCTGGCGCGAACCACGTGATCACCACCGCGCCAATCCAAGACGGCCAGAGTGTAGTCACGTGGCACAAACATGGCTGCCTCCAAGGCCGGCCCTGGAGGGAGAGGAGAGGACTACGGGTTGTTGACGGCAGACAGGAGGTCTCCCCGCCTGCCTATCCTCACCCTCCTTCTTCCAGTGGAATGAATTGCTCTCCCCCCGTGCTTCCGGCACTTCCTCTGCAACGCCACTTAAACACCTAAACACCAGCCGCTTTTGTCTGCTGGCTGTCTGGGTCGTGCACAGCCCATGCGAGAACCCCGACCTGCGGCACGGCCGCACCCGGGGCTCCAGTGCTAGTGCCGGCACTGCGTCCCCAACCCCCCTTCGTGGGCGTACAGCTGTGCTGGGGCACCCGGCCCTGTGCAGGGTTTCATGCTCTGCTGTTGCTATCCTGAAATTCTCAGTAATGTTTGAAGAGAGAATCTGGAATTTTCATTTCCCACGGAGGCCTGTGAAGGATGTAGCAGCCCCTTCCACTCACCTTGACCTGCCTGAGCTCTTCCTCCCAACAGGTCCTAGTTGGCTTAACCTGCTGGAACAAATGCCCCCACGGCAATGCATTTTCTCTAATTGCGGAGGTTAGAAGTCCAGGTTCAAGGCGCAGGCAGGCTTGGTTGCTGGAGCCCTGTCTTCCTGGTTTGCAGAGGGCCGCCTGCCGGCAATCTTCACACGGCCTGTCTACTCTGTGGTCCGTGGAGACAGCCCGCTCTGGTGATTCTCCTTGTAAAGATACCATCCTGTCTGATTAGGGCCCCTCATTGAACATTAGTTACCTCCCGAATATATAAATGTTCAAAATTAGTTGCACATAAATGAATGGTAATAGTGTCCTCAGACCCCAGAATTAACTTACCAAATCCCACCCCACAGGAACGTTCTTCTTTCAGGTAGCAGGGAAACCTGAAGTCACCTTGAGGATTAGGGGTTCAACATATACCTTTGGGGGCAGCTGGGCAGTGGGGAGAGTCACAGGCCAGTCCTTCACGTCAACCACACTTGCTGGTCCCTTTGCTTGCCCTGAAGCCCACGCTCATGCCTGCCCCTCAGATCTGGATGACACCGTCCTTTGGGATTGACATGTGTTTTCCTCCTCACCGTGGGCAGCACACCACGCACTCTGTGACCCCACTTAGACACCCCAGTCCTGGAGAAGGGTGAGGCTAGATAGCCTCCTCCGCTGGGTAGGGAGCGCTTGCACCCTTCGAGGACTTTGCCTAGATGCTGCTTTCCTTGGGATGCCCTGAGACCCCTCCTCATCCTACACCTGTTTCTACCCACCTCCCTCTCTCCCGGTGGCTACCCTTGGAGCCCTCCTTATCCCATCCGCCTAGAGCTCCCACCATCCTATATCACAGGGGCCCGCTGTGGGGCCTGTGGGGCCCGCTGCTCCCTTTGTGATGACTCACCACGTCGCCTCCTCATACAGGCGCAGCACAGAGAAGGCGCAGTGAACACTATCTGCTCTTTGAAGGCGGGCCTCATCTTGTCACCTCTGATCTTCTCCTCCAGGGTCCCTTTCTCATGCACCCAAAAGGTGTGCAGAGAGGACTGTCTCCAGTCTTTGTCTTTGTCATTCTCACTTGTTTGACTTGACCCAGCTCCCTCAAACTCCCTCCACCTTACTGTAAATGGCTGCATTTCATATTTCCACATGGCTGAACTTCTCGGCCAAAGAAAATGTTCTTTTGTATTCTTAACTATGTAACTTTTAAAAATGAAAGCAGCCAAAGATCCCAGATAACCTCACAACATGTACTTTTTGTTTACAGTTGTTCGAGTTCTTAAGAAATAGGTTTGTTTATTTTTTTTAATTACAGAGGCCATACAGTTATATCCTCATGATACCAAAAATTTAAAAAATGCTCCTAGCTCAAGATTTGAACCAAACGTTGGTTTGCATTTTTTACACAACTGACCTGAACTTCCTAGCTGGCAGGTCTGCTCAGTGGCAGCAAAATCCCTAGTACTGGCGTGGGGCGTTTTCCATGTGCCCTGAGACTTGGTAGTCTTTGAGGAGAACTTGAGGTTTTTATTACACTTCTGACCTGGACTGACTGAAACCCAGGGCAACACTTAATAATCTTGTAGTTTCATAAAATCACACTTAAAGCTAGACCCTCTGACATTTTCTATTCTGTTGCTCTTTTCTGTTTTGTTTTATGCTGTTTTATTTGAGTCAGTGCTGTTGGCCAGCCCATAGAATTTCATGAACAGAGGGAGGGTCTCAGGTGGCTTTCTGTCCCCATCCTTTCTCTTCTCCCAGGACAGAGCCTTGCTTCGCAGGTTTTACTGCGGTTCCTGGTCCCCACACCCTTCTCTGTCCCCTACCCCACCCTGTCCCCTCAAGGGGGCTCACCCTTAAGCCCGCTGATGCCCCAGAACTTAGCCCATTTCTTAGGCGAGAAAGCAGACTGCCTGACATGAGCTACACCAGCGCTAGCAAGAGGCAGACTTCATAGTGGGGCTCACACCAGGGTGTGCCAGGCCCTGGATGTAACTGTTTAGATGCAGGAAGCAGGTCCAGAGAAGGACACTTGTTTGAGTCCACCCAGCAAGTTGGTGGCTCTGTCTCTCCCACAAACTGACCCCAGCAAGTCTGTGGCCGCTTGTGACCCGCCGTGCCCTTTTCTGGCCCCAGCTGGACCCAAACTGCGCACTCCTAACCTTCTCCCAGTTTGTATCCTTTGGCCGCTGTGGCTTCTAGCACCCCAGGGGGAGGGACCCAGACTTGTCAGCAAACAAATGCCGCCTACAGATTTCCAAATACACCAGTGCTTGTGAGGCCGTCAGGAAAGGGGTAGTGTCAGCTTCACCAACCTGGAAGCTATGTGAACCCCTTAGCTTAGGATATTTATTTATTTATTTATTTATTTATTTATTTATTTATTTATTTTACACAAGAAGCCAGGGTACTGGCCAGATGCGCAGGAAGGTGAGAGGATTCACCAGAGACAGAGCGGGGAACAGAACAGACAGACTGACAAAACACACTGCTGAGGGGAGCAGTGGGCACACCAGGAGAGGTCTGCGTGCCATGTGGGATCCTCGCCGGTGGCCGGGGATCGAACCGGTGCTGCAGAGGCTGCAGGCAGCCCAGCGCTCAACCGCTGCGCCACCAGGGGAGGCCCACCCCCTGCTCTATCTCTGGTGAATCCTCTCACCCTCCCGTGCATCGGGCCTGTTCCCCAGTTCTTGTATAAATAAATAAATCTTAAAAAAAAAAAGTTCTAGAACTGGGATTAGAAACCTGTAACCCCAGGTTGGTTCCTCTGTTGCCCTGCCCTTGTCCTCCAAGGGGTGTGGCTGAGATGGGTTATTATAAGTAATACAAACGTTCTACCACCCCAAACACTCAGGAATTTCCAAAGGTTTCAGAAGCTCTGTGCCAGGAATTAGGGGCAGAAACCAAATCTGTATTTCTTATTGCATCACACCATTAAATTCCGGAAGCGAATTATAACAGTGACAGCGCCATTATCTAATCTCTGGATCATATTCCAGTTTTACCAATTATCCTGTGTTGTTTTCTGAAATGACCTTTAAAAGACGTAGTTCCGAAACATCTAATCTTTGCAGCGATGAGGTCATACCCTGATAAATAATTTATAAATCTATGTTTTCGTTTCATTTTTGTTTTTCTCCAAGCAACATAGCTACTTAGCTTTCAGAGGCACATGGTCTATGCGTGTGAGGAAAACCAGCACCTTCCATTTATCCCAGCCCGTCCCCAGGGCAGCCCCAGCTGCCAACTTCAGCCTTGGGTGTCCCCTCTGGGGTTCGCCTCTGTGTGTCTGGATAACACGCTTGCATTGCCCGGGCTTGCTTTCTGAAGCAAGACCTCCTCTGCGGTCCTCTGCTGTGGAAGGTGAGGGCGACTTCTTTCTCCTTTGTCCCCAAAGCCTCTCCCAGCCCCCCTGGGCCGCTGGCCCATCGCCCCCCACGGTAGCTGCTGAGGGATTCGGTTGGTCTGCTCCACGGCTCATGGCTGCGTCGCCTGGGCTCCACTCGGCGGGATGCCGGGGCGGCGGGTCTCGCCTCAGGCCCCTCTTTCTCAGGGCCTTGGGCCTCATCTGTAAAATGGGCACACAGCACTCCCTGAGCGGGGGCCTGGGGTGGTCCCGGGAATCTTTCTCAGCTACCCCTTTTCCTCCTCTGGCCAAAACCATGACGCCCACTCCCCGCCCCCCAACCTGCTGCCGGGGAAAGACAGCTGAGCCCTGTCCAGTCTACCTGTCTGCCCTCGCCTCCCTGACTCCCACCTTCCCAGCAAAGCCAAGTCATGAAGATTCCAGCTGTGTCGCTTCCCACGCCTTTGCAGCTCGGCCTCTGCTCTCCCCTCTCAGGAGCTCCTGGGGCGAACCACAGGACTCTGCTGTCTGCCCCTCAGGAAGCCTCTCTAGGCCCAACCTCCAAGAACTGAGCTGGCCTTCTCTGGCCACATCTGCCCCCCACCCTCCATCAGCCCCCGGAGTGCTGGTTCATCTATGTGGCTTCCCTCCAGGGACACTTTGGGCGCCCTGACTGTCCCCCTCTCTGTAATCCTCACCGGCCAGGGCCCTGAGCACGCTTGCTAGGAGATGCCTGAATTGACTGCAAGTGCCTGGGGCTCAGAGAAGGGATCCTGGGCCTGTTGTGGGGGAGCCTGCAAGGGGGGGTCAGCAGGGAGCAGGGGCGAGGCTTCCTCCCACACCCATTCCCGCAATGGCACTAAAGCAGAGGCCACCGCCAGGGTGGCTGTCTGGCCTGCGGTTGTACCCACTTCCCTGGATCCGGATGCCCGAGGCCCTGCCAAGGCCCAGCCCAGCCGAGGTGAGCTGAGGACACGCCAGGCTCCGAGTGCCAGGCTTCCCCAGGCGCTCATGAACGGGTGCTTCCGTGGGCTGGCCCAGAATTCAGCGCACGTGTGCCTGGGCCCATCTTGTGCTCCAAGACGCCCCCATTCAGGGACTATTATTAGCACCCCCCCTCCCCAGAGGAGGGCAACGCCAGAATCACATGGAAGAATACTTTGCAGCTGGCTACTAAGCACTGAGGGGCTGGCTGCTCTGGGGTTTTACACGCCTCTCCTTGGGACCGCTCTATGTTTATTGGAACCAAGGCACAGAGAGGCTAAGCGACTTGCCCAGAGTCGCCCAGCTAGTAAGCGGTGGAGCAAGCATTCAAACTCAGCACTGGCTGCAGGGAAGATTGCCTGCCACGGCCAGGGCAACCCCCAGAACCAGCCGCCCCTTTCATCTGCCTCCCCACATTGCCCGCTGAGCATTTACTCCCGTCTGCTCCATAGCGGAGCAGTCAGTCCTCTGTCTGTCTGTCCCTCTCCCTCTGCAGCAGAACTGTGAGCTCATCGGGACAGAGGTCACGTGGAAAGGTCAGAGCTGGCTGCTCTGAACCCTGTGCAGAGAAGTGGGTGTGGTCAGGATGCTGAGCAGGGGAGAGAATGAAGTTCAGACGGGCAGCGGGGGTGCCACACTTCCTGGGCTCTGGCCTCTGCGGTCCCAGGGCATGGAGAGGACAGGCAGGCCCCGTCCTTGCGAGGATCCATGCTTGGCTGGGCAAAGGTGTCTTTCTGTGGCGCTCGAAGAGCTCAGGCTTCGTGGGGTCAGAGCCTGTACCCCTGTGTGGCCCTGGGTGAGCCCTTGGCCCTCTCTGAGGCCTGCTTCCTGGGGTGAGGACAGAGGCGTGGGACCAGCGAGAGCCAGGTCCCCTGAAACTGGTTTGAGGTCGGCACAGGCATAGGCGCTGGCAGGTGGCCACTGCTCTATGGCTAAGAGAAGTGGCAGGAAAGACCCAGCCTCCTGGCTTCTCTTGGGGGACTTGTCCCTGGCTCCACCCCACCATTCTGAGAGGCTCCCAGCCCAGCCTGCCTCCATGGGGTGGGCGGACACCCGAGGCGAGTTAGTCACTAGGCAAGTTGATTAGTTCATCTCAGCGACCTTTATTCTTGTGGCCCAGCCCCATGTTGCTGAATCAATAGTCCTCAGTTTCTCCTGCCACCAGGGAGAGAAGGCTCCCTGTTTCCTTCATGGGGTGTTGTGAGCACTGAAGCAATAACATAGGGGCCTGGGCCATCAGCCACAGAGGCCACGAGGGGGCGAGGGGGGCGTGCAGAGGCGGTCCTTGCCCCGGGGGGACTCACACCCACTAGCAGCGGGGAGAAGGGCGGGCAGCAGGGCCGGCGCCAGGCCATGTGTGATGTGGGGGAGCCTCTCATCCACGGGTCTGGCTTCACCAAGCTCCATCCTGGAGGTGTATGACTGCTCTTGTGCAGGGTCAGGGACATCAACACTCCCCACTCTGGGGCAGGTTTCAAAGACCCTATGGATGCCACCCACACAAAAGACAGAACTGAGCCCCTTCTTCTCAGCCCTGGGGGGCTTGCAGTGGAGGCCACAGCAGAGGGGGCACCCACAGGGCCTTGAGTGATCTGGGGCAGAGGCCTAGGCAGGTCCCATAAGGAAGGAGGGAGCAGTCCTGCCCCCACAGTCCGGAGGGCCATGAAGAGGCAAGGTAAGCGTCAGTCCAGGTGTAGCAGGCCTGCTGCGGCTTCCAGCATCTCTAGCAGGTGGTGGCCAGAGGGGGCTCCTCCGGGGAGGCCGGCCTACTCAGGGTCACGCTGGGGAGGCTGGCGACAAAGCTCTCCCACCTTCTCCTTACCTGCGGGAAGACAGGGTGGGGGGGAGCTGGACCCACGGCTGGGGGTGTTGTTCCACCTACAGCCACGCGGTGGTGGTAGACTCCAGAGGCAGAAGCTCCGCTCTGAGCCACCCAGGCTCCCTGGGAGGAGGCTGGAGGCCAGGCCCCCCCATCAGGCCGGCTCAGCCCTTTCTGGGGGAGGGGAGCTCAAGATGTGAGCCTGGAGAGGTTGTGCAGGCTGATCTCCTCCCTCCAGCAACATCCATTCATCGACACACAGACAGAGGGTCCCCTGAGACCCTCTGACCAGATCACCATCTTCTCTGAAACCTCCCATGACGCCCCAGTGCACAAGGCATACACCCCAAGTGACTCAGGGCTCTGGCGCAAGGACCACTCTCCCTCCAGCCTGCCAACAGACGGGCTTCTAGCTTGTTTTCCCTTGGTGGCTCCACCCCCACCCCGCAGCCCTCCCCCACCGGCCACCCTGCATCAAACCTGTCGGTATTGCTTCAGCCACCTCCGGCTGCCTCCTCGCTGAGCTCGGATCAGCTGTTCCGTGTCTCTCAGTGTCTCCTGACCAGGGGCGTCTGGCCCGTCTGGGGCTGCATCTGGGGACTTGGACTTCCCTTGTCTGAGGCTCAGTGACCGGTGCAGCCGACCCTCGGGGGGCCTCGCCCAGGGCTCCTGGAGCTTGCCGTAGGAGGGCTGTGGCCCTCGCAAGGACTGGCTGCGCCGCCCGGTCCCCATGGTTCAGGAGTCTGCTGGGCTGCCCCAGCCCCTCCGCAAGCCAGTGGCCCTCTGAGAAGGCCTGGAGCCTCCACCCATCTGACCGGAACTCACTTGGGGGGGCAAAGGTTGGCATTGCTGAGGTGGCTGCCATAAACCAAAGGGCAGGCTGAGCATCCCTGCGTCACTCTCACCACTGCTGCCCATCTTCTAGGCCTTTCCTTTGCCCCTTCCTCCTTCTCCAGGCAGCCTTCTCGGATCACCCCAGCCCTGAAGTCCACAGCCTCCCTTGACCCCCGCAGCCCTGCCTGTCCCTGCTTGTCCTGTGACATCGAGGGCAGATGGCCCAACAGCAGGACAGAGACAGACTTTTAAGAAACAGGACAGAGTCATTCAGAGACAGAAAGCTGAGGGGTGATTGCCAGGGGCCTGGGGCGGGGGAGTGGCGACTGTTGTGATGCTGGGAGCTTGCAAAATGCAGAAGGTCTGGAGTCGGGGTCCTGCTGTGAATGTGGGGTGCACTCCTGAATCGTGCATGTGAGCTTGGCTAGGATGGCAAATGTTCTGTTTGTGTACACTTCGCTACAATTGCAAGTTTTCAACAAGACTGGGACTTTTTCCAGGCCCAACCCTGCGCCTTATTTGCCAGCACAGAAGTTGATGAAGAGCTCGGCGCTGAGGCCCAGCTGCTCCTGCAGAAGTCGCCGCAGCGGTGGTCCTGGGGCCCTCGACCTATCTCTTGGGTCCTAACAGGGATGAATAGCTAGGGAGTGGGGACAATTAAATGAGCTCGTGCTTCCCAAGCCCTGGGTGAGATGGAGCGGGTGGCATTCATTGTCTTGGGCAAGACCTGCTGGTCAGTCTCCTCATCTGTGAAATGGGTTGTTATGAAAATCAAACGTGATGAATCATACACGAAAGTCATCCATGATGAAAGCCAGACGGCTGGCAGCAGCCCTTTCTTTCAAGACTGGGGAAAGAGAAAGTTCCTTGGGCTGGGCCAGACCCTAGAATTTGAGGACTGAGAGGGACCACAGGCCCCTTGTCCACTCTGCTGTTGGTCTGAAGCACTGGAGGGTTCTGGAGGCAGGCGAGGGTGCCACGCTCACCTTGTCGAGTCAGAGCAAGAGGCTCGCACCGTGCTCAGCACTGGGTTCTGGATGGTGTCTGGGCCGACCCTGGCCCTCGGGGATGGCCGCCACTGTGAATAACCCACTTATGTTACATGTAAAAACAAACAAAAAATCACACACTAGTCCTAGAAGGTGGACATTGCTTTTCCCATTTTATAGACCAGGAAACTGAAGCCCCGAGACATGAAGCACCGGGCTGGAGGGCGTGCCCAGTAAGTGACAGAGCTGACTGCACCCAGACAGACTTTTTAAAGCCTATGCTTTAGCCACCAGGCGCCCTGCGGGTAGCAGAGGTGAGAGGTGGACCGGAAGCCAGGTGCCTGCCCGCTCTGAGGGCTATGGTGCAGGGCACCCAGGCTGGGGTCAGGAAGTGCTGGCCCCAACTGTTGGCTCACCCTATACTGCTCCCCCAGGCCTGGCTTTGCTTTCTTCTCTCGGGGAGTTGCTAGGCCTTCCTTGGAGAAAGGGTCTTTACTACTTCCGGGGCTCAGCTCCCAACAAGTGGAGCCAGGCCCGCCAGGGTGAGGAGCACGGAGCAGAGGCCTGTCTGCCCTCTGGCCGGGCCTGTCCGGAGGCTGATGGAGATCACACCCAGGCCTCTTTACTCTAACCCTGCCCACACTCCTAACAGCCAATATACAGGCCACACCCCTGATCCTGGTTAAAAAGCAACAAAACCATTACACAATCTTCAACACCCTCACCCCCAGCACAGTCAGCTCAAATCCCCACTCTCCCCGGAGTCCAAGCCCCAGACCAGCCTGCTGACTCACACTTCTGAGATGACTGGGGTGACTCACTCTCTTGCCACAAGCCTATAGCTGTCAAATACCCTCGGGCTAAGCATGTCTTCTCGAAATTTCTCAAGTCCATGGAGGAGGACGAGGAGAAACATGTGTCCTCTGCCATCCTCCACGTTGCCTTCCTGCCTTCTTCACCCGGCGAGTTCTTACCTTACCTGACCCCGCTCAGGGCACCTCCCCCTGGAAACCTCCCCTGGTCCTTCTGCCTGGGTTAGGGGACCAGTTCCTCCCTCAGTGCCCACATCAGGAGCAGGAGCAATTGCACTCGTGGACTTTCCCCACCCACTGGGTGTCCCTTGATGGCTGGGACAATGTCTTTATCATGTAGGACATGACGCAGCAAATACTCTGGCTTAAATATGGGAGACTGGTCGTTGTTTATAACTGTGTAACAAAGACCCAAAAACTTAGTGACAAAGCAACACTCCCTTTGACCTTGCTGTTCCTGGGTTCAGGGAGCCTGACCTGGCTTAGCTGGGACCTGTGGCTTGGGGTCCCTTGCAGGCTTCCATCAGGGCTTGCAGTCACCTCAGGGTTGACTGGGGTCCACTTCCAAGCTTGGTGTGGGCAGGACATGGGTCCTTGGGGATCGCTGGACCCAAGGACTCAGTTTCTTGTTGGTTACTGGCTATTGGCACATGGCCGAGGGGCTTCCTTCGGAGCCAGCAAGTGAAAGATGGCGGGTAGGCAGAAGCCACCCTCTTTTAGGAACTCAGCCTTAGAAGTGACTCCCATCACTTTTGCCCTATTCTTCAAGGTGATTCAGCCTGCACTCAAGGGTGGGGGAGTCCATGGGCGTGAAGGTAGGGTGGTTGGGGTCATCATGGAGGCTGAGGAGGTAGGGTGGTTGGGGTCATCATGGAGGCTGAGTTTAAAGCCCTGTTCTTGCCTGTGGTCGCTGTGTGCACTGAGGCATGGTTTAATCTCACATGCCTGCAGCTTCTCCGCTATACAAGGGGATGCTGGATTATTTCGTCAAATCTGAAATGGCATGAACGGGGAGGGAGTCAGTTTTAAACTCTGTTAAGAAAGATACTCCCTGCCCATTTGTTGGAAGATGCAGTTCCATTTTAGAAAGATTAAAATGCTGGGCCGGTGGGGGTTGTGTTCCTGGTGTCTGCTACCTAGGGTGCTTCTAAGACTTAAATGGTCGGTGCCATCTAGTTTGTTGTGAGGCTTAGATCTATGGAATGCTGCCCAACTGGGGCAGCTGCCCAGATGTTCCTGCTTCTTAGGGAGCCAGTGATGTTAACCATATCTACAGTTTGGACAAGATCTTGTTTTGATGATTCCCAGGAGTGAGGCCAAGGAGAGCAGGGTGGAATTTCTGCTCCTGGAAATGGAGGGATTCTCATGAGCATAGAGGAAGGTGTCTTCAAACAGAAGAGAATGGGAGAGCGCTCCCTCTGGGCCAGGTGCTGTAGAAGGTCCTGCCAGCCCTCGAGGAATGGGGGCTACTCTCAGTTTGTAGACAGAAGTTGCCCTCCGTGGGTACAGCCCGGAGAGCTGGAAGCACGGGCCCTCTGGCATTTTTCCAAATCTGGCAGGCCTGTGCCTTTCCACGAGTCCATTTTCTCATCTGTAAAATGGGCGGGATGGGTCTAGCCAGGCACCTAGAATTTCCTTTGTTAAGAAACACCAGTGGCTGGGCACCCTGGCAAGTCATTTGCATAAGAAGACCAACTGGGGCGTGAGAAGCTGTCTGTTGCCGCCATCAGATCGCAGAGAGTCTGTATCTGGTGGGAAATCTTGGCAGCGTAATTGCTCAAAGCCCCTCGGACTCTGAAGACTGCACTCTTAGGACTCAAATGTCAAACCGAAGTCCCGTCTTTGAAATGTGCATTCTAGCCTTCTCTTTGCTCCCAGAAAGTGGGAGGAGCAGAGAGAACGTGGCTCAGGGGCCTGTGTCCCTGACTGTCTACGTGATCCAGTGAAAAGCCATTTCCATTTTTCAAGTCTCACGTCCATACCTCCAACTGGGCTGCAGTCCTGTCTGGGGGTTTTGGGAGACCAAAGAGCTGTGGCTCAGGGTGGGGAGGATGCTTCTTTCTCCTCCTCCATCTCCACCGTGGCAGTGGCCTTGGTACGGATCTGCAGAAGGTCTGGGCCCCCAGAGCAAGGAGACAGTTCTGACCGTCTTGCAGAGATGCCAAGATGGGATGGGCCCAGCGGAACTCTCCAAATTGAATGACTGGAGTAGGAGGACGAAGTCAGGCAAGCTGCTGGGGGTGGGAGGCTCTGGTGCCAATGGAGCCTGCGACCACAGTGGGGGAAGCATTGTGATTTAGTTTCCTCCTAGCTCAAGCACTGTCCTCGGATGGCTACAGCCAGGGCACAGTTGCAGGGTCGGCACACTGCACAAATGCTCCTGGCTGGACCAGCAATAGGGGCTTCTCTCCAGGGTGACCCCACCTCTTCACCTCAGGTGCAGCATGGCCTGGCAGCCACTCCACTGTGTGTGTGTATGGCGGGGAGTCACCCGGAGGACCAGGGTGGAATGTACTGGACCCCTTGAGGACCTGGGGTCCAGCAGAAGAGCTACTTGTGAACCACACCCCCACCTCACAATGCCCCCTGAGAGTTTTGTGCTGTTTGGAAGAATAGACATCACGAGCCTGTGGAAAGGACCGTTGCAGCCTTTGTTTCAGGCATTGGCGTGCTCCCCGCGACCTGGAGCCCTGTCCTGTCTCCCACCATTGTGGGTTCAACCCTGGGTTCTCACCAGCAGGCTATCCAGGCAACTGCCGCCAGAATTCGGTTCATAAAAACAACAAAAGGTGACTTGCTTTGTCATGCGGGACAGGGAGCTGTCTAGATGGTTCCTGGCAAACCCTCAGGGCTCGCGCAAGGCCCTCCAGTTCTGGCCTTCCAAGACCCCACAGGACTGAGAAGGGGTTTCAGCTCTGCCTTCTGGTTGATTTTGTGGACCAGGGAGAGAACAACGTGACTTCCTGTTTACAAACATAGAGAGGTTTCTCAGATAGAGAAGATGCGACCACAGAATCCCCGCAGAAGCCGCCAATCCTCATTCTTCAAGGTAGTTACACGAGTGGCAATTGTGTCTTAGGGGAAGGATGAGAGCTGCTCCTTAGCTTCCAGGGCTTGGTCGACCTGAGCTCCAAACAATCTGTGTGCTGGAGTGGGAAGGCCAAGGCCAGCTGTGAGGATCTCGGGGAGGCCTGTTCTGAGCAGGCCATCTATCTCTTTCTGTGTTTGTCTGTCTGTCTGTCTGTTTGTCTCTCTCTCTCTCTCTCTCTCTCTCTCTCTCTCTCTCTCTCTCTCTGTTAACTTGGCCCAGGCATTGCTTCCTCCAGGAAGCCTACCAAGACCCTTTACTTGGCCTAGAGGACCTATTTTTGGACTCCCATAGCAGTCTGTCATTATCTCTAACACAGCACCACACTGCTTTGAAATTTAGAGTTTTGAGAACTATCAGAAAACAAAATTATTCTAACTAAATGTAAAGCTCTTCTGGCCTTATTAAACTCCTCCTGATGGGCAGCTTCCTGACCAGCAAGCAGAAAGCCTGAGGCAAAAGGTTGTGCCAAAGGGAAGGTTTCCACGGTGAGAAAGAGGGCAGGGCAGAAAGGGGAGGACCTCAGGAAAAGCCCTTTCCCCCAAGGAAGTGGGGGGTCTTTAAGCAGATGACTTCTGCAGGGCCCAGAGGGGATTTTAAACTGATTGGTTTAAAATTTCACTTTTGAAACCTAAGCTTCCCCTGCAGAAGATTGGATTAGGAAGCTGTGGCATTCTATTTGGCCATAAAGAAAGATGAAAAATGTTGCCCTTACAGCAACGTGGAAGGAGCTTGAGGAAAGGGTGTACGGTAAAGCAAGTCAGAAGGATGAAGACAACAAAAAAATTAATTAATAATTTGAAAACAAACAGAAAGAAAAAAAGAATGATGAAGACAAACACTGGGTGTTGACATAGCAGATTTTTTGACAAAGCAAAATGCTTAGAAACGCTAGTGGACACTAATAAATGAAATGAGGTTTCTGAGGCTAAGAGGGAGGGGGTGGAAGAAAAGTTCTAAAGGAGTATGAGGGATGATGACGGAAAAACTTAAGAAATAAAACTTCCACTTTTGGGAGAGACTGAAAGTGCAGTTAGGTTAGGTGTTTGTCTCTGGTGGGGCTTGGCATGAGCTATTCAATTTGAGGCCTGTTTCTTTGCTTTGCTTTTCTCTCTTTTTTTAAAAACAGGTCTCAGTCCCTCACTGGCCCAAGAGCAGCTTGGAGACAGGGATCGTGGTTCCTTTTTACAGCATCTCTATTGTGCTGGACTGGCTGTAGGGTGAATGAATCTCCCACCACGCCACCCTCCTTCCTGGCCTGGGACACTGTCCAGTCTTCTGGCCTCAGGATGTGTTTCATGCATCCCTGCCTCTCTTTAACCTTCCCGGAAGTGTGGCAGCTTCTGTACTTCTCTCTCCTTTCCTTGGCCGCAGGGCTGTCCTATTCACGCTGTAGTTTTAATCACTATATCTGGACTGATGACCCCATCCCCTCTTCTGCCAACTTTGAATCACCTACCACGTGTCAAGCTCAACTCCTGTAGGGGGCGACATTCAAGCATAAGGAGCAGGTAGCAGTACAGAAGATAAAAAAAACCCAAGCACTTCCCAGAAAGTGAGAGATACTAGAAGCAATAGGGCAGGTGTACTCTCAGCCTAAAGGAGCCCCTGGGCTGCTCCACAGCTGGCCCTGTGTGACAGGGCAACCTCTGGGGAAAAGGGGTGACCTGGGTTGTGGAGTCCTCACCTGCATACCTATGAACTTAGGCCAAGACCCAAAAGCAGACCTGCACACAGAGTGAAATTAAAAAAAAAAAAGAGGAAGAAAGATTAATTGGCCAACATGTCCTAGTAGCTATGCAGTCTGAGCTGAGGCTCCAAAGTGCAAATTGAAGCTAGAAAAGCAAAAAAAGAGAAGATATGCCCGTGTTCTGTTTTTAGCCCAGTATGGCTGCTTAACTCGGGGGCTAATTCCCAGCCGCCCCCATTCAGGAAGTCGGGTTCTCAGCATGCTGGGAGTTGTAGTCCTCCTCATCTGAGATCTCATAGGTGTGGAGGTGGGGGTGGAATTGGTCCAGTACATCATTTACTGCCTCAGTGTTGGCTCCTCACTGCTCCTCTGATACTTGGACCATTTTTTCCCAAGACGGCTCCACTGCCTATGTCCTCAAGCCCCTGCTAGATTAGACTCCCAATCCTTCCCAGGCAGCTCCCAGCCTACCTGTCCCACCTCACCTTCTGCAGCTTCCTAGGAACTCAGCCAAGTTTCCCAAGCCTCAAAAATCTATTGAGGTTTGTTAAACTAACCGACTGACTGGCTGACTGTTCATTAGCAAACTGGCCCCCTTACATGAAGCACAAGGAGAGATGGAAGGGGTAGACCACTCCGGATTGTTGGTGGCAATTTTAATGAGCAAGGGAACTTATTTAATGGGCTTGTCTTGAGCAGCTGCAAGAGTGAACAGATCTTGACACCTGCCCTCCATATCTTAAAATGGCCTCCCTAGTGGTGCAAGGGGTTAAGACACAACCTCTGAAGCTATGTGCAGCCACTGCAGCACAAGCTCAATCCCCGGCCAGGGAGCTACCCACATGGTGCTGCGGACCTCTCCCGACTCGCTCGCTGCTCCCCTCAGCAGTGTATTCCAGTCAGTCTGCCTGTTCTTTCCCCCACTCTGTCTCTGGTAAATCCTCTCACCCCCTGCATCACTGGCCTGTACCCCAGCTCTTGTATGCATAAATAAATAAATCTTTAAAAAAAATCTTAAAAGTTTATAAGAGGTGTTCAGTCTCTGATATCCAGATGTCTCATCACCACGTTATTATCTCAAGGCTATGTCCTTGGGGCAGTTTCTAGTGCTGGGAAGTCAAGTGGACCGTACATCCCAAGGACAGGGGAGGAGGTGAGGGGTTTCCCACTGCCTTGGCCCAGCTCTCGCGGTCTTAAATTCTCTCAATGGGGTTCAAGAATCTATTTCCCACATGTACCCTGTTCCAAGGAGATTCTGTACAGAAGCCCACACTGAGAAATGTTTTTTTTTTCTAACCACATTAGATTTGGCACCTAGATTTTGCCCCGGCTGTTATGCCTGTCAAGGGCAGAATAGCCCTCCCAGTATTGTCCTGCTGGGAAGCCGACATGAGGGTAGAGCTTGGATTGAGAGGCGTCTCGTAACCTAGTGCACGTTGAACTAGACAGTGCATGTGCCTGAACTAACTGCTCAAACCCATACTTCTTTCATAGCAGTTCATTTGTAGTTCTCAATCAGTTGTTTCTCAATCAGTTCTCAATCAGATCTCTACCTGGTGGAGTTGATGTGGGTGTCACCTGAAGTTGGGTGGAGCCCCTGCCCTCTGTTCTAGACTCAGGAGTTTACAGGAGCCAGCTGGGACTGGGAAGACATGGCCACTGCAGTGTGGCTAGTCCTAGAACAGGGCCTTGACTTTTCTGAAGAACACATGTCCAAGTGTTCCTCAAGTCTTACTGGTGCAGAGAAGGGGAGATGAGATTCAGGCGGGAAGTGCTGAAATCACGCCTGAGAGTGCTGGGAAGCTGACCTGAGGGTGGAGCTTGGATGGAGAGGTGACTTATATCCTAGCACACCTTGCACTAGATAAATTATATGCCTGTATATATAACATGTACTTATAGAGATAATAAGTAAATGACCAGCTCAGAGTCCATCATGCCCTTTTTATGAGGAAATTCAGTCCAGAGCAGGAAAGGACCTGCCCAAGGCCACACAGCTCTCTTTCCTGCATAAAATTCGAAGGTATGAAAAGTCCTTAGACTTGGATGTCCAAGAGAAGGCGAGCTGTATGACCCCATGGCAGGGGCAATTATTTTCACCGTGTCCCTGGCATGGCAGCAGGCTCACCGTGGGTGCTCAAGAGGAGTTTGAATGAATGCATAATCTGGAGAATCGGAACTTGAATCCTTGTCCTACTACTAAAATAACTGTGTCAGATTGACCCACGTTGGAGTTTAGCTAGATACGAGGAAGGGAGCTGGAGAGATAAACAACAGACACAACAGTCAGAGGAGAGAAGGGAGTTGTATTCTGTCTCCCACCCTCAATAAGTAACTTGTAGTTAACAAGCTGTCCTCATAATCCTTGATCTTCCCCATTGTCTGGAAACAGGCTATTTTTTCTGCATGCCCTGATGTACTGTATGTTTTATTTATCTACTGTATGTTTTATTTATCTCCCTGGAAGGGAGAAACTTTGGTTGGTATCGGTAACTCCCATCAGCGGCCTGACACAGAGCCCAGTGGATGAAGCTTTCCATTCAACCAAGCCCTCTAAACCTCCTAGGTTCAGAGTGACCTCGATTTGCAGATTCAGAAACTGAGGCTCAGAGAGGTACGGCTGCTCGCCCAAGGTCACACGGAGCTGGACTTCTGCCCACCGCCACCCGCCCCCGCAGCTGCTGAAGGACACAGCCACGTAAATCCGTGTGGCACCAGCGTCATCTCCTTCCTCCTGCCCTCTGCAAGCGCTTCCCCTGCGACCTCCTCTCCACGCACCCGTCCGCGCGTCCGGCGGCATCCCCGAGCCCCCAGGAGATCTTGTTGTGCCAGCGGCTCTGGGAGACACGTGCGACTCAGGTGAATGAATCGCACGTCCCCACCCCCGCCGACAGCCAATCACGGCGCGCCGGAGCCCGGCCAGTTCGGCCAATCGCAGGCCGCGGTCCCGGCCGGGCAGCCCACGTGGGGCTCTGTAGCCCCGGGAGTAGGCGGCGGGGCGCGAGGGGCGGGCTCTCGCAGCCCAGCCACCAATCCAGAGGCCCGCCGGGGGTGCGTGGGGCGGGGCCGACGTGGGGCGCCAAGGCTTAAACGTGACGGGCAGGCGGGCGTGGGGCGGAGCCCCGAGCGGGGGCGCGGTGAGTGACGGGCGACGCCGCTCAATAGCAGGAGGGGTTGGGCTGCTTGAGCCAATAGGAAGTCCGCGAGGCGGGGCCCGGGCTGCAGCAAGTTCGGTTGCGCGGAGACCGCAGCTGTTCCCTGTCAGTGGAGGCAGCGGCCCGGGAGGCAGGCGGCGGCGACGACTCGCGGCGGCGGCGCGGAGGTGAGTGCCGGCGGCGCTGCGCACCTTCCGCTCCTCGCGGCGGGCCGGGGTGGGTGGGCGTGCGCCGGCGCCGCCGCGGGGGGCGCTTATGTAAGGGTCGCGCGCGCCTGGGCGGCGCGGGCTCCACGAGTGACGGCTGCGGCGACGGCGGGAGTGCGCGACGCGACACGACACGACGCGACGTGCGCCGCCCCTCCCCGCCCCCCCGCTCCCCCTCCCCGGGGCGCGGCCGGCGCGGACCCGCCCCCTCGCCCCCTCGGCCCGACCCCGGCCCCCCGCGCGCTCCCGCGGAGACGCCGCCGGGCCTGCCCGCCCCGCGCCCCGCCGGCCGGGCCCGCGCTCGGGCCCATTTTGCAGACGGAGAAACTGACGCGCGGAGCCCGCGGGTGCCCGGCGCGCGGCCCTGGAGCCCGGGTCCCCCCATCCTGCTGGATGTGGCCCCGAAGGAAGCCGCGGCGAGGGGGGCGGGGGGGTTCCCGCAACCCCGGAGCCTGCGCGCCTCCTGCGCGGCTCCTGGCGCTCAGTTCAGACGAGGAAGCTGGAGGCGCCAGAAGCCGTGATTCGCCCGAGGCTGCCGTCGAGGAGGTGGGGCCGCGCGCAGCCCGTTATTTCTGAGACTTTCAGCAACTTACAAAGTGTACTTGGCCCGGGGCCGTCCGGGAAGTGGCCTCCTGGGCACGGAGGCAGCAGCCCTGGCAATGAGGACCTGCCATTCAGGTTCCTCCGAGTACAACGTGCTTTGTGTACTTAGAGCAAGTCGTTTCAGCTCTGGGGAGCTCTTTCCTCACTTCATGAATGCTGCGCTTACAGCAGGGCCCTAGGCCCCTGGCAGCTTGGAAATTCTTAAAATTCTGCGTATCTGATGCTTCCTGGAGACCACGGCTCAACCCCGTTCTGCAGCTGAGAAAACTGAGGCTCAGAGAAGTGCTGAGAATTACCAGGTCACAACTAGTTTTTCCTATGTGCCTTTCCTGTGGCTGCAGCCAGCAGCCCAGGCTTCCCCAAGTCGCCCTTCCCCTGTGTGTGATGCAAATATTGGTGCTGGGGGCGGATGCGCTGGGCATTTCTGTTCACTCCTGTTTGCCTTCTTTTCGTTCATAGCGCATGAACTCTTGCACACCTGCATTGCACACCAGCTAGCCCCAGACTAAGGGAGATGAGATTAATCCCTGCCCTCTACAACTTGATTGGGGGAGAAAGAAGCAAACAAAACCTAAGCTGCAAGTTAGTTGAGGATGTTTGTTGAAGCCTGAGTCTTGCAGGTGAGGTGCAGCCAGAGGACAAGAAAGAGGAAGTTCCTCCGAGACCCACAAATCAGGGCAAACCACACACTGAGACTGGGGAGAGGAGTAAAGGGAAGGGTGGGAATGGACAAGGAAGGCTGCATGGAGGAGGTGAGACCTGAGCCTCTTGATTCTGGCGCAGAATTCATGACTGGATTTGAGCTGCCCAGGTTTCATTTTGGAGGAAAGGTGAATTTTAAGCAACCAGAAACTGCAAGAGGAAGGCTGAGGATGGTGGAAGGAGAATGTGGAGGAAATACCTTTCTCCAGTTGAGCGAGAGCATGTGGTTGGGCGCTGTGAAGAGGTGCTTTGTCCAGGTGCCGAGTGGTCAGCGTTGGGCCTAAGCTGAGTGCTTGCTTGGGCTCTGAGGGCCCGGCTTAGGCCCGGGCTTCGGCTGTACCCGTTCCTTTCTAGTAAGCAAACCTGAGAGCAGGCATCGTTGTTTCTTAGTCGTTGCCCAGCCCTGCCCTGCCCTGCCCTGCCCTGCCCTGCCCTGCCTTGCCCTGCCTTGCCCTGAAGGAAGGGGCTTTGCTGTTGTTCCTCAGGATCTATCTGCTGAGCTGTATTAAGCTGCCACCCAATGTTTCCACAATTTAGCCAAGTCCCCGCCATGTCTGTCTCCCTATTGTTTGCTACTGAAGCCTGCTCCAGCTTGAATGACCCCAGTCTGTGCCAGTTCTCACCTCTAGGACACCCTGAGGGAGGTTTGCCCAGGAGGCTGTTGCCCTTGGTGGATGTGCCAACATAGGCGGCTGCCCTTTTTCTGCCCTTGCTGTTACCTTGTCCCACGTCCAAAACTCCTGGACCCCAGGTGCTGGGCTTGGTCCTCCTGTCACTGCTCACTGAGGCTCGGGAACCTCGCAGTGCGGGGCCTCAGGCCCAGGTCTCATTCCAGGTCCCGTTCCCTGTGCCCCTATATCCCATTCCTTTACTCCTCTCCCCAGCCTTGGTGTGTGGTTTGCCCTGATTTGTGGCCTCCGCTGAACTTCCTCTTCCTTGTCCTCAGCCATACCTCATGCACCCTGTAGGTGCCTTGACGAATGTTTTGGATGAATTAGTAGAAAGTGGCTCAAAGAGCGGTGAGGAGGGAAGGGTGGAAGTTGGGGAGCCCAGAAATGAGTCACGTGTGGGGGTGCAGGGATATGTCAGTACCACTGGGCAGGCCCTGACTGTCCAGATCTCTCTTCTGCAGACTCAGGATGGCTTCACTCAGGTAAACTTTGTCCTGGAGGATGAGTGGGGGCCTTCTCATTAGCTGCCTCCACATAGCATCTGACCCTCTTTTGAGCAGGCCTCTGCTCCCCCCATCCAGAAGGGGTGCCTGTTTGGGGTTAGCTTCTCATCTGGACTTTCTTTGAAGAAAGGGGCCTTTCACCTGCTCACTCTGGCACTTCTGACGGATTGCCATCCCTTCACCTCCTCTTCGCTGCCTCCAGCTTCAGCTGTGGGTACTTTGCCCAGCTTTTGCCAAAGTAGCGGGGCCTGCTGGTGG
Organism: Talpa europaea; assembly: GCF_964194135.1. Classification (NCBI taxonomy): domain Eukaryota; kingdom Metazoa; phylum Chordata; class Mammalia; order Eulipotyphla; family Talpidae; genus Talpa; species Talpa europaea. Next base: position 3,266,778 of record NC_140073.1, read on the forward strand.
AGGATGGGGCAATGCTGAAAAGCAGAAACCAGTTCCTCCTATTGAGTAGAGAGAGGTAACCCCACTGTGGGGCTTTCTCTTCCATTTGATCCCACAGGTTCTCTTCTGCTTCCACCCTCACACGAGGCTGTCCTCTGTAGTCCACAAACACGCCTCTTCATGCTCCTGGTGACCGTCTTGATCCGGGTGGAACCAGTGTTTCTGCAGGGCTTCTCCCGTATCTTGTCCTGTCAAGACTAAGTCTTCTGGGGCCTCCGTGGTGGCACAAGGGGTTAAGCACAGTGCTGTGAAGCTATCTGCAGCCACTGCAGCACGAGTTCAATCCCCATCCATCAGGGAGCTACCCACGTGACAAAGCAGACCTCTCCTGTCTCCCCACTGCTCCCCTCAGCAGTGTATTTCAGTCAATCTACCTGTTCTGCTCCCTGCTCTGTCTCTGGCGAGTCCTCTCACCCCCATACCTCTGGCCTGTATCCCAGTTCTTGTATGCATAAATAAATAAATCTTTAAAAAAAAAAAAGGTTAAGTTAATCTTCAAGACTGAAGCATTCCCACATGGCACCTTGCCAAGATAGATACAAACAGTAACTATTCCTTGTTATTAAAAACAAATGCCGACCTTTACTGAGCATTGCCTGTGCAGACAAGATACGGGAGAAGCCCTGCAGGTATCATGGGGACTGATTATCACAGCAAACCTACAGCAAAGGTCCTGTGAGCGCCTCTGCACAAGTGGGGAACACCGGCCGCCGGGCTCAGGATCCCTGCTTGGGCCCCTCTCCCGTGTTGCCCACTTCTGTTATCGAGGCCTCACAACTTGCTTTTTGGCACTTTGGCGGCAGAGCCTGTGCCTTCTGGCCTGGTGCCTGATGCCACGGGTATGCTTAATAAATATTTTATTGAATGCCCCAAACATTCATTTTCAGTCTTGACATAATCTACCAAGGCAACTGGTTTTCTTGCCACCTGGATCCAGTCCATTTGATGGGCTGAATCTGCTGCTTTATTGACCAGTGGCCTACAGCTGACCAACAGGTGCGGCCTGGGAAAACAAGCCCCTGTGAACACACAGTCCCGTGCCCCTGTGGGCCCGGGGGGAGTCGGAAGGAAGGAAGGAAAGAGTCAGGGAAATAGACACATCAGCTCTCAGGGCCCATGGGACAGGTCTCCATCCGTGTCACCTTATGTAGTGAGGTGGGAACCCGCGTTGGAGAATAGAGAGGTGGGAGCTCGGCAGAGAACGTGGGGCTGGGGCAGCACGGAAGAGGGCAGGAAAACACTTCAGATAAAGCAATCAAAGCTGCTTGACCTTCTGGTGTCCCAGTAGGTGCCAGAAAAGGGCTGTACTTTAAATGCTTCTTACTAAACACGTGGGCTAATCTGAATGTGCCCTGATGCCAGCCACGGTGCCAGGGCCTTGTGTGAGCCACCTCATTGGGCGCTCCTGGAACCTGAGGCAGAGGCTGTGTTCCCAGCTTTGCCTGGCTAGGGAGCAGTGGCAGTGCTACAGGTGGCACCCGGGCTTTCAGCCTTATCTTCCCCTGGGGTCCCATGCCCCCCGCCTCCCCAGAGAAGCAAAGCCACAGTCCTCTGAATTCTTGCCACCCTAGGTTCTCTGGGGCGTGCCGGGAGACTTGAGGATAACACTGCTTTCTTCTTTGACTTTAGGTCACACCTGCCTTCTGAGAGCTGACAGGAGCACCCAGGGTAAGTCTGCGCCTAAATCACTGGGGGTGCTGCATGGGTCTCTTTTGGCAACGCCAGTGGTGGCCGTCCCCACACGTCACTCATCAAGCTCAGTAAGAGAAAGGCCACGTTCAGAGGCTCTGGAAAGTATCAGCCATCCTCATCTGTCTCTTGGTTTTCACAGGAAAGTGGTATCTGGCTTCCTGCTGGCCTGGGTTGGTGGCTAGCCAGCCTCAGCAGGAGGCCTTGCTTTCTGGAAGGGTGTGGCATGGGATGCTGGTCAGGGGGCAGTGGCAAGGCTCCTCAGGAGCTCAGGGAACATCTCTGGGTTAGACAGCCTCTGAGAAGGCCCCTGTGGAGACACGGCGAGTGGGCACTGGGTGCTGAGGGACACAGAGGTGGCTCTGTCAGTGGTGGTAACACTTGACACGTGCCTCCAGAGAATTATGCTGCCTCTGGGAGTCAGCGTGGTGGTGGTGGAATTGTCCCTTCTTCTGCTCGCATAGGGCTAGCAGCATTTGCCTGTGTAACCTCCTCCTGTTAGTCGCCCCCTCACACAGATTGCCCCTGATTGCATCCATCTCTTCAGCTTTAATTCCAAGGCCTTCTCAGACAGGGCTCACCAGGGTCCAGGCCTAGTCCCTGCTGCTGGTCCTTGGCCCTCCCTGTCTAGGCTACCCCTGCATTTCAGACCCTGGTGTTTTCTTACCTCCTCCTGAGGCAGGCTGACTGCCACCCCATTTCACAGCAGGTACCCTGGCGCTTTTTGACCGAGGGACAACTTCCCCAGAGCCCATGTGCAGGGTTCAGAGTGGGGATGTCTTTGTACAGGGATTTTTCTTGGGTTTCCACTCACTGTGCATGGATTTTTCTCAGGTGACCCTTCATGACCCAGGAAATCCCTGAGGTTTTCTCTGAGTCCTCTCATCTAGGTCTTGCACCGACTGGGGTCTTCTCCGCCTGTGCGACTGAGACAGCTTAGAAATCGGAGCACTGAAAGCTGATGGGAACAGGGTGGAAATGGCTCTGGCCTTTGCTGGACTCCATGTCTCCTCTGCCTTGTTCTCTCTGTGGCTCTCAGCCTCCTCTTCATGGTAGCGAGAGGTGAATGTCATTTCTCTTGTTTGCATCCCTGCTAGGAGAAGTGGGGGTTGGGTGAAGGCCCCCACACCAGAGCTGAGAAATTGAGAGAGCTGATTAGCAGAATCCAAGATTCTGATTTTTTTTTGAAGAGTACCGTGTTCTATTGCATGTCTTCTCCAAAGACTATCAGTAGAAGGGAAACGTGTCAGCAACAAAGGCCTCCTTCTCCCAGGTCATCGACTTTCTTAAAGGTTGTTTGGCTCTTTTGTCCCTAAGTCCCTGCTGATTCCCCAGGGTTTTGCCTGGTGCCGTAACTAAGAGGTTGCTGTCCTGGCCTCCTCCTCAGTTGTCTCCTTGGTGATCCTGGAGGGAGGTGCATGTGGACTTTTTCTTTTCAGGCCTTAGCCAAAAAAAGCATAAGGCAGACCAGCGGCATAACCTCTGGTCACACCCTCCCCCCCACCCCCGAGGAGGGTCTGGATACAATCTTAGGACATTTCCGACAGCTGTGTGTGGAATGGGGCCAGACTCCACATGTGGCAGCTCCTCTCCTGACCACCATCCATTCTTGACTGAGGCCTTCAGGAAAATTCAGTGATCTGGCTCTGCTGAGTCATGCTTACGTGTGTCACCTTTCACATGTCTGTTACCCGGCAGCCCAGGGCCTGGAAAGGCTGCAGCTACTACTGCTAATCTCTTATATTGTATATCACCGTCTGCTTCTGAGTCCATTCATGAACCGATATACTGGTTCATTGTCACATAAGATCATATAATATGAAATCCATTCGTGTTAAACCATTAACAATAAATGTATTATTCTGGGAAAGCTTCCACTATGGATGAGGAAACTGAGGTTCAGAGAAATAAGTGACTCGGTGAGTTTGGGTCACTGGTGAGGGCATGTCTGCGTGAGGAATTTGGTGCCATGCCTACTCCTACTCCTACTCCTCGGTTGCTGTGTAATACAAAAATGATTCAGAAGCTACTTTGGTTGAAAAAGTGTTTCTCAATTTGTTAAAGTTCCAAACCCCAATTATCTTGTCCTTCCTTTTGAGAGCTAGTTTTTAAGTTTAGCTTTTACATAGCCTATAAATTTTTCTGTTCTATTCATAATTTTAGGGAAAAAATTTTTTTTTAAAGATTTATTTATTTATTTATACAAGCACTGGGTATAGTCAAAAGCGCGGGAGGGTGAGAGAATTCACCAGAGCCAGAGCGGGGAGCAGAGCAGGCAGAAGGACCGAAGTCCACTGCTGAGGGGAGCAGCGGGCGGCAGGAGAGGTCTGCGCGCCATGCGGGACCCTCCTCCGGTGGCCGGGGAGCAGCCGGGGATCGAACCGGCGCCGCAGAGGCTGCGGGCAGCTTCGCAACCCAGCGCTCAACTGCCACGCCACCGGGGAGGCCCAGGGAAAAAATTTTGACTCTTAAAACTTTAATAATCACTTTGAAGGGGTTTTTGATTAATACTTGATCTTATGTGAAAGATCAAACCTTTTTTTAAAGATTTATTTATTTTTATACAAGAACCGGGGTACAGGCCAGATGTGCAGGAGGATGAGAGGATTCACCGGAGACAGAGTGGGGAACAGAACAGGCAGACCGACTGAAATACGCTGCTGAGGGGAGCAGCGGGCAAGACAGGAGAGGTCTGCTACTCCTTGGCTAGGGATCGGACTCAGGCCTTAGCAGTGATAGCTCTAAGACTTAACTCCCCTAACCAGGGATGCCCTATGTGAAATTTTAAATTGTATTTATATTTAACTTCCTTTATTTTAATGCTTCTAATTGATTAACAGACATTCCTATACTTCAAAAATCTAATAACTTAAACTCTTAATTTTTTTTTTTACTTTCCTATGGTGCTTTATTTTTAAAAGCAGCTTAATGAAGTGTTTTTGACGTATAGTTCCACATATTTAGACTCTACAAGGTTTGGCCTATGTGTACACTTATGAAACCATAACCACAATGAAGGTGGTGAACACGGTCATCGCTTCCCAAAGTGTCCTTTTCCCCCTTTTGCATCTCCGCCACCCCACGATACCCACTGAACTGCTTTTGTTTACTCAGGTTTTCATTTTCTGGAATTTTACACAAGTGGAATCATGTAATATGTATTCTTCCTGTGGCTTTGTTCACTCAGCATAATTATTTTGAGACTTGTCTTTGTTGTTTCTATTTGCAGTTGACGCTTTATGACTGAGTAGTATTCCATCATGTGGAATCATCATTTGGCATTCATGTATTGTTGATCTTTTCAATTTCCCTAAATGAAACTGCTGTGAACATTAGCGTATACGTCTTGGTGTGGACACGCGCTTCTCTTGGGCAGATGTATCGGAGTGGAGGGCTGGAGAGATCATGTGGTGGTTATATTTACATTGAACTGCCAAACTGTCTTCCAAAGTGGCTGTGCCATTTTAGTCAGCCTTCCCAGCAGCAGTGTAGGAGTGTCCCGGTCTCCACACAGCCTTTCCACCACTGGACAGGGTGGGTCTATCATTTCAGTTGTCCCAAAGACGTTTCCATGTATCTCTTTGTCATTTCACCTCGAGTTTCCTTGTTGACTAGTGACATTGGGCGCCTTTTCATGTGCTGATTTGTCATCTGCCAATACTGATTTTAAATGTAGGAAAATTCTTAAAATGCAAGTCTTTACCAATTACTCAGCTGCATGTTTTAATTGGAACCTTGAGTTTGGCTTGTTATTCTGAACAGACCAAATCCCCTGAATATTAAAGTACAGAAAGCAATATATATACACATTTATAAATACTCTGGTTTTCATATTCTTCGGCATATCTATATGTGATGCTATATATTCCAGGGATTAAAGAGCTTACCTAATAAGGAAATCATCTCCCACTGTAGTAAATTGCTTTCCTAAGCAACTTTTGGCATTTCTCTCTCGGCTTGATGACATTTCTTTATAATTCAGCAGACTTCTGGATGAAGCTAGTTCTTGGCCTTTGAAAGCAACTGCTAGGCAGAACCCTGACCCCTGCCGTTTGCCTGCTAATGGAGATGGTCTCTCAGCCCCTGGACCTTAGATGAAGCATCACATTGTTCATCCTGCTCTTCTCATAGAACTCTGCCCTTCTCCACCCCCACTGCTACACTGTGACTGGATACAAGTGACCTATTTAAGGCTACATTTCTTACTTACTGTGGACAAAAAATAGGTGGAATTTGGAATTTAGAGTCTGTATTTTCAAGGCTTTGTCTGACCAAGTTACCTAATAGTCTTCTGCCAGTTACCTAACAGTCTTCTGAGTTCAGGTCTGGTATTTAACCCCATATTTTACACCTTTTCAAATCAAGAGAAAAAGAGTCTGGTACCAAGAAATTCTGTACCTGGAACCTGTGGCTTCCTTGTCCTAGATTTTGGTTTGCCCCCTTGAAATATTGAGCACCTTGACTTCCACCTAACCGCTAGTGGAGAGCTGCTGCACTCTCTGCCATCAAATTCCGCTTAGAGAGCTGGATCCTAGATGATAAAACAGATATAGAACTGCATTCCCGTCCTGGGCATTGCGTGTGGCTGCAGGAAACTTGTGGAGGGTGAGTAGGAGCTGAAAGTTAATGGCCTCTCCCTGAGATCTAATGCTTATGTGGCCCCATGTGGGTAAAGATCTATGAAGTTACAAGAAAAAGACGTTTTAGATTCCTCTTCTGCAGGAGTTTTAAACACAGTCACTTCCTTATCTTTGACTCAATGCAGAAGCACTGGATGTTAAACAGGGTATGGGCATATGAATGTCCCTGGGTGACAGAGTCTGGTCAAAGGGAGAGGAAAACATACTTCACCACAGGGCAGTGCCTGAAATGGGAGGGGGTCCAGAGACTAGACCTACAACTTATACACACACACACACACACACACACAATGACATATCAGTGTTGATTCTAGAAATGTAACACAGTGTAACAGGCCAAGTATACCAACATGCACACTGCTCACATCAGCATGTTTATAGGAGAAAATGGGAAACCACCAAAATGTACATAAAAAAAAAATCACTATGCATGTAACCTGTTCCCTGTCACATGATGCAGCTTTAAAAATAGTCCAGGTCTCGCAAGCTAACCATGGACTTGAGACCTCAGCAGAGGGGGAGAGGGGCCAAACGGGAGGGAAGAGTACAAGGGACTGTGGTGATGGGTCATGGGGGTGATGGTGCGGGAGAACTGCAGGGCTTTGCCTGAGGGGAGAAATCAAACACTGTCCAAAAATTAACAATGATGTAAGAAAGTAAAGTTAAAAAAAAATGTTCCTGGGCCTCCCTGGTGGCGCAAGGGGTTAAGCACGCACTATGAAGCAATCCGCAGCCTCTGCAGCATGAGTTCAATCCCCGGCCGGCCAGGGAGAAACCCACATGGCGAAGCCGACCTCTCCTGTTTCTCCGCTGCTCCCCTCAGCAGTGTGTTTCAGTCAGTCTGCCTGTTCTGCTCCCTACTTTGTCTCTGGTGAATGCTCCCCCCCCCCTTTCCCCGCATCTCAGGCCTGTACCCCAGCTTTTGTATGCATAAATAAATAAATCTTAAAAAAAAAGTAGTTTCCCCAAACATGCTGTCAATCTAAATTTATTACCAAAGAACATGATGCTTTTACATGAGAAAGGTACATTATAAAACAGAATGTCTAACAATCTTGTTTTTAGTTATTTGGAAATGAATGTTTAAAAAATCAGCTATGACTTTTAATTTTAAATAAGCTTAGTTTTAAAAAATAGAGAAGGGGGTCTCCCCGGTGGTGCAGCGGTGGAGCGCTGGGTTGCGAAGCTGCCCGCGGCCTCTGCGGCGCTGGTTCAATCCCTGGCTGCTCCCCGGCCACCGGAGGAGGGTCCCACATGGCGCGCAGACCTCTCCTGCCGCCCGCTGCTCCCCTCAGCAGTGGACTTCGGTCCTTCTGCCTGCTCTGCTCCCCGCTCTGGCTCTGGTGAATTCTCTCACCCTCCTGTGCTTCTGACTGTACCCAGTGCATGTATAAACAAAACAAACAAATAAATAAATAAATAAAACATGCCTCTAAAAAAAAAATAGAGAAGGATATAATGTGTAACAGTAATTGGGGCTTAATATCAGGTGCAGGGTATATAAGTATCAGAGTCCTTTCCTTTACCACTTTTTCTCGAAAAAATTGTTTGGGAGAAGGGGGATGAAAAAAGCTTTTTCTAAATGCCAAATGAGATGTAGCTTCCTGGGGGAAGGTGGAAAAAAGTCTTCTTAAAAGATGCTCCTCCATGAAAGAAATGAGGAAACTGACAAAAATGGTCAAAATAAGCTTTTTCAAAACTTTGAAAATTAATCAAAGACTTGGCAACATTACAAGGAACATTTATTCAAGAAAAATGAATCTTGTCTTCAACAGAAAGCTATGAGGCATACTAAGAAGCTAGTCAGCATGCATGTATATGGGAAAAGAAACAGTCGGTAGAAACTGACCTGAGGAAATTCAGGTGTTGGATTCAATGGACAAAGATTTGAAATCATCTATTTTTAAACATGTTTAAAGAAGTAAAGGAAAGCATGAGAACAGTGCCTCACCAAGTAGAGATATTCAGTAAGCAAGAGAAATATTAAAAAGAACCAAACAGGGCCTCCCTGGTGGCACAGGCGGTTAAGCGCCGTGCCGTGAAGCTGTCCGCAGCCTCTGCAGCACCAGTTCAATCCCGGCCGCCCGTGGAAAGACCCACATAGCGCAGCAGACCTCTCCTGTCTTGCCTGCTGCTCCCGTCAGCAGTGTATTTCGTCAGTCTGCCTGTTCTGTTCCCCGCTCTTTCTCTGGTGAATCCTCTCACCCTTTCGCGCCTCTGGCCTGTACCCCAGTTCTTGTAAAAATAAATAAATCTTAAAAAGAAAAAGAACCAAACAAATTCTGGAGTTGAAAAGTATAACTGAAATGAAAGAGTGATAGAGGAACTGATCAGAGGTGCACAAGCAGAACGAACCAGCAGACTTGAAGATAGGTCAACAGAGTGTCCAATCTGAGGGGCAGAAAGAAAAAAGAATAAAGGAAAGTGGACAGACTATCGGCCAGGCCTAGCAACACCACTGTAAGGGGAGTCCTGGGAGGAGGGGGCAGAGAGAAAGGGGAAGGCATGTCTCAGAATACCCTTGAACAGATTTACAGACACTGCACAAGATTTTATGAATGCTTGGGGAGAGTAGAATAGCCTTCACCCCAAAGGTGAATTTTCATCCTTTAGCTGAAAATAATAGAACAATTGCTTTAACCTAATTAACAGCAGCCTCTCCCCTGCCCATCAGCCATCAAGGTTTCAACAAATGCGGGGTCAACCAGCACATCCCAGCACCCCCTGGCTGCTGAGTGCCGTTGCTTTGTTGCTGGTAACACTCCGTAGATGCGGGGAGCACTTGGCAGTTTTACAGTCTCAACCCACAGTTCTCACCGCAGCTAGTTATGCTGTTTATGGATGATGAGGCAGAGATTCTGAAGGGTTTAGTGAATCAACCCAGCCCCGACAGTAAGTGGCAGAGCAAAGCCTTGAGGGAAGATCCAGCTCTCCCCAGGTCGCCTGGGATTAGATGTATTGTCGCCTGCCACTGTTCACAGGGTGGAGACACCCGCCTGAAGGGCTTTCCTACTTGAGCTGATCTCCTGGCATTTGCCTCTTCCTCACAAGAGCCACTTGTCGCTCGGGCTTGTGGCCAGTTGGGGTAGCAGATGGGGTGGCCTCTCTGCTCTGTGACCCAGGCCTTCCTGGTCAGACCTGAAGGTCTCCTCCACCTTCCTGGCTTTTGACCATCCCCTTTCAGCTGGTTGCAAAACCCGGGACATCATTCCTTTTCCTTTCTGAAATTCTTCAGTGGCAGTTTAAATATTTGGCAGAAGCAACTCCCCATGATCCAACCCTGACTTTTCTCAATGGACTGCGTGGTTTAAGCAGGGCAAACGTTATTACTGTGCGGTGTTCCAAGAAGCTCTTTCCTCAAGCATCGACTGCCTGGGCAGCAGGCACAGCTCTTCACTGGGACGAGGACCTGACCCGCGCTCACCACCTGGGGCTGGGAAGAGGACTGTGTGTGCTGGGGCGAAGTGCCTGCCCGCCCACCCAAGTAGTCCCTAGTTAATAGAGAACGGCCATAACTGCCATCTCCCAGGCGCTGTTTCTGTGCCAGGAAAGCTGCTAAGTGCGAGAGAGAGTGCAGAAGATGACCAGGGAAGTGCCGCAGCCCAGAGCAGGGCTCTGCAGGCAACTCTTTGCCCACCTGTCAGTCTGGCAAGTTCGAGCCTGGCTTCTTTGAGCTGGGGTACCCCTTCTATAAAACAGGGAAACGTGGCCTTCCTCGCGGGGCACCTGGTGGACACAGCACTACAGAGGCTGCAGTGATGGCTCCAGGGGGAACAGTTACGGGGGACTCAAGATGCAGCGCTCACGAACCCAAGGGGCTGCAAGTGGGTTGGCTGCTCAGGAAGGATTTCTTGGTAGACCCTTGACCTAGGGGCCCTGTGTGGGTGGGGTCGGGGGTGGGTGCCCAGACAGTGGCACACACAATGGAATCCCCACAGCCGTAGAGAGTTGCATCTGCTGCTTCGCTGCTGAACCCACAGGACCTGGAGCAGCAGCAGGGCCAGAGACTTGTTCCGTGAATTTCCAGCTGTTGGTTGAGTTTTGAGACAATGAGAAACCTTTGAGATGCTTGAGTCAGTGATCATCCACAGGTGAATGCTATTTTGAAAAGCTTCTGGAAGTAGAGGGCAGGCTGACCTGGAATGCAGGGCCAAGGTGGGAGGCTGCCTCTCAGCTGTTGCAGTTCAGACAGCACCACTGCTGTGCCCCTGGCCAGGGAGCACATGGCAGAGGCGGGGAAGCAGTGACTACACAGTGCCACAGAAGGACAATCACCATGGGGCCAAGTGGAGAGGGGACTTGGAGAGCTGGATTTGCCTCATGGTGAAATGCAGAGTGGGAAAAGCAACCCCACTCCTGCAGCTGAAGGGAGCCAAACCCAGGACCCGAGGTCAGGGGGAAAACGGAAACAGAAATAGGGAATCATCTTTGGGGATGGGGTATTAAGCCCAACTCAGAATTTCCTGAGAAAATTGAATTACCTCAAGGCCAGAGTGGTTAGTCCTGAAAAGGTACCTGGAGAAAACAGGCTGGGGGAGAGAAGAGGCCAGCAGAATCCCAAGATTCCTAGCCTGGTGCTGCGTGAGTGCAGCTGTAGCGCCAGCACGCAGGGCAGGTTCACTCTTGATTCAGGCAGATCGAAAGGAGAGCCCTGGAGCACTTGGATTTTTACAGGCCTTTAATGGCAGAGCAGGGAACCAGGCACACGAGGCAGGGAAGTTGGGCAGGCAACTGGGCCTCCTAGACCTCTGCGAACCTTTGTGCTTACTCTGGCCTCTCCTTGGTGTTCTGTCTTGTGCCCTGTGCCCTCAGCCCTGCACATCCATGCTAGTGGCAGGAGGCGGGATTATAACTTCATTTGCCCTACAGCAGCAATCCCAGACCAGGCAGGTTCATGGTTCATTCGGGCAAATGGTAAAAAAAGCTTTCGAGCCTCTTGGTAAATCTGACAGGTCTTTCATGTGAAAGCAGGGGTCTGGGTACACAGGCAGACCAGCAGGCCGGGAGGCAGGCGGTGACTGAGCCTCCGAGCCGCCCAGGCCTGGGCATCCATACTTTTTTTTTTTTTTAATTAATTAATTTATTTATTTTTATAGAGGCATGTTTTATTTATTTATTTACTTGTTTGTTTGTTTGTTTTGTTTATACATGCACTGGGCACAGTCAGAAGCGCGGGAGGGTGAGAGAATTCACCAGAGCCAGAGCAGGGAGCAGAGCAGGCAGAGGGACCGAAGGACACTGCTGAGGGGAGCAGCGGGCGGCAGGAGAGGTCTGCGCGCCACGCGGGACCCTCCTCTGGTGGCCGGGGAGCAGCCGGGGATCGAACCGGCGCCGAAGAGGCCGGGGGCAGCCTCGCAACCCAGCGCTCAACCACTGCGCCACCGGGGAGGCCCTGGGCATCCATACTTATAGGTATGTGTGCCCTGTGCGCTGGCTGCTTGGTCAGATGTCTGCAATTATGGGTGGTGTGCCCCGTGCGCACGCGCCTAAGTGCTTTATCACGTGTGGGCAATGAATCCTGGGAGGAAAAGCCACTGGTGGCAACTTCAGAGGCTGGCGGCGGGAGGTGGAAAGAGCCCAAGTGACTCCATGTTCCTGACATTGGGCCGGGCTGCTCGGGAAGTCTCTCCACTGCAGCAACACCTTCTAGGTCCTGGGCACTTGTCCTTTGTAGGTTAAAGGAGTTGATCAGGCTTTTTCCAGCATTAGCGCCTGCGGCCTTGATGGTGTTAATTCGGAAAGCGCTTATGAGTGTGGGTACGGGGCACACGGGCCTGATGGTGGATGCCCAGAGTGTGGTGTGGGTGTGCGCGAGCATGCACACCTGAGCCTGGGGCTGGATATAAGGGCGGCGTAACTCAGACAGAGAACAGATATGAGGGGGGCAAGCAGCATGACTATAGAACAGGGGACCCTGCAAGACAGAGAGTGTGCCAGAGACCCCAGAGAAAGAGCAAATTCCCTAGGGGCCGGGAGGCTGGCAAGGCCCCCTGGCTGCCCTGCGCCTGGTCACCCCAACACACCCTCTATGGCTGACAGGGTAGGTAGGGCTGGACCTGCTGCAGCGCTTGGCCTCGCCCCGAGCAAGGCTTCTGTGCGCATCAGGTTTGAGGGGTTGGTGTCGAGTGAGTTGGGTAGGCGGTGAGGGAGGCCTGTGGGCACCCTAGCACACTCAGGGTGAGCGCATATCTCGTGTCTGTTTTTCTCCCAACTACTTGATTTTCATGGTTCATGTTTTGGAACTTTGAGGTGTTTGGTCAGCAGAATAGACAGGTGGCACCTGCTGAGGGAGGGGAAACGCATCGAGTTGGAGGTCACATTGCGGTGATGGCCATAACTTGTGAGACAATGGCTGAGTCTAGTCCTGGAGAGGGGCTGCTGTTGCGCCACACTGCACAGGGCATCGATTCAGGCAGACGGATGAAGGAGAGTGCCAGAGCCCTCAGTGGATTTTTCAGGTTTTAATGCTCTCTCAGGGAGCCAGGTGCACAGGCACCCCAGGAAGGCAGGCTGGCAGTGAGGAGGCAGGCACAGGCCAGGCAGGGGGTGCCAGGAGACAGGTAGGCAACTGAGTCTCCCAGATTCCCACAAATCTCTGCGCTCTCTCACGTGGTCTCGTGGTCTCACCTCTTCTGTTATCACGTTGCTCATCCTCCTCTCACTGCCGCCAATGCCATGGTTTTTATCCCACTCTAGGCTCAGATGGGCACACTCACATACCCACACCATGCTCCAGGGGTCCACAAACAGGCACGCGTTCCCCCCGCCCAAGCTCCCAAGCGCTTTCTAAATTAACATGATCAAGGCCACAGGTGATAGCCACAGAGCCTCCTTTGTTGAGTTTTAGGAATCTGTATTCTTTTTTTTTAAAAAAAGATTTATGCATACAAGAGATGGGGTGTAGGCCAGAGGTGCAGTGGGGTGTGTGTGAGAGGGCTCATCAGAGACAGAGTGGGGAGCAGAACAGTCAGATGTACTGAAATACACTGCTGCGGGGAACAGTGGGGAGACAGGAGAGGTCTGCTGCGCCGTGTAGGTCACCTCCCTGGCCAGGGATCCAGCTCATGCTACAATGGCTGCATATAGCTTCATAGTGCTGAGACTTAACCCCTTCCGCCTCCAGGGAGTCCCAGAATCTATATATTCTTGATATTAATTTCTTACCAATAAATGGCTTGCTAATATTTTCTCCCATTCTGTGGGTCACCTTTTTACTCTGAATAATGTTGTTTGACGCCTACTTTTAAAATTTTTCATGAAGTCCAGCTTGTCTATTTTTTGTTATCTATGCCATTGGTGTCATAGTCAAATTATTGCCAAGTTCAATGTCATGAAGCTTTTGTTCTATGTTTTCTTCTAAGAGTTTTATTGTTTTCGTCTTATATTTAACTCCTTGATCCACTTTTGTGTTAATTTTTGAGCATTGTATCAGGTTAGGGCCCGTCTTCATCCTTGGCACCATTTGTTGGGAAAAAAAAAAAAAACAAACCTGCTCTTTCCCTATTGAATAGTCTTCAAGATCCGTTTGATCAAATACGCAACAATTTGTTTCTGGGCTCTGTATTCTGTTCCGTAGGTCTTCATGTCTATGTTTCTGTAGAACTGGTAGTAACATTCCTGCTTTAATTTCTGATTTTAATAATTTGAGTCTTTTTCTCTTAATCCAACTAGCTGGAGGTATGTCAATATTGTTGATCTTTTTGAAGAAACAACTTTTGGTTTCATTGATTTTTCTATATTGTTTTTATATTCTCTATTTCATTTTCTCTGATCTTTATCTTTCTCTTCCTTTTGCCAGCTCTGAGTTTACAGTTTGTTCTTTTTCCAGTTCCTTAAGTTGTAAAGTTAGGTTATTGGCTTTTCTTGTTTTTTAAAGTACATTTATTTATTTATAGCTATGAAGTTCCCCTTAGCATACCTTCACTGTGTCCTACAAGTCTTACTGTGTTGTTTTGTTCTCATTTCCTCTGCATGTTTTCTTATTTCCCCTGTGATTTGTTCTTTGATCCATTGGTCTGTCAAACATGTGCTGTTTAATTTGCACATTTTTCCAGTTTTCCTTGTTATTGATTTCTAACTTCACCAGTTGTCAGCGAAGATACTTTATAGGATATCATTCTTCTGAAATCTGTTGAGACTTAATATGACACTTAACATCAGACTGGAAAATGCCCTATGTATACCGGAGAAGCAAGTGTGTTCTGTATATGTCCTAGATCTAGTTGGTTTATTGCATTGTGAAGTCTTGTATTTCTTTTCTTGTGTCTGGTTGTTCTGTCCATCATTGTGAGCAGGGTATTGAAGTTTCTATCATTGCAAAACTGCCTATTTCTTTCTTCAAAATTGCCAGTTTTTTTGCTTCATATACTTTGATGGTCTGTCATTAGGTGTGGCAATATTCTATTTTCTTGCTTTCTTAATATGTGGTATCCTTTGTCTCTTGTAGTATTTTTTGAATTGAAGTCTGACGTTAATACAGCCACTCGCACTCTCTTGTGGTTATTATTTGCTTAGAATATCCTTTTCCACCCTGTCACTTTTAGCCTGCTTTTGTATTGGGACGCAAGTCAGTCTCTTGTCAATGACATATTGTTCTGTCATGTATTATTATCTATTCTGCCAATCTCTGTCTTTTGATTGGAGAGTTTCATCTATTTCCATTTAAAGTACTTACTGGTGGCTTCCTTCTGACACTGTGCTGTTTCCTGTATGCCTCTTTACCTTTTATTGTCCTTTATTGCCCGCATTACTGTTTTCTTTGGTGTTTAATTGACTTTTTATAGGGAAAATTTTTTTAACTCCATTCTCATTTATTTTCACAAATATATATGCTGCAGCTATTTTCTATATGGTGACCAAGGGATTACACTTAACCTCCTAAAGTTGTAACTTTCCACTTTGAATTTCTATCAGTTTAACTTCAATAACATATGAAACAGGTCCTTTGCCGCTCCTGCCCACGGCTTTCCGTTGTTGATGTCATAGATTGTATGTTAGTATGGTTTGACCCCAAACGCAAGCTAATAATTGCCTTTAAAATGCATTAGTCTCCTAAATTACGTAGAAAACAAGATTTGAAGTTAAAAACCAGAGTTATAGTGACAATAGCTTTTACATTTATGTGTTTTTCTTTAAATATATTAATCTCCTAAATCACGTAGAAGACGCACAGCCACCTTGGCCTGGAGTACAGTCACCATCCGCCATTGCTCCTCCAGGTGGCTCTGATGATGGCCACGTTCCCTTACTGTGAGCTTGGTCTCTCCAGCCTCGGGCTGCTGCTGAGGGCCCTTTACTCCATCTGCAGGACCCCCTGGGTGTCCTCGCAGGCCAGGTCCAGTGGTTACACCTCCCTTAGCTTTTATTTATTGGGGAATATCTCAATCTGATAGTAAGTAGCAAACTGAAAGTTTAATCACATCATTTTATTTTTTTTTTAGCGATTTTATTTATGCATATAAGAACTGGGGTGTAAGCCAGAGGTGTGTGGGGGGGGGGCGGTGAGAGGATTCACCAGACAGTGGGGAGCAGAGCAGGCGAAACTACTGAAATACACTGCTGCGAGGAACAGCGGGTGAGACAGGAGAGGTCTGCTGCGCCCTGTGGGTCAGCTCCCTGACCTGGATCGAACTCAGGCCCCAGAGGTGATAGTGCAGAGACTTTAACCCCTGCACCACCAGGGAGGCCCTAATCACATCATTTTAGACTCATCTCTCCTTTTTGTCAATATGCCGGAGCATTTTATTTATTTCATACATAGTAGTAACCCAAGCATGCACATTACCAGGCCGGTGTGCCCAACAATTCTGGCTGGTTGTGTGCCTGCCCGATGGGGTATCAGCTCACCAAGATTCACACAGTTGTAGAACATTCTACTTCCTGCCCTGTGCCAGGCGCTTGGGAAGCACTCCATAAATGTTGACTGGAGACCTGTGCTTACTATCCCCGTTCATGGGTGGCCGGCTAGGGGTAATTCCCTGTTGTTCCAGGCTGTTTCAAAAAGGCAGTGTCTCTTAATTATGTGCCTTTCAGTAAGAGCCCTACATTTCACACTTGTAGACTGTGTATATATATTTTTCCATATAGAAAATAGTTTGCTTGCCTTTTCTGATCACAAAGGTAGTAGCTGCTAATTGTGACAGATTCTGCAAAGAACCCCCCCTCCCCCCAGCTCTGTCTGTCCTCAAATTCTTTTCAGTATCTTGCCTGCATTTTGGGCTTGCCTGGCTTTCATTTCTTTCCCGATTGCTTCTTAGACTCCTTCTCTGAGCTAGGAGCTGATACGACTCTCCTCTTGTCCAAAGATCACATCTGTCTTGTCTGTAAGTAGGAAGGAACAATAGTGTTTGCCATTGGCTTTGCGAAGTCAACGGCCATCATTCCTGACGTCTCTCTCTCTGACTTGTGATTTTCTGACATCCCAGCTGTGTGCTCTTCCGTGCCCCACTTAAAACCTTCGTCTACGACATAGCTTTTCTGAGGAAAGGAAGCAGTGGACTTCTGAGGCCTCTCCTTGTCCCTTTGTTGTCTGGCAGAGACATTCACCAGCTGCCTCCTGCTGCTGGGGTGCCGGGTCCCCTTTTCCTGCTGCACTTAACTGCTTAGCAGCCTGGAGGTGAGAGGCCACAGCGAGAGAAAGGCCCCTGTTCATGAAGCCAAGGGCTGGCTGCTGCCTTGCTCTGCTTTGTCTCCCACCCACCCCTCTACCTGGCTGCAATGACAAGGGATGGGGCCAGAGACAGGAAATGACAAGGCACAGAGAGGAAGACCAGGCCCGTCTCCCTGCCTCGCAGGTGTGCATCCGGCAGCGCTGGCGGCGTCACTCTTCCTGACCCGTGCCAGTGGCAGAGTTTGTAGAACAAAAGTACATCTGTTTCTAGCTACCGTTCATCCTTCCTTTTTTTTTTTTTTTTTTTTGTGGGGCCCTCGCCGGGGATCGAACCGGCGCTGCAGAGGCTTCGAGCAGCCTCACAACCCAGCGCTCACCCGCTGCGCCACCAGGGGAGGCCCCCGTTCATCCTTCTTGTCATTACTTTATTTAGCTTTTAAGCTCCAAAGCCTCTCCCTCTTTCTTTGGAACAAAGTCAAGACTCTGATCCCTTCGCTTCAACAAGTCTGCGTTGAGGTGGTGGGTCCCCGGGGGGCTCTGTGTCGGCAATGGGGCCTGAATCTCCTTCACGAGCACAGGAGGTTGCGACCAGGAAGGTGGGGGGGGGTCTCTTTTTCCTGGTTTAACTGAACTGGGGGTGAGGGGAGGCAGTCCCTTGAGTGATGGCAGGGCAGCTTCCCCTGAGAGCCTTGTCGGGCGACAGTCCCGGGAGAGTTCCGGCATGCGAGGGGAAGGGAGACACAGTTCTTGGGTGGTTGTGTCTCTGCTGGCTGATTTCCCCTCGTTCAGAACTGCACTGATAAAGGAATACAGCAGTGACACAGTGACGTGAGCTGGAACAAGAGGGTGGTCACGTCCAACCCCTGCTGTGGTGTCTACGTGGGGTCTCTGCTCCCTGCAGTAATCCTTGAGGTCAGGGCGCACCCCCTGCAGCTCCAGGGGGTGAGCTGCTTGCTCAGCCATCCACCTTCAGAGCGGCAGTGCTCAGGTCCAGACTCACCCTGTGCCTCCGCCCCCGGGCCCCCACGCTGTCAGCAGAACAGGCCTACGGGGCACACCGGCAGTGGGTGTCTGTTTCCCAAGCGACTCCAGTTTGCGCCTGTCATTTCCGTGCTCCTTTTAGCTCTCCTGCCTCGGTTGTGTCGTCATGTTGCCCGGGGTCTAGAGCAAGGTTCTTTGCTCAGAAAATCTTGGTTCTTACCTGTTTTACGTAATTGTGCTTGGCCTCTTGTTTTTTTCCTTCTATTTCTTCTCTGCAACAATTCTGCTTTAAAGCTGTTGAGAAGATAAAGAAAACCCTGCCCCAGGACTAGGAAAAGTGAAGGCCAGGTGTTTCAGCAGGCCCGAGTATTGGGCAAGGCTGTCTCCACACGAGCTTGTCCCAGCGGAAGCGTGTTTCTTAAGGTGCGGAGGAGACGTGGAAACGCAGGGGACTCATGGGCCGAGTCAGGCATGTGTGTTTCTCTGAATTGCACAGATTCAGTTGGAGTCCAGGCCCAGTGCTGTTCCCTGAGGTCAGAGCTCTGACCCCAGAGAAGGACGGAGGAAGGGGAGGAGGGTGTGGTGCAGACAGGGGTGGTTCTGGGACACCATGCCTTAGAGTTGGCCTTTCTGAAGCAGCGCGCAGGTGCCCGGGAGACAGGCCTTCTGGTGACTGCCACTTTATGACTTGGCTCTAGGTCCGCGCCGCTTCTCCTGTCCCCACACCTGACCCAGCCTCATATTCCACGACCGGGGCTGGCAGTTTTGCCGATGAATAGCCTGGCACCTTCCTGCAGGTGTCTTCTGGTGAGCCACCTGGGTGCGCCTCGTGGGCATGCGGTGTCTGAGAACACGACCCCCATCTCTCCCCCACCTCCCTCCCTCTGTGCCCCAGCCAGAGGCAGGGCATATTCTGGGTCCATGTTAAAGCAAGCTCAGTTGCCTGCATCACTTACAGACACCTTCTCCCGATCTCTGCTCATCTGATTACTGCAAATGGAACTTCATTCTGATCCATTCAAGCATCTTGTGCCAGGCACTGTGGTAACCTACATTCTCAAGGTGGCCTCTGATGGTATCAAACCTGTATCTTCAAAGTGTGGGTCACTGTTGTGACCCAGATGGGCCTTTGACCTGAGGCCTGTTTCATAAACTCGGATACTCCTCTTGAGTAATAGTGACTTTTCCCCAAAGAGCTGAGGCCTAGATTTCAATTCTGACCTCATTCATTCACAGGGGGAGCCTGGAGCAGGCCCTCACTGCCTGGCGCCATTCTTCTCTCAGCAGGCGAGGTAGCACCCCCACCCCAGACCCCCCCACTCTGTTTGCTATTCCTAGCACAGATCCTCAGGATCGCCTTCACTGCCTCTGGCCTGGAGCCTGTTCCTCCTTCCCTAGTCACTATCCTGCCCCCACCCTAGCCCCCCTGCCCCCAGGCAATGGCTTCTCTTTCCTGCCCCAGCCCCAGGAGATCTCAGGAGAGTCTCTAACACAGTGGCAGTGAGAGAGAAAGAAGGGAGCAGGACCCAGTCTGGGCCTCAGAAGACCGGACGCCTGCCCCCTCTCTGACCGTGCCGTGAAGGCCTCCTCCTCCCCCCTCCCTCAGCGCCCACTGAAGGAGGGCCCGGCACAGGCTGGCTGAATCACTGTGGCCCCTTGATCTCTGCATGATCCGGAGGCAAGCTGGTCTGCAGCCTCAGGGGCTGTGTCAGCTGCTGTGAGCTGAGGGCGACTTGCCTTTGCTCCCCAAGGATTTGAGTGCTCACTTGTGTTTTAGGCTTCTCACTACAAGGTGGGGACACAGCAGGGAACCAGAATGATCTAGCTGGTCTCCTGTCATGGGGGAGCCGGCAGAAGGCCAGTTTCTGTTTAATTACCACTGTGATAAGTGCCGCAGAGGAGCCCAGTGGTGGGGAGGTGCCTCAGCAGGCGGGTACCCCTTCCCACCCACCCTTATCTGCCTCCTACAGGGGCAGCACACTGGGCGGGCCTGGCAGAACCCAGGAACCTCTTGTGCGCTGGAGCACAGTGGGGGAGCCACAGCTGGGCTGGGTTTTGGAGTTGTCTGCTGACCTGGTGAGCCCCTCCCTCCGGCACACTTCCCCCTGATGAGCCCCTGTGCGGCATCTGGGTGCTGGCCGAAATGCTCGAGGGAGCAGGGCTCAGCTGAAGCTGTATGAGATGCTTCTTGCCTGGCGGCAGATTATCAATCCTTAGATTTTCTGCCCTTGCTCTCCCCACCTTCCGCCCCTGTGTTGAGCCTTTGCTTTGGGTCAGACTCAGCCCTTTCCGCCAAGGTCCCGGCAGAGTTTTCTTGGTGTCTCTCCCGCCTCTCACCTGTTGACCTTCCCGAGAGACCTGCGGGGCTGAGGGGTGAAATCCAAAATCAGCCACCTGGGTACCCCTAGGGGTGCAGCGGGAGGAGTCCAGCGTGTGGGTTGCCTGAGAGCGACTGCCCAGACTGCCCAGGTGCCCGTGACCCGGAAGCCAGAAGCCTGGGGGCCTAGACCCCTATGGAAGGCAGCAGTTGTCTTCTTGAAGGTCACTTCGAACGCATGACTGTGGTGGTGCTCATACCCTGGGACCACCCTTCAGGAGCCTGGGCACCTGTGGTTGGCCCAGGACGCCACACCTCTGGTGACCCCAGAGGACTCTGCAGCTCCAGGACTCTGGGAGGCCCTCCCTCAAATCTTGGAGGTTCCCTTCAGTGCTTTTCCAGACCCAGACTGGGATCCACATCAGTCATGTTGGGGTGCTCCCTATCGCTCTATGGGCACAGGACAACCAGATGTCCTCCAGGCTGCCAGAATCCGTGTCTGGGCCGGCTCTGGATGTGCAGCCCCCACTGGTGGCTGTGTCGTTTCATTCACAGGACACGTGAGGCTGGGCCACCAAAATGGTGCTGACTCGCTAATCTGAGTGACTCAACTTTTTAATAGTTTTATACTCTCCTCACACAGCTAACACCCCTTCTGGTTGCCACACGCGTCCCAGGAGCCGTCCTGCCTGGGGCCTACCCATTGTGCCTTCCACTTCACTTAGAGCTCTTGGCCTGGACGGGAGCAGAGGATAAGGGCCTATTGTGTGTCCCAGGACCTGAATGGCACTTTGTTTTCTGCGCTGCACTCCCGGGCCGGGCCTCCTGGCCTACCGCTGCAGTTGTCACTGTGTCATCCCCAGGGAGACAGCGTTCCCAGCCTCACTCCCATCGCTTTCCTGGGAGGACAGGGCTGAGAGCCAGCTTGGGGTCTGTTGGTGGCTGCGTGCAGGGAGCTAATAACTCAGGGCCTGAGGGAAGGGGTCTTCCCTACCAAGAGCCCTCCGCTGTGGGAGGAGAGGGGTGAGCCCTTGTTCACAATGAACTAAGGAGCTAGTTGGCAAGAATGTGGCCCCGCTCTGAATTGGCAGGAAGGGAAAGCGTGGGAAAGCCCCCGCCCATGTGAGCAGAGGCCGGGAGGCCGGGCACGGGCAGAGGGTATGCTCCCGTTTGCTGCCTCATCCTCTTCTTTGCCTTCTTGCTCTCCTTCCCTGACCCCTCAACTTTGCCTCTCTACCGGGGAAGCAGGAAAACGGTCCCAAGAATCAAAGGTGCCTCTTCAGCGTTGAGGTCAAAGGAATAGGAAGGCAGTGTGAAGCAGAGAGAAAACAAACAGACGGCTTTTTTGTTGACCTGGAAGCCACAGGACACCATGGGGTCAGCCAAAATGGCCTGTAAGGCTGTCAGTTCTAGGGTGCTGCTGTCGCCCACCTGCCCCTTACGTTTTGTCCACTCATCCCAATACGTTTTGTCCCAGAGTGAAAGAGCCTGCTTGATTTTAAAGCTGCCGCTCCCATCTCGCCACCCAGCAGCGAGTGGCCTCCTAGACTAGTGCTACTTAAAGAGGGGGTCCCCAGGCTCCCGCAGGCCTTGAGGCTATTTTAGGTGGGCCCGAGTCCAAATGACTTTCATAAGAGGTCACTTGCCTTTTCCACTGTGTTTTTATCATTGGTGCGAAAATTGGTGGCAAACCCGTGGGAGCCTTTGCAGAATTGGGGCTGTGCTCACCTCCATGCCCATGCAGTCCTGGAGGGCCAGCCTCGTTTAACACTGGCCTGGTGAAGCGCCAGAGATGATCCATTTTACCAGCTCTATGCTTATGCGCATGCCTTAATAGTCTGGGTGATGGAAAGGGGAGGAAGCCTTCTTGGGTCACGTTAGCTGGTGGCAGATACAGTCCTGGATTATTTACCCGGGATCCCTAGGTGTTTGTTGCTTCAGAGGCCAACACCCCTGCACCTGTTGGAGTGGTAGGAGCATTAGTGCTGGCATGGGGAGGAGACAGGAGCAGGAGAGCAGGTAATGGGGGGCTGGGGGGAGGTTGCTGCTGACCAGTTGCATGAGTTCAAGTCTCCAGAGGAGTGGCGGATAACTGAGCTGGGTGAGGAGGTTCTTCAGGGACTTCTTATCCTAGGTTAGTTCCTCAGTTAAAGCACCCCAAATAATCTCATGCTAGCTTCAATCTCTCAGCACTGGTCCAACTCTAGCACACAGGTTCTGTGACCAGGTCAGATCCAGTACCAGAGGCGACCGTGGTTGGGATAGAGCCAGGCTCTGGGACGCTTGCTCCTGTGCTAGGGTGCAGGTACTTTTAGTGGCAGGTACCACTTAGTTGTTATCTGGGCTTTGACCCTTAGTGGGTGAGCAGAGCATAGCCGCCAGGTGCACTGAGGAGCCGCTTCTGTAAGAGATACAGGCGAGCCCATCTAGTCCCAGCAGCTCAGCTCCAGCCATTCACATCCAGGTGCCCAACCTCAGGCTGACACTCACCACCCTGCACAGACTCTAGGCCAGCAGTCATCAAGACTGTCCACTGCCCTCAAGCTCCCTCTTTAGCTCTGGGTGTCTCATTGCTATCCAGCAGGTTAGCATCTGCATTTGCTGGTGTCGATCTACTGAGGGCCTCTGCGCCCCACCTGCTGTCAGTCTCTGAGACCCTCCATCTTGACTCAGTGCACCCCGCTTTCCTGTGCCATCTCTGGTTCCAGAGTCTTCTGTAGATAGGCTTGAGCCCTTCAGCCCACAGCAGCAGAGAGGCTCTGGGTAGCAGTTGCCCCTCTCTCTACTGGGCTGCACTGCCCAGTTATGCCCAAAAGACAACTGCATTTTTTCCTGCCCCTTCTGCCGTGCCATCCCACTTGATGGCACAGTAGTCACCTGTTCTACATTTGGAAAGATTGCTTATATCTGATTTGGTTGTAAATATGTGGAGAAGGCGAGTCTGGTATCTTCACTCTCTCCCCACTCAGAGGGACTCCAGAAAGAGAACCTCTGCAGGCTGTAGTGGCTGGCCGAGAAAAGCTGCCAGGGTTGTTTGAGTTGCCAGCTGAACTAGCCATGTTTTTCAAGGAATGCTATTTTTATTTGAAAGAACAACTGCCAGACAGCTACGCTTATTCAGAGTTGGGTGTCTGACACACTTCTCAGAAATGAATGTAGTGAACCTGTTGTTTCGAAATAACAACAAAAAGCAGCAGTTTGTTGCTTTTGGGGCCAAAAGTAGGCAGCCCCAAGAGATGCTGACATGGCATGCCGACTATTTTGAATTTCGAGAAACTGAGACAAGTTCCAAGAATGATTTTTTTGCCTCATTATTTGTCTCCCTAAAAAACAGGAAATAAATCTTCTCTCTGGTGGTTCCTGAAGTAAGAGACAGTCTTATCCCAGAGTAGGGCTTGCAAGGTCTGTTTTCCATGCATATGAAGATAAGTCCTGCAAAATTCCTTTTTCTTTAAATCGTGGTTATTTGTTCTGTTTTGTTTTGTTTTTTTAAAGACTTTTTAAAAGTTATGCATACAAGAACTGGGGTGCAGGCCAGAGGTGTGGGGGATGAAAGGATTCACCAGAGAGAGTGGGGAACAGAACACGCAGATTGACCAAAGTACACTGCTGAGGGGAGCAGCGGGCAAGTCAGGAGTGGTCCGCTGCACCATGTGGGTTGCTCCTTGGCTGGCTGGGGATTGAACTCGCGCTGCAGAGGCTGCGGACAGCTTCATAGGTTGTGTCTTAACCTTTTGCACCACCAGGGAGGCCCCTTTGTTCTGTTTTTCTTGCCTAAGTTTATTACCCCCTTTCGAGAGACAATACACCCTCCCTGGAATGGCCACAGGGCAGTCGTGTGTACTTGTAAAGTTGTCTTTCCTCTTGCTAATTCCCTGGCATCAACTTAATGATTATCCAGCTGCATGGATCCAGAAGGGTAGAGGAAGATAATTTCCCTCCCAACATAGTAAAATTAGAGCTTTCAAGCAAAAATTAGAATTTTGTGTGCATCATCATGAGCTTGCAGCTTCTCAATACTTAAGGACTTTTCTGATTTGATTGTGATATTATACATGTGCTATTTTGGCATTTAGTTGTAAAGTATCAACATCTCAAAGATTAGCATTACTCAAGAATCGATATTTTCCAAATGACCAGTGTGTGGCTACTAAATCATGTGGGATAAAAGACCCACTAACAATTCAAGAAAAGCCAATGGATTTTTAATGTAACAGAGCGGGAAAACTTCACTGGGTTTTAAATTCCACTTTATAATGAACTACTGGCGGTTGAATTCTGGTGTTGTATCAAATAAGGGTATCTACAGTTGTCTGAAAAGGCTATTAAAATATTCCTCCTGTGCCTCCCTCGTGGTACAAAAGGTTAGGTCTCAGCACTATAAAGCTATCTGCAGCCACTGAGGCCTGAGTTCAATCCCCAGCCAGGGAGCTAACCCACATGGCGCAGCAGACCTCTCCTGTCTCCCCACTGCTCCCCTAGCAGTGGATTTCAGTAGATCCGATTGTTCTGCTCCCCACTCTGTCTCTGGTGGGTTTTCTCACCGCCCCCCACCCTCCCGCACCTCTGGCCTGTACCGCAATTCTTGTATGTATAAATAAGTAAGTCTTTAAAAAAATTCCTTTTTTCGCAACTAGAAGACAGGGAGATTCCCATTTTTCTCCATAAACAACATTACTTATAATTGTATGCAGAAATGCAGATAAGAGAAGCCAGTGTCTTCTCTTATTAAATCTCTATTAAAGAGATTTGCAAAAATGTAAGCAAATGATCATTCTCACTTTTAAAGTATAGTTATGCTTTCTTAAAAATATGTGTGCCATTGTGTAATGTGCTTATTTTTTAAAAAATGAATTAATACATATAAAAAAGGGCCCTACATCCCAGAGTAATCCAGAGCCGAATTTGTCACAGAAGCGCCTCCACCCCACTGGAGTCTCCCTGAGGTCAAGGAGCATACAGATTTCTGATTTTGTTTATAAGCAAAAGCAAAAAGCCATTATTTGTATAGGAGTTTAACTCTTTAGAAGACTTTGATATGTGTTACTTTTTTTTTTTAAATAGTGAACTATTTTTTTTAAAGGTTTTTTTTTTATTCAAACAATAGCTGGGGTACAGGCCAGAGGCGGGGAGGGTGAGAGGATTCACCAGAGACAGAGCGGGGAACAAAACAGGCAGACTGACGAAATGCACTGCTAAGGGGAGGAGCGGGCGAGGCAGGAGAGGTCTGCTGCCATGTGGGAATCTCCCTGGTTGGCCAGGAATCGAATCCGCGCTGCACAGGCTGTGGACAGCTTCACAGCACTGCACTCAACCCGCTGCGCCGCCATAAAGGCCCGACATGTGTTACTTTTTAAAATGTATTTTTATAGCAGCTCTACTAAGATATTCATAGACTATAAAATTCACCCCTTGAAAGTGTATAATGCAGTGGTTTTTTTATTTTTTAAGATTTGTTTATTTGTGCAAAGAAGAAATGGGGTGTAGGCCAGAGGTGCGGGGGGTGCGGTGAGAGGATTCACCAGAGACAGAGTGGGGAGCAGAACAGGCAGATCCACTGAAATACACTGCTGAGGGGAGCAGTGGGGAGACAGGAGAGGTCTGCGGCGCCCTGTGAGTCACCTTCCTGGCCGGGGATTGAACTTAGGCCGCAGAGGTGATAGCGCTGATACTTAACTCCTATGCCACCAGGGAGGCCGGGCAGTGGTTTTTAGTATATTCACTATGTTATACAAACATCACCACAATCTAATTCTAGAACATTCTCATCACTGCAGAGGAAATTCTGTGGTCACTGGCAGTCACTGCCTAATACTTCACCTCCCTAGCCATAGCAAACACAAATGTACATTCTGCCTCTATGGGCTTGCCTATTCTAGACATTTTGTATGAATGTGGTCATATGATATTAGTCCTTTTGTGTTCAGCTTTTTTCACTTAGCATGTTTTTAAGGTTCATCCACTTTGCAGCAAGTAACATTCTTCATTCTTTTAATGGCCGGATAATAATCTGGTGTAGAACTCACCACGTGTGTCCATTCATCTGTTGGACATTTGGGCTGTTTCCACTTCTGTTATGAAAAATGCTATGATCACTTACATACAGGGTTTTGTTTACATCAGGATTCCCCTCTCGGTGCACGCATTCAGGAATGGAGATTCTGGGTCACATGGCAGTGCTCTATTTAGTCGTTCGAGGAACTGCTAGACAGTTTTCCAGAGTGGCTGCTCTATTTTATGTGTGAGGGTTCATGTCACCACATCTGCACGAACACTTGTGACTCCTCAAAAATAGCAGTTAAAACTAATAAATGAATTTGTGTATCGTAAGACGTTCACAGAGAGAAAAGGCAGCCCACAAGACAGGAGAAAAGATTTCTTGGTCAAATATCTGATAAGGGAGTCAGACCCAGGCTATGCCGAGGACCCCCAAACTCAAGGCCAGAACTCCAAACCACACGCTTCAATGGGCAAAGGCCTTGAGTGCGCCTTCTCCAAGGACACAGGAATGGCCAGTAGGCACAGGGAAGACACGCAGTGTCTAGTCCTTAGGGACGTGCAAGTCCAAACTGCAGTGAGAAGCTGCGCCACGGCCTCTAGGGTGACGACCATTTAAAAAAAAACAAAACAAGCTTTGGCAAAGATGGAGAGAAGTCGGAACCCTGCACACAGCTGGGAATGTGAGGTGGTGCTGTCCACAGCACGGAGATTCCTAAAAGATTAAAAACAGAATTACCGCGTGACCCAGCAATTCTGCTGGTGGGTGTATGCCCAAAGAATTGAAAGCCGGGGAGCGGGTCAGATTGAACACCCCCATTCATATAGCATTAGCCACAGTATCTAAAACGTAACGGAAGCAACCCAGCCCATTGCCCCATGAAGGGGCAAAGTATGACACATACATACCATGAAATGTGGTTTTGCCCTAAAAATGAAGGAAATTCTGCTATATTCTGCCACATGGATGAACCTTGAAGACTTTATTTATTTATTTATTTATTTAAATAGAGGCATGTTTTATTTATTTATTTATTTGTTTGTTTGTTTATACAAGCACTGGGTACAGTCAGAAGCGCGGGAGGGTGAGAGAATTCACCAGAGCCAGAGCGGGGAGCAGAGCAGGCAGAAGGACCGAAGTACACTGCTGAGGGGAGCAGCGGGTGGCAGGAGAGGTCTGCGCGCCATGTGGGACCCTCCTCTGGTGGCCGGGGAGCAGCCGGGGATCGAACTGGCGCGGCAGAGGCCGCGGGCAGCTTCGCAACCCAGCGCTCAACCGCTGCGCCACCGGGGAAGCCCGAACCTTGAAGACTTTAAGCACAGTGAAGTAAGCTAGTCACAGACACTAGATGATCCCGCTTACGTGAGGTACTCAAGAGCTGTCCAAGTCACACAGAGAGGAGAGTGGGCTGGGGGACAGGAAGGGGAGAGGGGGTTGAGAGTCTCAGGTTTCCTAGGTGAAAAGTGCTGTGCAGGTCACTGCTTCCTGGCCTGCTCTGCTCAGGGCTGAAGGCCTGTCTTTCTGGATCCTCCTGGGTGCCGTGGGAGGATGCTGCTGGGTTGGTTAGTGGTCAGTGCCCCTCAGCGGGCTGGAAGAGAAGAGAAGGCTGCTCTCTGTCCACCCTGGCCTGAATGAGGGCAGGAAGAGGCTGGGACTCTGCGAGGAGCAAACAAGTTCCCTGCCACGTGGAATTTTTTTTTTTAAAGATTTATTTATTCGTGCATACAAGAACCAGGGTATAGGCCAGATGTGCGGGAGGGTGACAGAGAGGGGAACAGAACAGGCAGACTGACAAATACATTGCTAAGGGGAGCAGCGGGCGAGAGAGGAGAGGTCTGCCGCACCATGTGGGTATTTCCGTGGCTGGCCAGGATCAAACCCGTGCTGCAGAGGCTGCGGACAGCTTCATAGCACTGCACTCAACCACCTGCGCCCCCAGGGAATCCCTGCCACATGGAATTTTCATTGAACTCAGATGCTTGTGCCCTTGGGGAATCTCCTCACCTTTGGGCCCCTGCTTTGTGCCCGGGCCAGCACACCCATGTTTCACTTGCACCAGCAAGCTCAGCCCCCGACTTCCTGATGTCACCTAGCAGGGGTTGAACACTCTGAGCTGGCGGGACTTGAGAGTATGTTCGAGCATTTGAAAACCTCCCCCAGCTAATGTGCGCCCATGTGGGGAGTCAAGCCTCCTGGTCCATAGGGAGAAAGGACCACGCTGTCACCATTTCCAGGGACAGACAATCTGGGTACAGCAAAGCCTCAGCAGGAGGAAGAAGACATGAGACACCTCATTTTTTCCTCCTTCCATCCGATGATTTGCTCCTTGTCTTCCGTCAGAAGCGCTCTCTCCCGCTCCCCCAATGCCGGTCCTCCTTCCTTGTGAAACCCCAATCCACTGCCCTTTAACCTCCCACCAGAAACACAGGCGGTGGCTTTTGAATAGGAATTTATTTTTACTAGTTTCTTTTTTTTTTTTTTTAAGATTATTTATTTATTTATACAAGCACTGGGCACAGTCAGAAGCGCGGGAGGGTGAGAGAATTCACCAGAGCCAGAGCGGGGAGCAGAGCAGGCAGAAGGACCGAAGGACACTGCTGAGGGGAGCAGCGGGCGGCAGGAGAGGTCTGCGCGCCATGTGGGACCCTCCTCTGGTGGCTGGGGAGCAGCCAGGGATCGAACCAGCGCTGCAGAGGCTGCGGGCAGCTTCGCAACCCAGCGCTCAACCGCTGCGCCACCGGGGAGGCCCAGGCGGTGGCTTTTGACCACCCCCTCCCAGCTCACCCCTGACCTGCTTGTGTTTTTCCTTAGCCTGTTCAAGGTCTACCCCTGAGCCAGGGATTGGCTCCCAACAGCCTGTCTCCTCTGAACTGTAGGGAAGGGGCTGTTCTGGAAAGCCCGTGACAGGCTTAACCCAGAACCCCGGGGGATAAATAGGCAGCAGCCAGAGGGCCCAGATTTGGCTCTTGCGGCACCAGGAACAGCGAGGTCTGCAGCTCTGGGCCACTGCACAGTAAGGTCCTGCCCTCCAGACGCTTGGGCCCCTGTGCCAGGTGGGAGGGTGCCCTGCGGCCACGGTTTCTCTTCCCTCTGGAATTTGGGGACCTTCCAGTTCTCGGAAAGGACAGGGATTCTGGACACAGGCCCTTAGAGATGAGGGATCAGGGCCAGGTGGTGTGGGCGCAGGGCTGTGTCGCTGCCCACGGGCCATGGGGACAAGTCTGACGAGGGATGGGCCAGATGAAGGTGCAAGAAGTAGCAAGACCTGCCTGCTGGCAGAGATGGGCTGTGCCCAAGACCTCGGGTCGGGGCCTCGGGGCTCTGGGCCAGAATGCCTTTGCGCAGTGGTGACAGTGGGGGAGGTCACATTGGCCCCCCGAGTGGCCCTCCTTGTGGAAATGCCCGCGCTGCCAGGGTTGGGGGAAGGGCCTGCTCTGAGAGTGGCATCAGCCAAGGCCCAGAGCCCCCAGCGTTGGACTCCTTGGCCACCTTGACGAAATGCTCTGAAACGGCAGAACTGGACCCTGGCTTCACTTTAGGAATCTGGGAAGTCGAAGGGCCAAAAGCAGCTCACCTCAAGATGTGTTTGTGACTGCCTCCTAGACAGTGTCCACCTCAGGCGAAAAGCAGCTAGTTCTCACCACACAATGGTCTATCCAGAAAGGACAACCAAAGGGCAGTTTGGAAAGTGCCGTCTGGTGGCGAGTTATTCTGCTCCCGGTGCCCCACACTCCCTCCTGAAGCTTTTGAAGGGGGTCCTGCGGGCAGAGGGGCTTCTCCCTTGTATAGAGCGGATGCTAGGCTTGTTGGGGCCTGTCGTCTCCCCACTGTGCCTGTGTGGGTGCTCTCCTCCCCCGCAAGGAGGGCTTCTGCGTACACATGGCCCTGGAACAGCACAGTTTTCCCTTCATGGGCGGGTCCCCACATGCCGAGATTTTTCTGTCCCCCATTCCACATTCACAGATTCGGCCTGAAACAATATAGGTCGGCTGAACCCACGGAGGGGGGAGTCCACCTGTCCCGAGGGCTGGTGTAAACTATACCCAGGCTCTGACTAGGTGGGGCCGGTGCTCCTCATGCCACCACCGTTATTCAAGGGTCAGGTGTGTCCTCACAACAGCGATGAAGGGGGAGCGCACCCACCCCCTGCTGGGGAGACCTTGCTCTTGCCCACTGCGCCAGATTCGCTGTAAAGGGGCCCTGGGGGAGAGCGCTTCTCCCGTTCGGGGGGAGGAGAAACCGATAAGGTCTCCAAATGACTTCCGGTTCTTATCTTCAACTGCAAACAGCAGACTCCTTGGTTCATCCTCTGTGGGGTCCGCAGCAGACTCCTCTCCCGATCAGCATCCACCTGGCGCCACCTGACCCTGGCCCTAAGCTGGTCAGGCTGGAACACACTTGCAGGGAGAGGCCATGGCTCCCCGAGCAGGGGCAGACCCCCATGTGCCAGGCGGGGCTGCCTGCGGGGGCCTCTCTAGAAGATCCCTCCTTAGCCCAGCTCTAGTGCCTCTCCCAGGACCCTTGACCTGGGCTCCTCACGGCTGGGCCCCAACTCCCTGGCACCATTGGGGTTTCTAGTGCGCTGGTCTTGTCTCCTCACAAGACAGAAAGTGTCTTGAAGGCAGAGGCCGGTTGTGTGTCCTGGGCAGCAGGAGCTCAGCCAACCCCTGAGGCCCGTGGGGTGACGTCTGAGCGCAGTGCTTGAGTGTAGACCGTTTGGCTCAGGAAGCGGGGGGCCAGTTTGCAGTGTCACGTGCACTCAGTCCCCGGGTTGTCAGTCTCTGTGCTGGGGGATGAGCTTATTTTCTAACTGAACTAACAGATGGGCTGTTTTGCACTCATAACACTTCTCTTTCCAAATACGTGACTTTTTCCTCACACCAGCCAATTCTCCAGTTCTCTGCAGACGCCACTGGGTGTCCTCAGCTCTGTTCAGTTGACATTCCCCTGTGCAGCCCCAGCAGGCTGAGGGCTCAGTCCATGAGACCCGAGACACAAGTCTGGCCTCCTCTACTCTGCCAGCGGCAGCCCTGATCCCAGCTCAGCCGCAGCTGTGGTGACTTGCTAGAACTGCGCGCAGAGCCAGGAGAGCGCCCTCCCCGCCCTGGCTGGTGTGTGCCAAGGACACGGATGCGCCCCAGGTGAAGAGGTGCATGGGGCAAAGTCTGGAGGGCCTGAGTGCAGAAGCGTCTGTCCCTCAGAGTTGGGGTGCCCCTGCCCGGCCAGCACAGGGAGCATCCATCAACCTGGAAGCCTCTGAACCCCATTTTTAGAGTCTTTACGGCAGCCTCACTATGCAGCTACTAGTGATTAATTCCTTGCCATTTCCAGACCTCCACTTGGAAAAGTGAGTGCTCCGACCCTCTAATCACGGAGCTGTTTCCTTTGGTGGTGGCAGTGTCCCCATCCTGAAGCTGTCTAGGGCCTCACTAGCAAACATGCAAATAAGTCACAAAAGGTGCTCTTGTCTCCCCAACCATGTGCAAACTCCAGGGGTTTCAGAGCTCTATGCCAGGGGCTGGCAACAAAACCAACATTTTCTATTTCTTACATATCACAGTATCACACAGGTTCAGAGAAGTCGAGTGATTCCCCTAGATTGTCAGACCAGGTGGTGGCAAAGTGGGAATTTGAACCCGTTTTCTGACTCCTTAGCTTTCCATAGAGCACAGTGGAGTAGGCCCACAGCAGCAGGTGTGGGCAGACGGCCCTAGGATGCTTCGTTGAGCCTCCTGCCACCCAGGGAGACCTCTCCTGTCTGTCACCATCATCCCTGTGCCCTGCGCCCTGACTGCTCTCTCTGCACCCTCCCAAAGCTCCAGTTGCAGGGAAGTTGGCCTGATGAGTTGCCTCCTCCAGAGCCAGAACAGCCTGGTGAGGAAGGAGGCTGCAGGGAGTGGCAAGGAGCTCGGAAGCCACCAGGCTGCAGAAGGGGCCGAAAGGCCTGCTGCCCTTATCTCAAGATGGGGGAGAGTGCCTGCCTGCCTGCTCATCAGGGTGGGCCTGCTGCTCGTAGCGAGTGTCGGTGACATTGCCTTAGAGCACAGAGAGCTGGAAGAACACTGTTGTGAAATAGAATTACAGTGTGCAAGCTCGAGCTCAATAAAGCTGTCAAAACTGGAATAAAAAAGCATTGGGGGGATGACCTGGTCAGTACCTCATCCAGGGCCTGGCACTTAAGGACACTTAGAGCTGTTATTAATCATTGCTCTAGAATTACTACGAGCCATGACCTGTTCCCTCAGAAAGGGGGCAGGGGGCACTGAGAAGGCATCTTGGGGTAATGCCCTTGGGGTTGGACTGAAAAGACGGGCAGGCTCTGTTGCTGGGGCTTTCTTAATTCACTCACCAGCTCAGGTGCCCAACCTTTCCTCATAGCCTACAGCTCTCAGACTCCTCCCCTTCCAATTTTCAGCTTTCTTAACTTCTCACCACTGAGGAGAAACTGTTCTATTCAGCTGAGCACACCCCCTGCCGCTGGTTAGAGAAGGAAGTCTTGGCAAGTCAGAACCTGCTTGGTAGGTGAAGGGCCTGCATGGCAGTGGCCAGGGCTGCTGGAGGGCCACCTGCTCACTCTCCTCGGCATGCACTTCAGGGTAAAGGCCAATGGAGTCAGGGAGCCTCTGGGCGCTCCTGCAAAATAAGCCAGGAAGAAAGGTCTGCTCCATCTGACCGGGTGCTCAGTCAGGCCCCCAGCACCCGCAGTGTGACCTGAGGAGGCACAGCAAGCCTGCAGGGGAGGGCGGGTGTGAACTGGGAGCAAGAGCTGGGCAGGTCGGATCAGCCGAGAGATCAGCTCAGGGCAAGGCCTCTCCACACAGGGTTGGAGGCTCGGGAACGGCTAGGGTGAGCCGAAGGTCGGGGGCAGTAGCTGGAGACTTGGCAGGCAGTGGGGCCAGGATGTTAACTAGTCACCTATACAGGATGGCAGAACTTAAATCTGCCCACACGCAGCTCCAGGGAAGCAGGGCCGGGCC
This sequence comes from Talpa europaea, assembly GCF_964194135.1. Taxonomy (NCBI): domain Eukaryota; kingdom Metazoa; phylum Chordata; class Mammalia; order Eulipotyphla; family Talpidae; genus Talpa; species Talpa europaea. Next base: position 3,300,028 of record NC_140073.1, read on the forward strand.
TGCTCAGGCTGGCCAGGGCCTGTGCCTTTGAGCTTCGAGGCCATGGCCCAGGGATCTATCCCAAGTTTCTCTCTCCTTGCTTGCAAAGCTGGGCCTAACGCCTAATGCTGCTGCACAAGGTCTCGGCGAGTGGCTGAGAGAAGCTGAGCGGCCCACACAGCCAGTGCCCGCGGGAGTGGGGCGGGCGGCAGCAGGGGTACCAAGCAATCGGTCTCTGGGAAGCCTCTGGCCCAGTTTTTGTCCTCAAATTCCAAAGCAGAAGGTAAAAGTTCAGGTTAAGGGCTGCCCAGTCAGTTTTCCTGGGAGCTGTAAGTAGGGAGAAAGCACAGCCGCAGGGTCAGGTCGCTGTTTGCTTGCCTCTTTCCAGAAACGAAAGCTCTTGGCCACTGAGTCCCTTCACCATCTTCGGGCCTCGTGGACTTTGCTGGTCAGTTGACCCAGAGGACCCAGTTTTCACAGGGAATGGGGTCCCCCACAGTGCCCTTCTTGCGAGACCTTGGGGGTGTGCCTACAGAACAGCAGTAAAGACGGGTCAGGAATGCTGATCCTGAGAAACTGAGCAGCCAAGGGGAGTCAGGCACCCAACAAGGGACATTGGGGCACCCAGGAGGGCTGTGACAAGGTGTGAGGGATTGTCCCTCCTGGCCACTGGGAGGGGTAGCAGCACACAGCCCCAGGTGAGCAGAAGATACACCCCTCCTCCTCTCTGCACCCCCGTCCTGCCTGTGCCTCCCAATGGCTGGAACCTATGGACTCGGAAACCAGCCAGCCAGGGAGACTGGGTGCCTCCGTCCACAGGACTCAGCTTCCCTGGACACAGAGCAGAGAAGGGGGTGCAGGGAGGTGAGCAGAGTAACAGGCAGGAAGTCGCCTGCAGGCTGAGTCCTGGGGAAGCAAGCACGGAGCCAGCAGGGACGGGCGCCCCGGCCTAGGCCCCGGCTCCTGGAAAGGGCAGCCTACAAATCTCAGTTGCCACTTTCAAATGCAGTCATCAAAGGCCATTAGGAAAGATAAGGAAAGGCGAGGCACACAGCTGGTACAGGAGGAAGCAACAGTCTGCAGCTGACATCACCTTGCTTAGGACAATCTGAGGAAGGCACCACAGAGCTGCGAGCGCGAGCAGGCGAGTCAGCGAGAGGGAGGACACAGGATCAAAGACAGAACAGGTGCGTTTCTGTCAAGTGGCGTGAGCCACCTGGGGACAGCCCAGGCCATCTGCAACTGCATCGAAAAGAATAAAAAACTTAGGAACGAATTTTAAAAAGTGTAAAACTTACATTCTGAAAATGATAAAAATTGTTGGGGGGAGAAAACCTAAATGAATGGATCACCCGTATCCCTTGACCAGAAGACTTACTGTGGCAAACGTGGCACTATTTCCCAGGGTGACCTACAGCCAGCACCACCCCTTGCACAGCCCCGCCCTTTATTTGCAGGAATTGAGGCAGTGGCTCTAAAGTTCACATGGAAGTGAAAGGAATGACCGAAAGAATCTTGAGAAAGAGCAAGGCTGAGCGCTTGCTCCTCCCGATCTCAGAACGTGCCACACAATTACGGTCATCAAGACTACGTGGTCCTGGCACCGAGACCTATAGGTCAGTGGAATCGGATGGAGAGCCCAGAAATAATTGCTTACGTGTATAGTCAATGGATTTTTGACACAGTGCAGGCACTTTAAGTTCAGAGATGAGTTAGATCTGCCCCCAAAGAGCCAAGGCCGGCCACTCCGCCAGCACTCCTAACTGGGGTCCAGCGAGAAGCCCACAGAAAGGGACAGCAGGTGCCATGGGCTCTGGGACTCAGCTGGGGGTCCCGGGAAGACTGCCTGAGGGAGGGGCCTGGAAGCGTGGGAGGACCCCGGCATCCTCCACAGGGTCTTGGCAACACTGTACAGTGAAAGCAGGTCCTCAGCTCACATTTTGCTCAAATTAGGCTGGATTCCCTTTTCTCATTACAGGGCGAGGGCGAGGGCTGCTGTATTGTATTTTCATCGTTGTTTTTTTTTTAAAGATGTATTTATGCACACAAGAACTGGGGGTACAGGCCAGAGGTGTAGGGATGAGAGGATTCACCAGAGACAGAGCGGGGAGCAGAACAGGCGGATCTACTGAAATCTACTGCTGAGGGGAGCAGCAGGCGAGCCAGGAGAGATCTGGTGTGCCTTGTGGGTTGCTCCCTGGCCGGGGATGGAACTTGTGCTGCAGAGGCTGGATGGCTTCTGGATAGCTTCACAGTGCTGTGCTTAACCCCTTGCGCCACCAGGGAGGCCCCGTATTTTCATTGTTTTTGAACAGTCAAGTATAGGATGCAAGTTCAAAAGAGGGGGAACAGTGAGAGAAAAGCCTTTCCCCCATGCTCTCCCCCCTATTACCAGCACCTTGAGTCTCATGCTAGAAATATTCCGCATGCACCCGCATGCGTGCCCGTGGAGGGCCCTCTCTGTGGGCAAGCTGTGACATCTTCCAGCTGGGGGCCCACAGGGACAGAGGCTCAGTAAGATGTGGATTCGAAGTGAGGCCCGGGCTGCAGTCCTGGGTCTCAGGGTCAGCCAGCAGCCTGGCCATGGGCCCCTCAGTAGCAATTTGGCTCCGCTTTCCTCTAAGGGCCCTAGAGGGATGGGCTTTGGGTCTCCCGGCTCTCAGCGGGGTGCTCGGCGGGGTGCTCTCCGCTCTGGAGACTCGTTCTTTCTCTTGCTCAGTCCCGTCGCCTTTCCGGCCTGTTGGCGTTCTCGTTCTGGTGACTCGCGTCCCCGCTGCTTCCTGGCAGGAGCCCTGGGAGGAGCAGGTGTCCTCTCCGTCTTACCTTCATGCCTAACCCACAGCTGAGTTGAGAGCTTCGGGCTGGAAATCACTTTTCCTTAGCTATTTCGAAGGATTGCGTTGTACTAGACTAGCTCCCCGACTAGGTGTTGAGACACCCAAATCCTTGCCGATTCTGAGTCTTTCTGTCCTTTTACTCCCTTCCCTGGAAGCTTCTCCATCTGCCGTCCACGACGTGCCGCGGGGTCTGGGCCCAGCCTGCGGGCCTCGGGGTTCTTCCCATTTTCCCAGGCGGAGCCATTTCCTCTAGTCCTGGGTTTCTTGGATGCTTTCATTTCCGCCCTTGGTCTGCTCATTCTCTCCCAGGTCTTTGGAGACTCCTGGTCTCCTAGATCTTTGGACCCGCCCTCCCGCTGGCTGCCTTTTTGGTTTATTTTCCATTTCTTCGTCTTTTGGTTTTGAGGTTTTCTTTACCTTATCTTCCAGGCCTTCTGTTGACTTTTGTTTGTTTATTTCTCCTATCACAGCTTTCATCTCCCAAGGCTCTTTTTTTTTTTCTTAAGATATATTTATTTATACAAGAGCTGGGGTACAGGCCAGAGGTGCAGGGGGGTGAGAGGACCCACCAGAGACAGAGTGGGGAGCAGAACAGGTGGATCCACGGAAACACACTGCTGAGGGGAGCAGCGGGTGAGTCAGGAGAGGTCTGCTGCACTATGTGGGTTGCTCCCTGGCCGGGGGATCGAACTCGTGCTGCAGAGGCTGCGGATTGCCTCATAGTGCTGTGCTCAACCCCTTGCGCCACCAGGGAGGCCCTCCCAGGGCTCTTTTTGCTGTGAATGTTCTTTAGAAACCCGTAAGCACTCCTGCGGCCACCATCTCCCCTCCTTCCTTGGGATGTTGGGACCGTGATGTTTTGAGTTTCTTCTCCTGCATAGGCTACTGCCTCCAAACTGCTCTTTTCTGCTGCTTTTCCTTGGGCTCTATCTTTAAATGACTCTTTCCTCCTCCCAATGACCTTTGATGCCTGCCGTGGGACTAAAATGCCTGAAGTCTAGTTCCTGAGTCCACTGTGCCTGGGCGTGCCTCTGTGGGCCGCCTCAAGGCCAACCCCCAAACGTCTCCGCTCCTGGGAGGAGGGAAAGGGCTGGGTGCCAGCGGTGGGCTCCAGCCGCGAAGGGCCCAGGAGACAGCATTTGTTTTGGTTTTGGCGCGTGGGTCAGTGGGGGGGGGGGGTTCGGTTACAGAGGGGACATCATATGTTCATCCAACAACTGTTCTTTTAAATCCTCATACTTCAACCTGCAGATGGTTGGTTAAGAAAGCCAGGGAGACAGAAGGTGTGGAGGGCAGGAACAAGAAAATCGGTCTCTTGAGAAATGAATAACTTTCACGTTGAATGAAATGATCTCAAGAATCTTTATTTTGATACCCTCACTGGTTAAGCAGCGCTGAAGCAAGGTGCTGAAGCTCCTCGGGCTGGGAGTGCCTGCTCCTCTCCTCTGCTCATTCCCATGTCTGGGCCCAGGCGAGCACTCCACGCCAGGCCTTAAAAAAGAAACGGAGGCCTGTTACTTGGCTTCTATAGACAAAGGGAAAACAGAGAAGGGGCGCTATGTCCCCACCACCCTATTGCCCGTCTTGGTCTGGGTGGGAGTCTCGGCCATGGGTGTTCTCTCAGCAGCACCTCAGGGAGGTGGGGCAGGGTTGTGGCCGCAGCCTGGTCACGCTTGTGGTGTACGCTGGGATGCTCTGTGGCCACCAGCACTGGTCACTGTGCATGGAAGTGAAAGGGGTCGGGGAGCCAGATGTGCTCCGTGTGTGCATGCGTCCGTCCATGCGTACGAGCGACTCACATTGGTCCTTCCTTGCTGATGGGGTGCTGGGCAGTAGAAGCCCTTTCTTAGTCTGACTCGTTATGATTTAGGTGACGCTCAGGCTCAACTTGTGCTTAGAAGCATCATCTCAACAAACAAAGCGCTTTGCGGCCCGGCCCAACCCGCCTGGGCCTCTGTGGGCCTCTGGGTCCTCATAGCACCCCCTCCCCTGCCACCCTGTCCATGAGAAAACAGTCCAGTCCCCACTGTCCTGCTCACATTTATCAAGAAGGCCAATTCTCTGCCAGGCACTGTTCTAAGCTCTTCACACACACACAACCCTTTGCTACAGTCAGTTGTCACCCCTGAGTTCACACACAAAGGGGTGTGTAGCGGCAGGAAGGCACAGAGCAGGAGCTCTATGACCTGAGCAGACGGGGTAAAGGAGGAGTCCTGGAGACCTCGGTGGCTTTTCAGGCTTTTATTGGGTTTACCAGGTACACAGCAGGCAGGGGTGCCAGAGGGCCGGGAGACTGGCAGGCCTCCCAGCCCCCAGCGAATCTGCACTCTTTCCGGGCTCTCTGGCGTTCTCTTCTGGTGTTTCTGCTCTTTCGCTCTGCTGGCGTCTCGTGATGCTGCCCTTATAAGCCCAGTCTCAACCCAGGTGTACCCACCTATGCAGGCTCACGCCCTACTCCAGGCGTTCCCCATCAGGCATGCATTTAATCTAATGGCGGGAGGGTGGAAAAGCCTGATACTTTTTACTTACCCTACAGGGTGGAAGCTCAGGGGGTAAGTAATTTGCCAGAGTCAGTGGACCTGGGAGCCCTGGGGTCTTAACCACTGTGGCCATGTAACAGCGTCCTGTCAACAACTGGGAATTGCTTCTTTCCTCGCCAGGCGCAGCCAGACCGCAGCACTGCAGGCTCGCTGGGGTTGCCAGCTAAAATTTAAATTTCCAAGGAGCAACAAATAATTTTGAAGTAGAATTATATCCCCAAATACTGCTTGGGATAGGTTTGTACTTTAAAACATGGCTGTTTCTCTTCAGCTGTTACAGAGTGACTTGCATTTTAATTAGCTACATCTGGTGGCCACAAAGCCTTATCTTGGTGGAGAGCTGGGACGGGGGTGAGGGAGGCGGCAGCCTCTCTGCTCCTGTTCCTCTGCCCGGGTTGTTGCGCGTTGCTGCAGGGCTCCTCTTTTTTTTTTTTTGTGGGACCCTCACCTGCGGCCTGTGCTGCAGAGGCTGCGGGCAGCCTCGCAGCCCAGCGCTCAACCGCTGCGCCCCCAGGGGAGGCCCAGAGCTCCTAACTCTTGATTCTTTATTTCAAAGTAAAACATAACGATGGTGTAAACTCCAGACATGTCTGGCTTTTGCTGTCTTCCACTAAAGAAAGAGTATTAAGACAGCATTTGAGACATGCCCAAATCCAGGCGGCAAAAAACCTCCACTTCCCATTCTCCAAGGACAAAGATCCACACGAAGAATTACGAAATCTTTTACACAATCAGCCTCACATTTAGCTGTTCTTAAAGAATCACCTGACCGAAGCCAACTCATGCAGAAAACTGTAAATTGCTTTAAAACTCCCTCAAAGGGAAATACCTCTGCTGCTCTACTTCTGTCTTTGCTGATCTGACTGCCCAGGCGTCTTCTCAAAGCCCGCCCTGGGAGCACCAGCGCTGGGGCTGACCCAGTTTCTTTCCTGAGCTGCGTCTCTTTGGTTGTGCTTCCGGGACTGTGAGGTCTGGGATTCTCCACCTGGAGAGCAGAGGGCTTTCAGCCCTGGGCCCAGTGGGTGCATCCAGGACGCTGTTACATGGCCACAGTGGTTAAGACCCCAGGGCGCCCAGGTGCACTGAGCTTCCTGTCCTGCCATGGCCCGATATGGGATACCCAAGAAACTCTAGGGGTTCTTGGGGGGGGGGTGCACTTCAGCTCTTCATCCAGTTCAAGGCCTTGTCTGTCACCTGAGTCCCCTCTGGTAATCAGCCCCAGGGCTTTGAGGAGATGCCGGACCAGGCAGATCAGCAAAGACAGAGGTGGAGAAGCAGAGGCATTTCCCTTTGAGAGGGTTTTAAAGGAATTTAGACAGCTTTCTGCATGAGGTGTCCCTCCCTCCCAGGCTTGCTCCTTATTCTCCTCACTTTCTCTCCTGCGGGAGATGTCTGTGGCAGGGAGGCGGGCCCCTACCTGGCTTCATAAACACGCTGAGGAGAAGACAACAGCAAAACAAGGAGCAAATGACATGAGCAGGGAGCTCATACAAGGGAAAAGCTAAAATGTGTCCACCATTGTGACAAAACATCCAACTATCAGGAAAGTGGAAATTAAAGTAAGAGCCCATCCTGTACTCACAAGAGTGTCAAAAACCAGGGCCTAGCCACATGAGAGTTGGCGAGGGCCTGGGAGGGGAATTCTGCGCGCTTCTGGTGGCCGCTGACTGCTCAGGAGCCTTGTGGGGGAGCTTGGCGGGTGGACCTTTAAAGTGTGCTGGCCTCTGTCTAGCAGCCCGGTGCTGGTCTGGGCCCTAGAGAAAGCCCGGCGTTACGTGTATTCACTTTTAACGCCTTCATTATGGCCATTTTCAAACACATAAAAATGGAGCAAATAGTACAATGGGCCCGCACGCCAGTCACAGACTGGCTCTCCTGGTTGCGGCTCTGGCACCTTGCGGTTCTTAGCAGCTGACATCTCCGAACAGCCTGGGTACGAAGAGCTGTGAGTTTTCTATACGTGTATATGTTCCTAGATGCAGCCGCTAAAGGTAATGAACTAAAATCTACTTGTACCGACGTGGATAGGTTCCAAACCCACTGTGTGAAAAAACGAGGTTAAAAAAACAACAGTAGATTATGAATGAAAATGTTAAAATGGAAATAAATGGTTCTGGGTGTGTGTCTCTCTAATCAGTGCAAAATTAACAAGGGGGGGACACAGCCCCCCAACTCTGGGGAGGGGAGGAGGGAAGGCTGGGATATGAAATTAGGAAGATCCACAAGGGAAATTCTAAGTGTGGCATTTGCTCTGCCTTTGGTTAAGTTGAATTGTGATTTACCAAGAGAAGTGGCGCTTCAGAAAGTCAGATCGTGCCTCACAGCTTAGGAGAGCCTGGGCCCACCCCGACCCCCACCCCCCACTCCCCACCCCCCACCCCCACGGCCCTGACCCTGACCCTGGCGCTTGCCCTCCCTTTCCAAATCCCTACCGACTGACCTTGCTGCGGGAGATTTATCTTGCTTTCACTCCCTCTGCTATGTCTCCGCTTTCCGGCCTCCCGCCCACCCAGCATGGTTACGTAACCATTTTGCTTAAGCACACTTGTTTGCACGTTCTTAAAATCGTGCAAATATTGACACTTGCGAACGAACATGGAGTGTGCACAGGTAGCGCTGTCTTGGGTGGCTTCTGTTTCCTGGAACTTCCGCTTCTTCATTCCTTCAGTCCCCAGATTGTCAGCTCTCCTCTCTTTCAGAGATGAGGATACTTTTGTGTCTGAGCTCCAGCCCCCGGCCCCACCCACCCCTGTTTTCTGCTCCCTGTTGTTGTCTGGGCCACCGTTCTCCGGGCTCTAGGGCCTCCCTCGCCCTCTCCCTGAGGATTCCCTTGCTCCTGGGCCTGGCTCCCCAGGGTCCTGGGTCCCCAGCCTCTCTCAGTCCTGCTTTACCTGCTCCCTGGGTTGGTGAGTGGTCACCCCCAGGAACCGCCTGGGCCAGAGTGCCGGGTGGCAAACTTTCCACAGCCGCGCATGTCTCAAGTGTCTTCATCTGCCCTCACTGGCGCGGGCCTGTGACCGAAGGGAATTCTCGGCTGGAGGGGAGGAGCAGCCTGGCTCGGTGTCAGCAGCGCCGAAGCTTGTCTGTGGCCATCTTCTACTCCTCTTCAGGGTGTGCTAGGCTGAGTGAAGGCCCCCAAGAGACCCAGGTCTTCCTCCCCGGGGCCTGTGACGCCCCATAAGGAAAAAGGGTCTTTGCAGACGGCATGAAGCTACTGCTCTGGATGAGGGAGATGACCCTGGATGCCGGGAGTGCCCTCGGGGGAGAGAGGCAGGGCACAGGACACCCCGGAGAGAGAGGGCCCAGCCATGGCAGAGGCTGAGCCCGGAGGGAGGCGGCCACAGCCGAGGCCTGGCCACTGGAACGACAGCGTTCCCCTGGGGCCTCCGGAGGGTGGGCTGGGTGGGCTGGTGATGGACTTCCGGCCAACACGAAGAGAGGACACGCTCTGTTGTTTTCAGCCAGCGAGCCTGTGCTCCTTGTCAGGGCAGCCCTGGAAGCTAAAGGGGTCCCGTGTGATGCTATTTCCAGGTGACACCTCAGGCGTCGTGCTGGGACCTCAGAGCCCCTCGGCTCAGGCTGCTCCCCCACCCCCGGGCCCCCTCGCCAGGGTGCTGCTCCCCGGACATAGTCTCTTGGCTTCTTCCCCTTTTCCCTTTGCCACACGTCAGCCTTCTCGTCATGCTTGGGTGCTGTCCCCGGCCGTCTTCTAATTCTTCTATTTATCATGTTTAAAATGTCTGCAACTCTATTTTTAATTTCCTAGAGCTCCTTCGCATTGCCTTTTTAAAATAGCTGCCACCTCTCCACGCAACAGCTTCTCTTATTTCTCTGAGGAGATTAATTATAGTTTTTTTCTAAGTATCTGCTCTCTATATTACTTCCCTCCTCAGAGTCCCTGCTTTTTTCATTCCCAACTTGTTTTGGCGAGTTCCTTGGCATTTCCTCAAATACCTGGCCCTTTGGGGCTGTCCGTTCCCAGTGGCCCCAGGCCCCTGGCAAGGCCCGGGGGGGGGGGGGGAGGGGGGAGCGGCGTGTGGCCCCGACACCCTTTGGGGGAGAAGAGGCTCCAGGCAGCCCTTCCTTCAGGCGCCCGTTCAATGCCCGCAGCCACGGGTGTCCGCGTCTCCCCGGCTGTGTGGGGGCAGGAGCCCCGTTCCCGCTCCTGCTCACACTCTTCCTAGCAGCGTCTGGGGCCCTGCTCACGGCTCTGCACAGGCCGCACAGGGGACCCCAGGGCAGGGGTGTTGAAAGGACTCAGCAAAGGACCCTGAAGGACCTGCAGGGCGCGAGCTGGGGCTGGGTGCCCTGGGAGTGTGGCAGGGGGCGGGTCGACTTTACCCGCCAGGATTGCGGGGGACCGCAGCAGGGTCCCCCCTCCCCGGCGCTCTCTGCCCCTCCCCACACCGGCCCCTGCCCCTGGCCAGCTGCTGCCTGAGTGGGATTTCAGGAGCGGGGAGCCTGGGCTCCAGCCCCGCGGAGGGAGGCACAGCCCTCCCTGCGGTAACCCGGGAAGCAGGTCGAAATCTGCCAGCCAGCGGCATCTGTTTATCCCGCCATCTGGGCCGCGCGGGGCCAGCGGCTTGTCTTGTCCGTAGTTTTCAAAGTTTTCATTTAAAAAAAAAAAAAAAGCGCCCCTGATCCCAGAACCTGCCTTTGTCCTTCTACCACCTAAATTTGCTGAAAGTCCTTGTCCAGTCCAAACTGCAGAGCTCCGGTAGAGACTGCCTCACCCTCACTTTCTCCTCCCCCACTGCACCCCAAATCAGTGGTGGTTTTCTTCCTTACGGAGCTCTGCTCCCCGAGACTGGTCATTCCTGGGACCTGCCTGGGCGGCCCCTGGGCACCCCAGTGCTCCCGCTGTGGGTGGCTGTCCTGCCCAGGCCTCTCCCCCCGGGCCAGGCCTCTCCCTCGCCCACAGACGCGCAGCCCAGCTGCCCCTCGGCCGCCCCGGCCGACAGCCCCCTCCGGCCCAGCTCGCCAGGGTCAGAAGTCGGCTCGCCGGTCTCCGCCTGCCCGTGCGCCCGTGTTCTTGCACTTGGCGTCCCCCTGGCCACCCTTTCCCTGCAAGGGCCAGCACCTCCCCTCCCTCCTGCTCCTGCCCTGCTCAGGTCCTCCTGTCTCCTGCCTGCGGTGGGACGTCTTCCTCCTGCTCCTCAGCTTCAAGATCCGCTTCCCCAGGAGCACCAGGTGCTCCCGAAGCTGTGCTCCCTCCTGCCTCCCCCACCCCCCGACCCTGAGGCTGCGGTCTGTGCCCCTGGCTGTGCCGCACTAGGTGTCCTGGGCACCGTCCCTCCCGGGCACACTCCGCTTCTGCCAGGCTGTTTGCGCCTTGGCCCCTGCTGTCCCCACACCTGAACCGCCCCTTCCCTCCCCCTTGGCCCCTACGGCCTGCCCTGGTGTCTTTCTGCAGCTCATCCTGCCACGTGCTGGGCACATGCTGTCCCCGTGCTGTCCCCCACTCAGCCCTCTCTGCCTGGGACAAGATAGATCACAGCCCTAAACGGCCCTGGGCCTGCCTCAGAGTGAGCAGGTGAGAGAAGGGGGCAATTTTACCATCCTGTGCTTCCCAGCCCTCACCTTTAGGGTCTCTGTAGTTTCTGGTGATTTGGGGGAAACCCGGGTATAGTCCGTTCCCAGGGTTACCATAGCAAAGACTCAGTCCTGGGGGGCTGACAACAGCAGATGTCCGCCTCAGTTCGGGAGCCAGACACGCAGAGCCCCATGTCGCAGACTTGTGCACGCGTCTCCTGGGCCACGTCCTCCGTGTGTGGGGCCGTCCCTAGCCCAGATTTCCTCTTTGCCGGGGTACCAGGCGTGGGCCGTTGCGGCCCCCTCGTGACCTCTTGTGCCCCGATCGCCTCTGCACACCGTTTCCAGTTGAGATCACATTCCGAGGTCAGGGTGGGGCATCTTGGGGGACCACAGTTCAGCCCCCACACTGGGCAGGGGCATTCGTCCTGAGCATAAGGTCCAGAAGTCCCTGAACCATCTGGGAGCCCTCTCCGAGCTAGCCAGCACCCACTTCCTGCCACCTGGGAACTGGGTCGGCCTGAGGAGCGAGTAGGGGGACAAGACAGACCGAGGCCCTCCTCCCCAAGGTCTTCACGGGGTCTGGTGACTGTCAACAGTCCTTGTAACATCAGTGCTCCATCTGGAGGACTCGGACACAGCCTCACAGAGTGACCCCCGGGCAGGACCGTGGGGTGACAGAGCTGTGCTCAACACATGGCTGCCCCCGCTGGGGCCTTCCCGAGTGAGCCCTCAAGGGCCATGCTGTGCCCCTGCCGCGGGTCCGGGGCCTCCTGCGAGGGCCGGCAGTGGCACACCTTCTGCACCAGGGGGCAGTGTTCTCCCTGCAAGTCTCACTCCCTGGAAGGAGGGGGCTGACCCCTCAACCTCGTGCTTCCCAGCCATTGCCCCGCAGCTGTCCCCTCGTTGCCTCTTTCCCGGAGCCTCCTTGGTCTCCAGTCACAAATACCCATGGCAGTGCCACTTGTCACCGCTCCATCCTGTCCCCTCTTTCTGCTGCCTTAAATCGAGGGTTGCCAGGGGCGATGTGGCGCCAGGCTGGCGGGAGCAGCGTAGAGCCCCAAGCTGTTCCCACTCTGCTTCCTGTCTGGGGGGCCCGCACTCCTTTTTCCTTACCGTGCCACCTTCACTGATCCTTGTGTCCCCCCCGCCATGACCCTACCCAGAAACACAGCCATAGCCTGTGGGAGCCTTGATGGCTGGGGCTGCGGCCCTGAAAGTCAGGGGGTCTCTCTGGTCACTTGGGCCCATGGGCTGCGGGTCTAGGGCCTGCGACAGGGTTAGGGCAGCGCAGTCCCGCTGGGGTGGAGCTCCGGAGCGAGCCCACCCCAGGCTGGTCTGCCAAGGCAGGGCCCTCTGCCAAGCGCTCTCTTTCTGGCTCTGACCTGCTTTTGCTGGCAGCTGCCGAGGCTGGCTGGGGGCAGCAGTGGAGCCTGGTGGGGGGGCTGGGACTGGGGGTGCTGTGGGCAGCAACGGTTCTGACCCTTCACCCTTCTCCTCAGCCCCTCTGGCTGCTCTCCCACACCTCCCAGATCCATGTGCCGAGGACTCAGGGCCTCAGGCTTCCCCACAGATGCACTGCCACCCCCCGGGTCGCCTTCCCTTCCCCTGTGCCTCTGCCCACCGCCCCCTCTGTGGGGGCTGTGGAGATGCTGTGTGGACGATGGGGTATTTAGGGTGGATGGGCACAACCCTCGAAGGAACGTTGGGGCCTGACCCTGCTCCCAGCAAGGTGCTCTGGCCGAGGGCATGTCTTCCTGAGACAGTGGCCCTCTTGTCTGGACCCAAACGCAGACATGGAGGTCTGAAGTAGTGGGGTTTCGACCGACAAGAGCTTAGCAGGAAAATGGAAACTGCCCTCGCCCAGCCGGGTGTGCCCTGCCGACACCCTGCGCGCGTAGCGGGTGGCCACTTGGGCCCGTGACATGGTTTTTAGCAGGAGTTTGTTTGGCTTGGGGTCTCCAAGTGCCTGTCACACTGGGCTTCTGCTGAAACCAGAACTTGTTCTCAGTTGGCGCGATGTGGCAGCCCTCGTGGGCCTGAGCTCCTGCTCTCGGGGAGGCACGGACTCCAGGGCACCTCTGGCCCTGCCGGGCGACCCTGGTAGTCACCTTCCCAGCACACCTGCTTCCTTCTCTGAAAATGGAGCCACAGGAGCTGTGAGGCCTCCCCAGAGAGCGGGAAACACGCCCTGGCACCAGCAGGCACTGGCCTGACACCAGACAGGCGGCGAGTGTCGGATGCCATCGAGCAGCCGGGTTGCGTCACCGGGACTGAGGCAGATGCTCGCCCCCTGCCTACCACAGGCCACTGTGGGCTCCTTCCAGGCTCAGTTGCCATCCCTCCCTTCCAAAAGGAGCACGCGAGCTCACGGAGCCTGTGACAGAGGGGGCGGAGAAACCGAAAGTGGAAGGGAAGCCAAACCGTATGTGGCGTTGCGCTGCGAGGCCTGAGTAGAGAGCCGTGCCCAGAGGCTTGGGCCTTCTTCCTGCTGGGAGGCCTTGCATGGCGGCCGAGTGCGAATCATCCCGCGTCTGCTGCACACTCCAGGCCAAGGAAAGGATCTGTCATCTGGCGTTTGCAAAAAATAGCAGGCGGGCCTGTCAGTCTCTGGAGAGGACCAGGGTGAGGGAGCGGGCGGCGGCTGCTTCTTCCTGTCACTTCCACCATCTTTGAAGTCAGAAAAGGAGGTTTTTGCTGGCAGGAGTCCCCAGCCAGGCAGTGGTGTCCCTAGGCGGTCACCAGAGGCTCACAGGCACTGGCCATGTCTGATGGGGCCTTTTCTGTTGGGCAGCCGCAGCCTGTAGGGCCCCTCCCCCCAGAACAGTCTCCCTGGCAGAGGGAGGGGCAGGAGCACTTCCAAGTTGGCTGCATCACAGAAATGACTGGTCAAGGAACCGGTGTGTCACAGAGGCCCTTTGAGTTTCTCAGGAAGATTCTTAGCAAAACTGTCAATGACCTTGAGGACTTCTGGGTTACTGTCTACCAACCCCAACCCCAAAGCAGGGCACAGCGTGAGGCTGTGGTGGGAACTATCTCCAGGACAGCACCACAGCCCGCCTGGGTGTGGGGGGAACAGGGAGCCCCTGGAGTGGAGCCCGAGGGCAGGCCAGTCCTCCAAAGGCTTTGGGGAGAGAGCCACAATGAGGAGAGAGGTTGGCAGTCATGTCACCCCAAAGCCAGGCTCGACCTCTGGCAGGGGGTCCTGTGCAAGGCCTGAGGCTACATCTCCACCCCAAGGGGCTGTGGGTTTGGTGCCCTGAGGCCTCCCACGCTCTCTGTTCCCACCTCAGGGGCAGCTTCTCCGAGGGGCTCCCTGTGCCTCCAGCTGCTCACTTCCTGCCCCTGCTGCCCCCAGTGACACGGTGCATGGGCCCCCCAGCTCGGGGGTGGGGTGAGACTAGGGGAACCCGCCCACTCGGCCCCCCCTTGCCCATCTCCGACCCTCCAGCGCCCCACACTGAGAGCGACTCCTCACACGCGCCCGCGGGGCCCCTGCGGCCCTCCTTCCGGGAAGGGCATCTCCCCGCTGCAGTTTCTCCCCCCTGCCGAGCTCCGGGGGGCACTCCGGCCGCACCCCTGGTGTCCCATCTGAAGAGGAGGGACTCGGCGGGAAAGGCTGGGGACTGGGCTGAGCAGGTTCGGAGAAGGGACGCTCTAGAATGAGCTGCCTCCTCTTGGGGTCCTCGGCCCCTAGTGGCGGTCGCTGGGGCATGGGGTCCCCACAGGACTGCAGCTGTGAGCCGAGCTGCAGGGCTGCGTCTGGGCTCTGAGGGGCAGGAGAGCCCCCAAAGCCCCCTGGCCCTGGGGATGCTCCTGTACCTTTCACCAAGCCAGTTCCCGAGCCGGCTGGCCCGGCCCTGCCGTGCCGTCCCGCTGGGGTAGTCAGGGGAGCTCTCTGGCTGGAATCACCTGCTTTCTGTGGGACCCAGCCACCCCTGACTCTCAGCCCCGCTTTGGGCCCCAGTCGGAGCAGGTAGGGAAGCCCTTCCACGTGCCCCTGCCCCTGATTTCAGCCTTGGCTGCCACGCAGGCCTCCAGCGGCCTGCGCCCGAGAACTTTGTATCCCGGGGCCGATGACCTCCGGGGGGCAGCTGGCTGCCCACAGCTCCCACGGCAGAGGCAGCGCTGGGCCCGGCCGGGGCAGGGTCAGTGCTCTGGCTGGTGTCTGGCTCGGGCCTTCTTGCCAGGGCTGTGGCTCTGCTGTGTGTGTGCAGGCCCAGCCCCTGGCCTGGGGGAGGAAGGGCGGCGGGTGCCGCCGGCAGGAGAGCTGGGCCAGGCGCGGGGTCCAGTCAGCGTGCTTGTGGAGGCTTCCATCCAGACGTCCCCTTGTTCTGGGAGGCGAGGCCTCGGGAAGATGGTCTGAGGCAGGACAGCAGCCAGCAGGGCCAGGCCAGTGGCTTCGGGGGCTGACTTGGTGAAAGGTACAGAAGCATCCCCAGGGCCAGGGGGCTTTGGGGGCTCCTGGATGATAGGGGCACAGGTCACATTGCCCCTCAGAGCCCAGACATGTGAAGCTCAGTCATGTGGGGACCCCCAACGACAGCCACCAGGGACCTGAGGACCCCAGGGTGATGCAGCATCAACAGGGAGGCCCCGGGCTGTGCTCAGGGGCATCAGCTCAGGACTACGGGGGCTGGGTGTTACCCAATTTCCCAGATGGGGAAATGGCAGCTCGGGTGCCAGACCTCACGGGGAGGAAGACGAGCGCGCGGGCAGCCCCAGGCCTGCTGACGCCCGCGCTGGGCTGTGGGCCGCCGTGGCGCTGCCCTCTGCCCCGCTTTCCCCACCTCGCCGGCTGGGGCCCTGACCTTTCCCCTTCTCAAAACATCAGCCTGGCGCTCCTGCACCCCCCGGGGCCTGGCCCGCTCGGGTCTCAAGTCCAAACCTGCTGTCACTTCCCTCTGGTGACGCGTGGCTCTGGGGCATCCGGAACCCTCCCTCCCTCCCACCCCAGAGCCTCAGGTGCTTGGCTCTTTCGGCGAGACCGCCAGCCCCGCACCCTGGAGCGCTGGTAAGACCAAGGCCTGATGTCTGTGAAAGGGTCTCTGGGGCAGGAAGGCCTGGGACACCCTGGGTATCTGGCTTTGAGCTAGGGTGGCGCTCGGTGTCCACCCTGGGGGCTCAGGAGGGAGCCTGCCGGGTGGGGAGGACCTCCCTGCAGGTAGGTGACACTTCCCTGGTGGTACGTGCATCTTGGTGCAGTGGGGCTGCCCACCTGTGGGACAAGAGGTGGCCCTACTCTGTGGGGCCAAGGCGGGGTGCCAGCCTTCGGGAGGCCAAGCCTGGCCCACTGGCAGCAGATATAGCCCCTCACCTGGTCCCCACCAGGAGATTCAGGGACTCCCGTTAGCCTTCGTTCTGCAAAGACCTTCCTCTGCTCTCGAGTTCACAAAGAATGCATTCCCAGTGGAGAAGATACAGAACACGCAGAGAAGCCTCCAGAGGAAGGAACAGAGCAGCGCAGCCGAGTCTAGCAGAGGGCCGGTGAGGGCCACCTGCCGATTTCGCTCTTTCCAGGGGGTTCCTTGCTCAGCGAAGCCACGAGGCCACATTATTTATTCCTGGGACGTCTGACCTCCACACTAGGGCATGAGCATGTCCCGAGTCACCAGCCTGGACAGACAGCCCTCCGGAGGCCACGTCCTGTGCCTCTGTGTGGACGCCCAGTGCTGCCTGAGCGGGCTCCGATGGTCCGCGTGGACAGCGGCTTGCATCCATCTTGGTTTCCATTTTAGAGCAGCCGGGTTGGCTTCTTAGAGTGGCAATAACTGGCCCAGGGGCATGTTGTAAAGGCTCTTGATAGGTGTTGCAAATGGTTTTCCCCGGAGCTGCCTGCTGCGGGGTCCTCCCTCGGTCTGCCTCCTGCAGGCCTCGCCGGCACCAGGTCCCACGGCCGCTCACAGGGCGGGCGGCGGCTCCCCATGCTCTTCTCCATGTGCTTCCGGGGCGGCGCTGCCGAGGGCTCTGGCACCTGCATCACCATCGGGACTGCCCAGAGTGGGGTGGGGGTGCGGTGGGGGGGTGTTGGTACCCCCACCTCCCCCTGCTGGCTGGAGAACCAACCTGCTCCCAGCCACTCCCCAGGAAAGATGCTCTCCTGGGGGCGGGGTCCCCCAAGCAGAGCCAGAGGATCTGCGCAGGGAGATAAGAGGAGCAGCTGAGGGTCACTGCACTCGGCGGAGCGTGAAAGCCAGTGCTCTCCAGCGGCGCTCCACCGTGGCCTGCGGGGGGCTAGCGGCCCCGGCGCGCTTCACTTGTTTTGAAATAATGTCAGGCTGACAGGAAAGTCAGAAAGCAGCACAGACACCCTCTCGCACCCCTTACCCAAATTCCCCAAATATTGATACTGATCGCATCCGCTCGTCAGTCTCACACCCCCACCCCAAACATCTGAGTGTTGCAGAGAGAGGACCCTAAACCCCTAAACTAAGAACGAGGCTGCACCCCCGGCACAGAGATCCGGCGGGGAGCAAGCGGAAGCGTGTGCCCTGGGGAGCGCCTCTCCCAGTGCTGCCCGCCCCGCCGTCCCAGCCACCCCCTCAGGTCCCTCTAGCCTCCGTTCACCTGGAAGTTCTTCCGTCCTGTCCTTGTCTTTCGTGACCTTTGACACACTGGAAGAATAGGGCCATTTATGCGGCCTACCCCGCGGGGGTGGCCCCTCGTCACTGGCAGGAATGCCCCAGAAGCGCCCTGTCCTTCTTGGCCCCGTACAGGGCCCGGTGGCGCCCAACTCCCTCAAGGAATGATAAGCTGCCCGCCCGCTGCCACGGCGCCTGCCAGGCCTGTCCACGGGCGGTGACTCAGTGGGGACAGTGCCCTCTGTGGCAGCGGAGGAGCCGCAGTCCATGCAGACACCTGCGTCACGACGGGAGCTGGCCTGGCAGTGTCCCTGTTCCTGCGCCTCTTCCTCGCGCCTCACCCCAGGCTCCTCCTCGCTCAGACTCTGCGTACAGGCGGCAACCTCTCTCCTCGCTCTCTCCTGGCTTCACACACCCTCCCTCTGCCAACAGCACCCAGTTTGGGCTCTGGTTCCCTGGGGGTCCTGTCCTGACGTCCTGCAGTGCTCCCTGTCTCCTCTGCAGCGGGAACGGCTCCTCCCCGCCTCATCTCCACATGGATCTCTCAGCAGGTCTTGCTGGACCCCACAGTGTCTCCCCAACACCCCATCCCACTGCCCCCATCACGGCAAGCAGCACTGTCTCATCACAGCCCCCTCAGTATACGTGGGTCCCCTGCCAGTCCCCACTGCCTCCCCGCTCAGGGTGGGTCATGCCCCCCATCCCATCCCATGATGCCCAGAGGGAGACCCCAAAGGGGCCACCAGAGTCCCACCCTGTCCACACCCACGGCCCCCCTCATGCCGCAGGGTCTCTGGCCCCCCGGTTGTTGATCCTGGGTCTTTCCAGTGAGGTCTTTGCATTGTGTTTTATTCATTGAACATCCTGTCATATGCCTTGCTTGAAACAAATGGCTGGTCAAGCGTTTTCAACTTTTCCAAGAACCACAGCGGCTGTTGGGGGGGGGGGGCGGACTGGAGGGGCCGCGGGACCAGGCCCGGAGCGCAGCTGTGGCCACAGACTCAGGTGTGCTGGGCTGGGCTGGGCTCTCATCACCCCAGACGTGAGGGGGTGGCCGCCGGAGCGTCTGCACAGGGAGTTGCCTGCAATTGATTTATTTTTAATTCTTTTTATGGAGGCAAAATACATGCAACGAATTTCTCGGTCCACCGCCTGTCAGCGACCCACTAGCGCGTCCACACTGTGCGCGCCGTCCCCCCCGCTGTCTCCGGAGCGCTTCCTCTCGCGGGGCTGAAACTCTGCCCCAGTAAACACAGGCTCCCCCTGCCCGACTGCCCTGTTCTGTGGCGGGGAGGCCTCTGGGGCCGGGCGGCGCAGCCGTGGGGATGTGGGGATGTGTGTCTGCGCGCGCCCCGCTGGCCTGCCCCATTCCCCCTGCAGCGGCTGAGTTTTGCTGCTCGCTTCCTTTGCAGCCCCAGTGCTCTCTGCACCTCGACTAGCCCTGAGCAGTGGCTTTGCCTGGGTCAGCTCCCTGCCCCCGCAAAATGCACCGGCACCCACCCTGCCCAGCCAGACTGGAGGCAGGGGCGGGCTGGCTCGGTGGGTGGGGTCCCGAACCGGGGCTGCCGGGCTGTGCGGGGCTGTCCGAGCCCTGTGTGTGAGACTGACCGCGGGCCACGGGGTGGGCCACCGCGGCTTCTGTCCCGGCTGGAACTTGCCCCCCAGGGAGTCTGGGCCTTGGCCAGGAGCGAGGAGGAAGGTGGTGCTGGATTTCGGAGGAGCTGCCGTGGGCCCGGGCTCTTCGTGGGCCTCTGGCCATGCTGTGCTGACCTGGCATTACTTTCCCCACAGATGCTGAAGTTCCGAACCATCCGCGGGGGCCTGAGGCTCCTGGGCGTGCGCCGCACCTCCACCGCCCCGGCTGCCTCCCCCAGTGTCCGGCGCCTGGAGTACAAGCCCATCAAGAAGGTCATGGTGGCCAACAGAGGTGGGTGCGCCTGCCCCGCCCCTGCCCCCTGCTCGAGGGAGCCAGGCGCTGACTTCTGCCCCCCCAGGTGAGATCGCCATCCGCGTGTTCCGGGCCTGCACGGAGCTGGGCATCCGCACCGTGGCCGTGTACTCGGAGCAGGACACCGGCCAGATGCACCGGCAGAAGGCAGACGAGGCCTACCTGATCGGCCGCGGCCTGGCCCCTGTGCAGGCCTACCTGCACATCCCAGACATCATCAAGGTGGCCAAGGTGAGTGGGCGGGCGGAGGCCTGAGGTGGGTCTCGCCTGCGTCTTCTCTGGGCACTGGTGTCAGTTGGCAGTGAGTGGCTGTGAGCGCAGAGTGGGGGCAGGGGGGAGAAGGCTGAGGAGGTGAGTGGGGGCAGCGCCAGGCTTTGGTCAGGACATGCGTGAGGGAATCTGAGGGGGCCCCACCCTTCCTCCCCCCAGGAAAACAATGTGGACGCTGTGCACCCCGGCTACGGGTTCCTGTCAGAGCGCGCAGACTTTGCCCAAGCCTGCCAGGACGCGGGGGTCCGCTTCATCGGGCCCAGCCCGGAGGTGGTCCGCAAGATGGGGGACAAGGTGGAGGCCCGGGCCATCGCCATCGCCGCAGGTGAGTCGTTGGGCCAAGCCTCGGGGTTGGGCCTGGGACTCCGCCTGTCACAGAGCCCCCCACGTGGCTCCTAACAGGCGTCCCGGTGGTGCCCGGCACGGACGCCCCCATCACTTCCCTGCACGAGGCCCAGGAGTTTTCCAACACCTACGGCTTCCCGGTCATCTTCAAGGCCGCCTATGGCGGCGGGGGGCGCGGCATGAGGGTGGTGCACAGCTACGAGGTGAGTGGCGGGGCCGGCCGGTGGGCCGGGTGTGGGGGTCGTGACTGGGCGCCCGCGCCGCAGGCCCAGCGTCCACGCGGCCCCCACCTGCCTCGCAGGAGCTGGAGGAGAACTACACCCGGGCCTACTCGGAGGCTCTGGCCGCCTTTGGGAACGGGGCGCTGTTCGTGGAGAAGTTCATTGAGAAGCCGCGTCACATCGAGGTGCAGATCTTGGGTGAGTGAGGGTCCCACCTCCTGGGCTGGCAGCTGGCCTTCGGGAAGGCCCCCGGCCGCTGCGATGTCAGGGCCCAGTCACTGTCCCCGCGGCTGGGCTGGCTGGCGGGTGCGGGAATGTCTGGGCTCCAGGAGGGCTGAGCGCGCTGCCCCCACCCCAGGGGACCAGTACGGAAACATCCTGCACCTGTACGAGAGAGACTGCTCCATCCAGCGGCGCCACCAGAAGGTGGTGGAGATTGCCCCCGCGGCCCACCTGGACCCCCAGCTTCGGACCCGGCTCACCAGCGACTCTGTCAAACTGGCCAAGCAGGTGAAGGGCAGGGCTCTAGGGAGACTTCTGGAAGCCAGGGGCAGGGGCACCTCCTCCTAGGGCAGGTGGGCACCCCACAGCCTGCTGGGAAGGGGTGTCCAGGTGCCAGGCCCTGGGGACCCTCCCTGTGAAGGGCCAGAGACCCAGCCTGGAGCCCAGAAAGGCTGGCAGGGTGGGGAGCAGGGGCGTTAGCCACGCCTAGCCCTCGCACGGCTGAGCCTCCGTGCCACCAGCCAGCCAGAGTGAGGAGTGAGGCCCCGGCTGTGGGTTGGGGGACTCCTCATGGTGTTCCCTTCTCACTCCTTCTCAGCCGTGCCCTCCCCCACAGCACTGGTCCCCCGGCCTCTCCCAGAGGTAGGTGGGGGCCACCACCGTGTGAGAGAGCGCCCCCGAGGGTCAGGCCTGTCACAGGGCCTTGCTCTCTGTTCTCCTGGGCCCTGCGGGCTCCGCCCCGACTCCGTGCAGGCGCAGCCCCACTTTTACCTCCCCTCCTGGAGCCCAGCCCAGGGCGTGGCCATGCCTCCGGCCTGCAGGGCCCTGAGGAGACACAGAGGTGGTGCCTGGCGGCCTCTGCAGGGGGCTTTGGTGCCTCGTCTGAGGAGCCTCCCTGGGGGGCGGGCAGGAGCCCAGGCAGAGCCCTGGGTGGCGGCCAGGCCATGATAGAGCAGAGGAGAGGGCGCTTTCTGAAGACTCGGGGTGAGGGCCCAGGAGGTGTGGATGGCAGGGCGTGAGGCAGTGGCCCAGGAAGGGCGCCCGGGAGATGTCCTGGCCTCCGGGGCAGGGCTGGGGTGGGCCCTGCCGCTCCCCTGGGCGGTGGGCTAAGCTGCTGACGGCACCTCCTGCAGGTGGGCTACGAGAACGCGGGCACAGTGGAGTTCCTGGTGGACAAGCACGGCAAGCACTACTTCATCGAGGTCAACTCGCGCCTGCA
Organism: Talpa europaea; assembly: GCF_964194135.1. Taxonomy (NCBI): domain Eukaryota; kingdom Metazoa; phylum Chordata; class Mammalia; order Eulipotyphla; family Talpidae; genus Talpa; species Talpa europaea. The sequence continues at coordinate 3,321,722 of NC_140073.1, forward strand.
GGTGGAGCACACGGTCACCGAGGAGATCACCGAGTGAGTGGGCGGCCGGAGCCTGTCGTGTCCACCTGGGAGGGCGGTTAGTTGACAGCGGCCAGTCCTGAAGCTTTGCTGGCGGCTGTGAGAATCCGTAGGAAGGGGCACAGGAGCCTGCCCAGGCCCTGCCCTCAGTCTGGGGCGAGAGGGGCCACCCCACGGCTGCCGTCGGTGCCTCATGAGGAAGCACCCGTTGCCCGGCTTTTCAGATGAGGAAACTGAGGCTCCCAGCGGTTGAGAGAGTTGCCCCGGGGCGCACAGCGGGGGCTGGGAAGGGGCTCGCTCAGCTGTGTCTGCAGCTCTGCCCACTCCGTGTCGTCCTTTGTTTTCTTTTCCACCTTTGTTTACTCTACCGTAGCAGTAGCTTGACACGTTCAGGTGTTTGGTAGAGAGCTTCTGCCCTACTTTTTAAGTTAGTATTTCTTGAAGGCGTTCCCCACAGCCTCGTTCCTCTGAAGAACTTCTGACGTTCGCTGTCATGTCTGCACAGCCCCCGTCAGCACTCGGTGCCCTCGTCCTCTCTTCTGAGACACCCGTTGTGTCTGGCCTTGTGATTAGTGGGGTGTCGACATCTCTGCGCCTAAGCATCGGCCGCCTCTCTGACGGTGGGCGTCTTCGGCGGGATTAGCTGATCAAAGGATCTGCAGCGTCTTGCTAATTAGCTTTCTATTTTGCTTATACCAGCTTGTTCTCCCGCAGGCACTGAGTGTAGACTTTTATTTTTTCAAGGTTTTTTTTTAAAAGATTTATTTGTTTGTGCATACGAGAACTGGGGTGTAGGCCAGAGGTGCCGGGGGGTGAGGGGATCCACCAGAGAGTGGAGAGCAGAACAGGTGGATCCACTGAAATCCACTGCTGAGGGGAGCAGCGGGGAGCCAGGAGAGGTCTGCTGCGCCCTGTGGGTCAGCTCCCTGGCCAGGGATCGAACTCGTGCCGCAGTGGCTGCGGACAGCTTGATAGCCCAAGACTTTAACCCCTGCACCACCAGGGAGGCCCCTCAGTGTAGACTTTCCTAAAAAAATCTTCCCATTTTAAGGTAATAGCCTCACATGGCCTCAGTGTGCACACCTTGAGCCATGGCGGCCTTAAGTCCCCTGGCTGTGGCCAGTCCATCTCCCCCTGACTTCCTGGCAGTTCTTCCCCTACCCCTGGGCCCATCTGAGGTCAAGGGTGCCGTGGGGACGCGGCTGCCTTTGCCCGCCGGCGCATGGAGACCCCAGACCCAGCTGTCTGGAAGCCAGGGCTGGGTCTAGGTGGATGCCCGCGAGCCCTTCTCCAGATGCAAAATCCTCGTGGCCTCTGAGCTGCAGGGTGGGCATCCCACGGCTCCGGAGGGGTTGGTGTCAGCCAGCCACCCACAGGTGCAGGCTCCGCCAGGTCTGGGTCCGGGCGGGGGCGTGGTGAGCCCGCCCCTCCTGGCGGGCCGACCCCGGTCCTGTACACAAAGCTGGGGTGGTGGGGGCGGGGGGCGTGCAGCAGGGCCTGCGGCGGGAAAGACAGAGAACGCAGTGACCCCAGGCCGCCTCGCCACAAGCCCGGCGGAGGCACCCTGAAGACCTGGAGTGTGGGTGACGCGTGCCCTGGGGCAGCACGGCCGGCGCGAGGCTCTGCTGTGTGGCCCGTCGCTGGGAACCTTGAGCTCCGCCATCTCAGATGGCGTCTCCATGCCTGCCTGCAGCCCAGGGCCCAGGGGTACAGCGTGCTGACCACCACCCCTCCCGGGAGGCCCTCCTCCTGCAGTGGTCTCCGTTTCCATGAGTCCAGGGCGCCCCCCGACTTGAGGGCTCAGATCCAGGCTTTAGTAGGGCTGGGTTGGGGGAGGTAGGGGGGAGGGGGGAACAGAGCCGCCTCAGGGAGGCCGGAGGGCAGAGCAGGGGGCCATCTGGGACCAACCGGAGCGGGGAGAGGCAGACATGGCTTCCCCCTCATCACATCCTTATTCAGAGCCGGCAGGTTCTCCGCCCTGGTGGTGGGGGCAGGACCGCTGAGGCGTCAGGGCTGGGCAAGTGTGGCCAGCCTCCTCCTGCAGCCCCTGCTCACACTCCCCCACCCTGGCCCCCGCAGCGTGGACCTGGTCCATGCCCAGATCCACGTGGCCGAGGGCCGCAGCCTGCCGGACCTGGGCCTGCGGCAGGAAAACATCAGCATCAACGGCTGCGCCATCCAGTGCCGCGTCACCACCGAGGACCCCGCGCGCAGCTTCCAGCCAGACACCGGCCGCATCGAGGTAGGCGGGGCGTGCGCCGCAGCCCGGGCCCGTGTCCTCCAGCCCCTCCGGGGGCCTCGCTGGGCTGGGCTCAAGCCAGGAGCAGGCCCCGTCCACGGTGAGGGCAGCACACGGGCGCGGTGGCGCCTGGTGCCGGGGGTCGGCCAGTGGCCGCGCGGCAGGGGAGCACGCGCGAGGGAAGCCAAAGGGGGTCCCCAGAAAGGAAGCCCAGGCCCTTCCTCCCAGGGCAGCCCAAGCCTCGGTGCTCAATGGGCGGTGCTGGCCTGGGTGCCGCCTCGGGTCAGAGGGAGGGTGCTGGCAGGCGGGACCCAAGGGTGTCACAGAGGATTGAGCCAGCAGCCCAGTGATAGGGGCCAGCTGAGTGCAGGGGCCGTCCAGGACTGAGGGAGTTGGGGAGACCTGAAGGAGACCCAGAGGCCACTCAGGGCTGCCAGAGGCTGAGGGTGGCGTAGAGGAAGGTTGGGGGCAACCAGGGCAGGCCCCCCACAGGGTCCTGTGCCTCCCCAGGGTGTTTACCGTCTGCCTCTTCTCTCAGCCAGCGATACCCCAAAGCCATTGCTCGCCCCCTCACCCCCCCAGGCCTAGGGCCCAGTTCCCTGGCCCTCTGTCCCACGCCAGCTAAGAATACCTCGGCCCTGCTGGTCTGCCGCCCCCCATCTGTCTGCACCTCTAGGAAGCAGGGCGGGAGCTGAGCTCGGCTTCTGGGGGGGGGGGGACCGTGTGAGACACTCTCGGGGCTCCTGGGCGGTGGGGGAGGAGCTTGAAGGGCGAAGGGAGCTGGTCTGCGGAGCAGAGACTCTCTGGATCCTGTTTCTGGAACAATCCCAGTCTAGGTGGGGGAGCCCCAAGCCGAGAGCTGGCCTGCGGCTCCCCGCCCCCACCCCCCCACCCCACGCCCCCCCCCGCCCGTCTCCGCCCTGCGACCTGCCTGCCTCGGCCTCCTCTCCCGAGGCCCGGCGCCTCGGAGCCCGGCTCACCGCGCAGTATTTTCAGCCGGCAGTTCCTGCTCACGGCTGAGTGTTCACCCTTAAATATTTTATTAAGTTCCTTTTATCGAACGCGGGTCTGTGTCCCTTTGAAGCAGAACGTAGCCGGGGGGTCCAAGCCCCGGCTGCCCCTCCTGCTCCCCAACTCCTTGCCTGTGCCCCTGTCCTGGGCGCGGTGCTCCCTGCTGGGGCCTTCCCGTGTTAGTGCTGGTCACTCCCAGGACACCCCAGAGCTCAGCCCGTGGCTGTCTCCCCCGTCTGTCCCCAGGAGTCGCCCCTGCACTTGGGTCCACACTCGACGCTGCTCCTCCCTGAGCCTCTCCTGCCCACCTGCCCGCTCCTCCCTCCGCCTCCCTTCACCCCTCTGGAGGCTCCCGACCCTGCGGGGCACCGGGGCCTTCCCAGCCACGAATATGCCGGACGGCTCCCAGCTCGCCGGCCCCTGCCCCGCTGCTGCCCGGCCTCCCCGCCCGCGTGTGTCCCTGTCCGCCAGCCGCGGGTGGGCAGGACGGCCGCGGGCACACCGGCCTGCAGGGTGGGTGATGAGCAGATGAACGAGCCTGGGGCGGGAGAGCTGGCAGGGCAGACGTCGGGAGGTCGCTGTGAGCAGGTCCTGCCGGCCCTGGACCCCATCAGCCCCAAGCGTTGGACACAGAGCCCTGGGGCTGGTGGCATCTCCCCGGGCGCTGCCCCTGCGGCTCCTCTGGGGAGGCAGAGGCCGCGAAGGGACGGCACTTACAAGGCTGCGCCCCTGGGTCTCAGACACACACCGAGCGGAGCTTCGCCAGCCAGAGCGGGGCCGTGCCCTCGAGGGCGTCCGCGCCCGCCAGCCCGGGCCACCTGGCCTGACCCCTCGCCCCTCCCGCAGGTGTTCCGGAGCGGGGAGGGCATGGGCATCCGCCTGGACAACGCCTCTGCCTTCCAAGGAGCCGTCATCTCGCCCCACTACGACTCTCTGCTCGTCAAAGTCATCGCGCACGGCAAGGACCACCCCACGGCCGCCACCAAGATGAGCAGGGCCCTGGCCGAGTTCCGCGTGCGGGGCGTGAAGGTGAGCGCGTGGGCCGGTGCCCCTGGCCCTCCCCGCCCCGCTCACGGGGCCCTCCGGTGCTCCCCGCTCTGCTGGACCCGAGCACCTCGGACGCTGGGGGCAGGCGCCTGCCAATGGCCTCCTGTCGGGTCCGGCGGGGAGCCCCAGCCTCCTTCCTGCCCCCCTAGACCACGCGGCGTTGTGCTAAGTCCACGTCCACCCGGCCTCCTTCCGGGTTCCCCGATCCCACAGGTTGGGTGGGGGCCCCGGAGCCGGTTTTGGACGAGCTCTTAATTTCAGGAGTGTGGTCACCTCGGGGGAGGGCCCCTGCCAGGATGAGGTCACTTGGCACAAAGTCAGACGCTCCCTGGCCTGGACTTGCAACTAGGGGCAGCTGGGCCAGCTGGGGCAGCTGGGGAGGGCCAGGAGCAGGAGGTGCCGGGACAGAGGGAAGCAGAGGCCCTGCCTGACCAGGACCTGAAATGCCTGCTGGCCCGGGGGGCCTGGGCCCGCGTCCGGAGCTGGAGAGGAACGCACAGCCGCATGCTGTCGTGTCTCCGACCCGCACCGCCCCTGCCGTGGGCATCGCCGGGCAGACGCCGCCCGGCTGTCTCTGGGCCGCCGCAGCCCTGCCTGTGGTCCGGCTGGGGTGGGGCATGCGCCATACCCCCTCCTGGCGGCCTGTGGCCAGTCCCCACCTGTCGACCTGCTGCGTGGCCCAGCAGCCTGCGGTGCAGCAGCCTTTAGAAAAGCGTGCAGGCGGGGGGTGGGCACCGTTCCCCAGTGTGAGGCCCGGAGGGGGGTCTCTGTTCTTCCCCGGCACGCCTGCCCTCACCTACCCCACACAGTGCCCAGGCCAGCGTGTGCCCCAGTGGGCAGCCTGGCTACCCACACCGCCCGCCCATCCTGTCGTTCCGCGTTGTCCTGGTTGGTGACCCCGCGGGCCCCTGTGGTGGTGCCCAGTTCCTCTGCTCCCCCAGCACCCAGTTCCCACCTGTGTGTCCCACTGGTGCCCAAGGGCACAGGCCCCTGCACCTGTCTTGCACCCACACCCGCTGTCCTCTGGCCCTGCAGCTTAGTGAGACTAGGGCTATGGGGGCCGCGAGGAGGATGGGTCCCCCCCAAAACGTGCACCCAGACCAGCACTTGCTCAGCACCGCCCTTGCTGCCCTCTGCTCCTCGCCCCTTCCCACCCTGCACAACCCTGCCCTCCCTGCACCGCCCATCTGGTGCTCCTTCTTGCGCCGCTATGAAGACCTTGTTTCACTCACACGCCTCAGCCACACCCAGGGGTGTGGTCCGGGGTCGGGATGCTGTGCAAACCCACAAGTGTGTGTGTGCAACCTGCACATGTATGCACACGCACCTCCCCACACCACCTCTCAGCAGGATGTCCGTACACGGGCCCTCAGCAGGTGTTCTGTGGCACCACTGCCCAGGCACCCCGGGCGGGTCCAGGCGCCAGCACCCCACTCCATGGGGGCCCAGGCAACTGCATGCTGGGGCACCCCAGGTGCCCGGTGCAGGGTGGAGGCCCACCGTGCCTGCGAGTATGTCTGGGGCTCTGGCTCCTCCCCACCGCTGCCTGGGAGCAGCGACTCTTCAGAGCCTGGCGAGGCCACGCCTGGGCCGGAGGCCGGAGGGAACCCGGCCTGGGGCGGTGGAGCTGGGGTGTTGGCGGCCACCCCAGTGTCCAGCGAGGGGGCTTGACGCAGCCTTCCCAGACGAGCCTGAACAAAGCCATGGGTGTGCTGGTGGAGCAGCTGGGCCCAAGACCCTGTTCAGGCCTGCAGGCCTGCAGGAGGCTTCCAGAAGGTCTTCAAGGACAGCAGTGCAGGGGCACTCCCCACCCCCGTGCCTGGGAATGGCGTTTACCAACCCAGACCCCCGGCGGGTGGTGAGCAAGGGTGTTGCCAGCGGCAGCCCTGGCTCCCCTTGCCGAGCTGGGTCCTGCAGGTGCTGGCCTGGGTCCCTCTGCCAGGGGCTGCGCCACCGCCGCCCACGCCATGAGGACGCGGCATCCTGGCCATGGCCTGCCAGGCAGTGAGGACACAGGCAGTGCTCTCAGGCCGGGGTCACAGGTCAGGGGGCGCCGGGCTGCCAGACAGGTGAGGGGGCCAAGGGCTCCAGGCTGCTCCCCTGCCTCCACGTGGTGGGCAGCTTGGGCAGCTCCAGGCAGGACACCGCCCCAGGCCTCAGCCAGGTCCCACCCTCCCCTCGGGCCCAGCAGCAGGAGACCAGAGGCCAGCGTGGAGGCAGCCCCCCAGCTTTTATTATAAAGAAAAACAAGACTCCCGCTCGGTGGCTGCAGCCCCCCATCAGTAGCCGGAAGCACCTGTCGGAGGGCGACCCCGCACACCCCGAGGCCAGACTGGGGAAGGGCCCCTGTCCTGCCCGGCACGGAGGGGCCTGAGGTACCGGGGGTAAAGCCCGGAGAGGCTCCCAGGCAGTCCTGGCGCACGGGCCGAGGCCCCCCCACCCCACCCCGGGCCGGCTCGTCCCTTCACACCACACTCTCCTCCAGCCGCTCCGCGCTGCCCCCCACCCCCCGGCACGCTGCCCCGAGCAGCCCCCCGTGCACAGAGTGGCTCCGCCGGGCCCAGACCCCTCCGATGCGCCTGGCGTAACCGTAGCACCCGCCGGCGTCGCCCAGGTCCAAGGAGCAGCTGCGCTGGGGGCGCGGTGGGGGGCTCCGCGGCGGGTGGGTCTTGGGGGTGGGGCTGGGGCCGCCGTTGGTCTGAGACTGGACGTGGCTGAGCTTGAGGGGGAGGCGGCCGTTCCCAGCCCCCCGGCCCCGAACCAGCAAGGCCACGGTGAAGACCAGTAAGGCAGCCACCAGCACGCCCCCCACGGCCACCGTCAGGGTCCCGCCCAGCACGTGGGCCTGCAGGGCGTGGCACAGCGGCGTGGCCGGCAGCGTGGAGAAGTGGGCACAGCCCAGCAGCCGCGTGGCCGTGAGGTCGGAAGGCCCCGCGGCGGGCGACAAGGCCAGCAGGCAGAGGTCGTAGTCGGCCCCCGGGACCAGGTGCTTCAGCAGGAAGTGGTGGCTGGAGGCCGGGACGATCCTGCAGGCAAGGGTGGGCGGTCAGAACCGGACCGAAGCCCACCCGAGGGCGCAGACAGGTGCGCCGCTGCCGCCGGCCCCCCGCACACCTGCGGCCTCCTCCCCGCGCCCCGCCCCGGGCGGCACATGCAGAGGAGCCGGGGGAGCGCGGGAGGGCGCGCGGCGCCAGGGCGGGCGGGCAGCGGCGCGGCCTCACCTGTAGATGAGGGTCTCGTCCTCGCTGCTGTTGTACTGGATTTGGAACATCCACACCGGCTCCGCCGGCCGCCCCGGGCCCCAGCTCACCAGCCCTGAGGTGGCGGTGACCTCCGTCACCTGCACGGCCGGCTCCGACTCCAGCGTCCCCTCGCCCTCGGCGGCGGTGCGGGCCGAGGCTGCAATGTCCGAGGGCCCGGGGCGGCCGCCCTCGGCGCTGCCGTTCCCGCCGTGGGGCAGGGCCAGGACCCGCAGCTCCACTCGGGCGGTGGCCTCGCCGGCTGGGTTGGTGGCAATGCAGGTGTAGCCCCCCGCGTCCCCGGATCCCGTCACCCCAATCTCAAGGGTCCCGTTGGGGAAAGCCCGGGCACGGGAGGAGTTGCCCACTAGCCGGTCGTCGGGGCCGACCCAGTGCATGGTGGGCGCAGGGTCGCCCAGGGCCCGGCACCGCAGCGTGGCCCGCTGGCCCTCCAGCACCCAGAGGCGCTGCGTGTGGCGGGCGATGAGGGGCGGCTCGCAGGAGAACTCGCCCTCGGGCACGGCCCAGAAGTAGCGGCCGGCCAGGCCGGGCGGGGAGGCGCAGGTCTCCAGGTCGTCGGGCCGTGCCAGCCGCCGCAGCCACAGCAGCTCGCAGTTGCAGTGCAGGGGGTTCCCGCTGAAGCTCAGCACCAGGGGGGCGGGCGAGGCCTCTGCGTCGCGCCCCCGAGAGAAGAGCGGCTCGGGGGCCAGCGTGGCCAGGCGGTTGGAGGTGAGGTCGAGGCGGGAGAGCTGGCCGAGCTGGGCGAAGGCGCCCGGGGGCAGCGCGTCGATGAGGTTGTGGTCGAGGTTGAGGGTGTGCAGCACGGGCATGGCCCCGATGCCCGCCCAGGGCACCTGCCGCAGGTTGTTGTAGGACAGGTCCAGGTCCTCCAGGCTGTCCAGGAAGTCGTCGAAGGCGCCAGGCGCGATGCGACCCAGCTGGTTGCCGCTGAGGATGAGGTGCTGCAGGTTGACGGGGCCGCGCAGGCTGCCGGGGCCCAGCTCCGCCAGCCGGTTGCCGTCCAGGTGCAGGGAGCGCAGGCTCTCCAGGTCCCCGAAGGCGCGGGCGCCAATGCGGGTGATGGCGTTGCGGGACAGCGTCAGGTCCACCAGCCCCGTCATGTTGCGGAAGTCGGGCGGCCCCAGGGCCTGGATGAAGTTGTCCGCCAGCCGCAGCTCCACCGTGCGCCGGTCCACGTTGGGCGGCACGAACAGCAGGCCCCGGTGCGCGCAGAGCGTGCTGAGCGACTCGGACAGGTTCTGGCAGACGCAGGGCAGCGGGCAGGCGGCCGCTCCACTGGCCAGCAGCAGCAGCAGGAGCGGCGGGGCCATGGTGAGCGGCCTGGGGGGGCAGCACAGGGCAGGGGGGGCTGCTGCCCTGCACGCCGTGCCCGGGGCCCGCGCGGCCCCACTTCCCCGGCCCGGCAGGGGCGGGGTGGGGGGCAGGGCCGGAGGCCTCGACGGCCCGAGGGCAGGCGGGGCCCGCGGGGCCGGGCACCCCGAGTGGAGGTCACATTCCCGGCAGTTCGGGGGAGGCCAGGCTTGGGGGCCAAGGTGAGGCGGGAGGCAGGAAGCGGAGGTGGGCACGGGAGCTGGGAGGGTCCCGGAACTTCCTTTCTCCGCGGCCCTGGCACCGGAGCCCGCCCGCCGCCCCCTCCCCCGCGCCCCCCCGCGGGCCGGCGCCCCGGCCCCTCCCGCCAGCGCCGCCCCCCGCGCCGCCCCTCCCGGCCGACCCCCCCCCCGCCCCGGCCGCCCCGCGCGCCCCCCGCGGCCTCCTCACCTGGCGTCCGCAGCTCACGGGGCGCGGGCCGGCCTCCCCGCGGGCCCGGCCGGCCCCCGCCGAGTCCAGGCGGCTCCCCCGCGGGGGCGAGGCCGGGGGCTGACGGGCCGCCCGCCGCGTGCCCTCCGGCCCATGGCGCTCGGGCCCGCGGCCCCGGCTCGCTCGGCTCCGGCGCCCTTTCCGGCGGCGGCGCAGGAGGCGGCGGGCGGGCGGGCGGGGGCGCGCCGGGCGGGCGCGCGCGCCGCGGACACGCACGTGGGGCGCGGGCGGGGAGGGGCGCGGGGGCCCCGCGGGCCCGGGCCGGCTCCGAGGTCACGGGGACGCGCGGCCCCTGCCGCCCCCGGCGGCCCCGTCACGCCCGCGGCCCGGGCCGGCGCAGGCCCGAGGCGCAGCCCCCCGGCGCCGCCGCAGCGCCCCGCGCGCGCCCCCGGCCGCCCCGGCGCCCCGGCATCCCGCGCCGCCGCCCCTCCCGGGGACGGGCGTCTTTGTCCTGCGCCGCGGGCGCCCCCCGCCCCCCGCCGGCCCCGCGCCCCCGCCGCGCCGCGCGCGGACCCGCCCGGCCGCCGGGCCCCTCGCCGTCCGAGCCGCCTGCTGAAGGTCACGCCCGCTCCGCATCGCGAGTCACGTGCGGGGGCCCCGGCCCGCCCGGGCCCGTGGGAGCGGGGGCGACGCCCCCGGCCGGCGGCTGCGGGGTGGGGCCCGGGAGGGCTCGGCAGGCGCCGCCCCGCCCCCCGCGCGCCCCGCCCGCCCCCGCCCCGGCTCGGCCCGCGCCCCGGCAGCTGGCGGCGCACGCGGTGGAGGCTGCGCCTCGGCGGCCCTCGCGCGCCCGCGCCCGCCCCCCGGGACCGGCCCGGCGCGGCAGAGCGAGGGCTCCCCGCGGGCCGCCCCCGAGAGCCGGGCAGAGGGGGCCCCTGAGGGCCGCAACCGGGCGGGCGCCTCGCCCTTCCCCACGGTCCCCGGGCGCCTTCTGGTTCCCGGGTTCCCTGGACAGCCCCTCCGCCACCCCATTCTTCGGGGCTGGGCGGGGCGGGAACTGGGGAGCCGGAGGGGGGCGCTAGCCCGGCCGCAGGGCACCCTGCCTGCCACCGCCGCCCGGGCCGCCCTGGCCTAGAGGGGGTGACGGCACCGCCGCCCGGGGCGCGGCCCGGCCGCCGAGGCCCTCCTCCCGCCGCCCCGCTCGGGCCAGCCGCTGGCCTGCAAGGTGGAGGCGGCCGCTCCGGGCGCGGGTTGGCTCTGGCTCCTGCCCCCGCGAGGCCCGTCCCCGCGACGGGCTCTGCCGCCGGCGTCCATCCTCCGCCCCCGCGCGGCGGCCCGGGAGGTCAGGACCGCGGCTGCCCGCCCGCCCGCCGGACTTTTCCGCAAAGGGAGCGGCAGGCGCGGCCGCGCGGAGGGCCCTTCTCGCCCCGGGCCGCGAGGGTGCTGGCCGGTCCGCTGCCCCGCCTTGCCCGGCGGGACGTCCCCGTCTCTCTAGGAGGAGCCCGCCCTGGTCTCGGGCAGGCCGTGGCCCCTCGGGCCGCCGGGACCCCCGGCCTCTGGGCACAGGTAGACTCGGTCGGCAGCAACAGGGCCGGCCGGCGCCAGGCCGGGAGCCCCGAGCAGGCGCGCCGGATGCCGGCCCTGAAGTGACAGCTCACGGGGGAGGGGGGGACCAGGCGGCCCGGCGCGCTGGACTCAGCCCTGCGGCCTGTCAGAGCATTTCTCATGGGGCAGCCGCCCGGCCCCAGGGCGTCTGGCCCCGCCCCAGCCTCATGCTTCACCCCGCTGCCCAATGAGCGGAACTGAGGGCGCGAGAGCGGAAAGGAGTGGAAGGAGTGGACGGTGACCTCAGCCAGCACCCGCCCGCCCGCTCCCAGGCGCGAGGAACGCGAGGTCAAGGGCTGAGGAACCTGCCCGCAGAAACTGCTAGAAAGGGGAGTAGCTGGCCCTGCAGAAGCGTGGGGGGGTTCGCGCGGCCAGGGGGGCCGAGGCAGAGCCAGCCCATGGTCCAAAGGTGCCGACACACAATGGCCGCGCGTGAGGGGACCCGAGAAAAGGTCGGTGCGGGCGCGTGGGTTCACTCGCCGGGTCGCCAGTGAGGAGTCCCCAGAAGGGGGAGAGGGACGGCGGGCAGGAGGGGAGCTGCTGTGGGCTGGGTGAGCCGCCGAGGGACACACGGGGCGGAGGCCCGGGGGTGCGGGCAGTTCTGGGCGCTGACTGGAGCCGGAGGCCCAGGATGAGCCCAGCGGGGCGATGGGCTGGGAGGAGCGGCCGAGTGAGGCCCTGGATCCGCCCGCGGGGTCCTGCGGGGTCGAGGTGCGCTTGGCCGGGGCTGGGAGGTGCTGGTGGAGGCCCTGGGAGAGATGCGGGTGGGGGCTGGGGGCAGAGGGAGGCCGGGAAGGTGCCCTGGATCCAGCCTGGGGGGGCCGCGCGAGAACGCGGGGTGGCCCTGGGGTGTGCGCGTCGAGGGTAGGGGGCTGTGGAGAAGCAGGGCTGCGGGGTGAGGGTGGCTGCTCCACTCCTGCCCTGTGGGGAGGTGCTGGTTCTGGAAGCGCCAGGAAGGCAGGAGGGAGGAGCGGAGTCCCACCCGCGGTGGGGCGAGGGGCGGGCAAGAGTGTGCGATCCTGGGGGGCTGTGCCGGCCCCGGTGCTGCCTCAGCCTCTCCCGGCCCGAGCCGCGCGGTGATGCCCGCGCCTGCCCCTGTCTTGCAGACCAACATCCCCTTCCTGCAGAACGTGCTCAACAACCAGCAGTTCCTGGCCGGCACCGTGGACACCCAGTTCATCGACGAGAACCCAGAGCTGTTCCAGCTGCGGCCTGCGCAGAACCGGGCCCAGAAGCTGCTGCACTACCTCGGTCTGGCTCCACGTGGCACTGCCCCCCCCACGGGCCTTGCTCCTGGCCCCGCCCCTCAGGGTGCAGCGGGACACACACACACACACACACACACACACACACCCCGGTTTGGTCCATGTGGCCTTCGTGGGCCTCCTTGGGCTGTGGGAGCACAGGGGCCACCGGGAGGACCGGGTGTCCTGGAGGCAGCCCCCACCCCGAGCCCACCCACTCTCCCCGCTGCCCTCGCTCTGACCGCCCAGCCCGCCCTGACCCGCGCCCACTTTCTCCCCAGGACACGTTATGGTGAATGGCCCGACCACCCCGATTCCCGTCAAGGCCAGCCCCAGCCCCACAGACCCGATTGTCCCGGCGGTGCCCATAGGTAGGCGAGAGTCATCCTGCTAACTTGGGGGGACGCGCGGCCGCCACCCCCAGGTTGGGGGGTGCTCACGGTCCGTCGCCCTAGGCCCGCCCCCGGCTGGCTTCAGAGACATCCTCCTGCGCGAGGGCCCCGAGGGCTTCGCCAGAGCCGTGCGCCGCCACCCGGGGCTGCTGCTGATGGACACGACCTTCCGGGACGCTCACCAGTCGCTGCTGGCCACGCGCGTGCGAACCCACGACCTCAAGAAGATCGCCCCCTACGCGGCCCACAACTTCAGCAGACTCTTCAGCATGGAGAACTGGGGAGGTAGGACGCCCTGTGGGGCCCCCAGTGCAGCAGGCCCCCGGGGACCCGCCCGAGAAGCTGGAGGTGTGGACGCGAGGGCAACCAGGCGCCTGGAGCCCACGCTGGCCGGGAGGGGGCGGCCCCAGGGCCGGGACCGGGGTGGACTGTGGTGGGGGGGCGACGCCAGCCTGCTGGTTATAGCGCGGGATTGGGGGGGTCACAAGAGGGGTGCCGGGAGGGCACGAGCCTGAACTGCCCCGAGACCCGCCGCGGGAAAAGCCCGCGGGACGGCGGAGGCGGAGGGCGCGCGAGACGGGCAGAGCCCGGTGCTCGGGCCAGAGGCTCAGCCTGACCCCCCTCCCCTGTCCCCGCCAGGAGCCACCTTCGACGTGGCCATGCGCTTCCTGTACGAGTGCCCCTGGCGGCGGCTCCAGGAGCTCCGGGAGCTCATCCCCAACATCCCCTTCCAGATGCTGCTCCGCGGGGCCAACGCCGTGGGCTACACCAACTACCCCGACAACGTGGTCTTCAAGTGAGCCGCGTGGGGGGGGGGGCACCGCTCGGAGGGGGCCGGGCCCCACGCAGCAGCCCGCGCCCCCGCGGGCTCGAGACCCAGTCTCAGCAGCCGCGCTCAGCGAGCCGGGCCCGGGCAGCGGCGGCCCCGCGAGGGCAGGGGAGGGCAGGCGCCGGGCCGGGCCTGAGGTGTGGCGCTGGGGCCGCGACGGGGCCGGCCCCCGGGCTCTCTCCCGCCAGGTTCTGCGAGGTGGCCAAGGAGAACGGCATGGACGTCTTCCGGGTCTTCGACTCCCTCAACTACCTGCCCAACCTGCTGCTGGGCATGGAGGCCGTGGGCAGCGCGGGCGGCGTGGTGGAGGCCGCCATCTCCTACACGGGCGACGTGGCCGACCCCAGCCGCACCAAGTACTCCCTGCGGTACTACATGGAGCTGGCCGAGGAGCTGGTGCGCGCGGGCACCCACATCCTGTGCATCAAGGTGCGTGGGCCCGCCAGGCCCCGGAGCCCCCGCCCGGCTGCCCTCCCTGCCGCGCGCCCTCACCGGCGCCCTCCTGCTCCCCCAGGACATGGCGGGGCTGCTGAAGCCCGCGGCCTGCACCATGCTGGTCAGCGCCCTGCGGGACCGCTTCCCGGACCTGCCGCTGCACATCCACACCCATGACACCTCGGGGGCGGGCGTGGCCGCCATGCTGGCCTGCGCCCAGGCCGGGGCGGATGTCGTGGACGTGGCAGCGGACGCCATGTCTGGGATGACGTCGCAGCCCAGCATGGGGGCCCTGGTGGCCTGTACCCGAGGGACGCCCCTGGACACAGGTAGGCCCGCCGGCGGCCCACGGCGCTTCCCCCGCAGCCCGGGCGCGTCGGGCACAGCCGCGCACCCAGCGATCCCGCCCCGTTCCCCCCCCCCCCCCCCCCGGCCTGAGGGGCCCCACGCCCGCAGCGGGGGGGCCCCCGGGAGCTCGGCCCCTGTCCCAGCCTCTGGCCTCCCGCAGGGGTGCCTCTGGAGCGCGTGTTTGACTACAGCGAGTACTGGGAGGGGGCCCGGGGGCTGTACTCGGCCTTCGACTGCACGGCCACCATGAAGGCGGGCAACTCGGACGTGTACGAGAACGAGATCCCCGGGGGCCAGTACACCAACCTGCACTTCCAGGCTCACAGCATGGGGCTGGGCGCCAAGTTCAAGGAGGTCAAGAAAGCCTACGTGGAAGCCAACCAGATGCTGGGCGACCTCATCAAGGTGAGCCGGCCCGGGGCGCCCACGCCGCCCCCGGGGCCCCCACGCGGCGCGGGCGCCCCCACCCACGCGTCCTTCTCCTCAGGTGACGCCCTCCTCCAAGATCGTGGGCGACCTGGCCCAGTTCATGGTGCAGAACGGGCTGAGCCGGGCGGAGGCCGAGGCGCAGGCGGAGGAGCTGTCCTTCCCGCGCTCCGTGGTGGAGTTCCTGCAGGGCTACATCGGCACCCCGCACGGGGGCTTCCCGGAGCCCTTCCGCTCCAAGGTGGGCGCCGCCGGCCCGGAGGGAGGGAGGGAGGGAGGCAGGGAGGGTGGGCCGGGCGCGTCGGGCTGACCCTCGGCTTCCCCGCCAGGTGCTGAAGGACCTGCCGCGAGTGGAGGGCCGGCCGGGCGCGTCCCTGCCGCCCCTGGACCTGCAGGCGCTGGAGAAGGAGCTGACCCACAGGCACGGGGACGAGGTGACCCCGGAGGACGTGCTCTCGGCGGCCATGTACCCCGACGTCTTCACCCACTTCAAGGACTTCACCGCTACCTTCGGGCCCCTGGACAGCCTCAACACCCGCCTCTTCCTGCAGGGCCCCAAGATTGCGGAGGAGTTTGAGGTGAGTGGCGCGGGCACCTCTGCCCCCTGCACGGGCTCGGCCCGCAGAGCACCAGCGCTCACGCCTGCCTGGGGCCGCCGGGTGCTGGGAGGCTTGGGGCGCATAAAGCGCCTCCAGAGAGCGGGGAACTCGGCCTTCCCGAGCGAGCTGCAACCCAGGGTGGGAGACTCGCCGGGGCGGGGGCGGGGAGCTGCTCTGCTCCCGCCCCCACCCCAGCCCCCTCGGCCTCCCCGCAGGTGGAGCTGGAGCGGGGCAAGACGCTGCACATCAAGGCCTTGGCCATAAGTGACCTGAACCGCGCCGGCCAGAGGCAGGTCTTCTTCGAGCTCAACGGACAGCTGCGGTCGATTCTGGTCAAGGACACGCAGGCCATGAAGGTACAGCGCCCCCCGGCCCGGCGGGGGGAGGGCTGGGGGTCAGGGAGCCTGGTCTCATGCCCCTCGCTCCCCCCCAGGAGATGCACTTCCACCCCAAGGCCCTCAAGGACGTGAAGGGCCAGATCGGGGCGCCCATGCCCGGGAAGGTGATCGACATCAAGGTGGCCACGGGGGCCAAGGTGGCCAAGGGCCAGCCCCTGTGCGTGCTCAGCGCCATGAAGATGGAGACCGTGGTCACCTCGCCCATGGACGGCACCATCCGCAAGATTCACGTGACCAAGGACATGACGCTGGAGGGCGACGACCTCATCCTGGAGATCGAGTGATGTGGCCGCGGACCGGCCGCCTGGCCGTCCCCACCCCAGGCCTTCAACAGACACTGCGCTGCCAGGCGGGCCCAGGCCAGCCGGTGCCTGAGGCAGGAAGGCCTGGCCCCGGAGCAACTGCCCTCGCTGCTGGGGCGGGGGAGGCTCCCGGGGCGGCCCGCCCTCCCCCCAGCCCGCTGTCCCCCCTACGGAGCACGGCCGTCCCGCGTCTTCATCTCTTGCCAAATCAGGGGCCTCCCCTCGCCGGAGACGGCAGGTGGGGGTGCGGGCGGGGCCCGACCTCTGGACGGGGGAGCCCTAAGGCCCGGGGCCCGAGAACACGGCTCAATAAAGCTGCTTTCCCCGCCCTCAGCGGTGCGTCCCGTGACGCCCGCCCCAGCGCCACTCCGCGGAGGCCGCCGCCGGGACACGCGTGGGGGAAGGGCGGCCCCGCCTCGAGGGTAGCGAGTGACGGCGGCGGCCCTGGCTCGAAGCGCTGCTCAGTGCCCGCGGTACCCACACGGCACCAGCTGGTCTCGGGGAGGCGGCTACTCGAAGCACTGACTGTCCGTTAACACAAGACACCGACCTTCGCGACGCCGCGAGGGCCCCGCGGCTAGCGACGGGCAAAGTTCACCCCCAGGCTGCGACGGCCTCGCTTGCCAGTGACGCCGCTCTGCCTTCCTAACCCAGGGCCAGTCGCCCACCCAGTCAGGCGGGCCTGGGTGTGAACAGGAGCCACCCGGGAGGCAGGCCCGGCCTCAGGTGGGAAGCTCCGCAGTGAGGAAAGTGTGGCAAGTTCGGGGCCGGGATCGAGAGTCCCAGGGTGCAATCCTGCCCCTCCCCCGCAGCAGGGAGGCCCGGGTGGGACAGCAGCCCCCCCCCAGCACTGCACTGCTGCCCTCTCCAGCCCCCCGTGCAGGAAGGTGGGGCTGGGCATGAGCGCAAGGCGGGGGATGCACAGCTCCAGAAGGGGCGAGGCAGCGCCCAGGTTTCTTAGACACCGGCCCTCCCAACCCCCCCCTCCAGGGGCCAGGCAGCAAGTACCTCAACACCCTGGGGCGGGCCTGCGCCTCTTCTTTGGACTGGAAAGGCCCAACTGCCCCCTCCGAAAGGCCCACGCCCAGCCTCTGCCTCCTGCACGGCTGCGGCGCCCGCGGGGGAGGACGGTGCCCGCGAGGTGGGGGTGACGCGGGACGCCCTCAGCGGCAGAGAGTAGCCCGCAGCGCCGCGGGGAACGTCTGTGCGTCCATTTCCTTCAGACGTCAGCTTCGGGGTGGGGGGGCCGGGTGTACCTTGTCCGAGGGGCCGTGGGAATCACCAAGAAAAAAGAATCGCCGAGAGAAAACCGAGAACCATTCTGAAAACAAAAGGAAGAGCAGCTGGAACTCGCGCGGAGTCCAACACGTGCCGAGGCCCTGCAGGCCGGAGACAGCTCTGGGGGGGGCCGGGGCCGGGGAGCCTCGGCTCCAGGCGCCTCCTGACCCACGGCCCGTTGGGCGCCAGAAGAGCCGCTCCTGAGTGACTCTAAGCTGGTTCCACTTCCACTTTAGACATAGCTTCCCGTGATTTAGGGGGACTCGGGGGTGACCCCGCGAGACCCTCAGTGACCCTCCCACCCTCTCAAGGAACACAGGCTGGAGGCTCCCTCCCCGGGGTCAGGGCCCAGGGTGGGGCCCAAGACAGCCTGAGGGCGCCACCCTGTTTCCTACGCCAGGGCCAAGCAGGCCGACGCACCAGAGGTCAGGGTCCGGGCGGCCAGCACACCCCCAAGGCCCAGAGAGACCGATCCTCACAGGTCCAGGCCGTGTTACCCAAGTTAAATCTCTTTAATATCCCGGTACAAAGTCCTAATGCAAAAAGACAGTGACAAAACCCTGGGAGGCCGGGGGAGGGCCTTTCGTCAGTTCCGTCCCCGAGCAGCTTGTCAGAGCAGAGGCGGCACGGGGGCTGGAGAGGCAGCAGTCCCACGAGTGCACAGGCGTGCGCGGCTCCTGGGGCCTGCCCGTCCCCTCACCTCCAGCTGCGCCTCAACCCTCCTTCCAAGAGGGGCTGCGCCCTTCGGGTGTCTGCTCCTCTCTCTTGGTCCCTGCGAGTCCACTAGCTCTGGCTTCAATCCCCTAAAAAAATCCCTGAGAGCTCGGGGGCCCCGGCCAGCTCCTCCCCGGCAGTGGCCCTTGCCGGGGCGGGGGCGGGGGAGCCCATGAGAGTTCGTGGAAGCGCGCAGGCGCGCGGGTCAGGAGCAGAGAGGGGCCTCGGAGCCTCCTGCCCGCCCCAAGAGCACGCAGAGGGGGAGGCTGCCGTACAGCTTGGGGTCCGTGAGCGGCCGGAGCAGCAGCAGGAAGAGCCCCACGCCCAGGGCATAGCCGGCCAGCAGAGGCCGCCTCTGCGGGTGCTCCAGGGCCGCACAGACGGCGGGGAAGCCCATGTAATTGCAGAAGGAGTGACAGAGAACCGGCCCGATCAGGTGTCCTGGGAAGGGGAGACAGAGCAGCTCAAAGAGCAGTCCCACGACTGCCAGGGCCCTTCCGGGGCCAATAACCCTCAGCCCCGAGACCAGAGCCCAGCGCCCCGGCAGCCATGCTCGTCCACCCACGCGCCACAGCCTCTGCCTCCAGCCACTCAGGCGGCACCAGGCCGAGGGCCCGGCTCCGCCTTCCACAGGGATGGCGGGAAAAGAACCTGTCGCCCCTAGAACACACACAGTCTCCCCATTCTCCCGCCCTTGCCTGTGGGCCCGAGCCCCCAGGAACCCGTGAGAGACTGAGGACCAACCTGTGCGGATGAAGAGGAAAGCAGTGTAGGCACCGAAGACGGCTGTGTAGGAGAACTGGAACGCTGGGGACGGGGAGGCCGCGAGTGACCACACCTGCATGCCCTTCCTACCCCAGCGCTGCTCCCGTCAGCCAGGGACACCCCCTTCCCTGGGGGCGGCGCGAACTGCCCTGGCACCTATGGTTGTCCTCTGCACCCCAATTCCCATGGTTAGAGGCCCCCCTAATACTGCAAGCCTCTGTTCCCAATGCTTCCTCCAGAGTAGCTACGAAAGACACCCCCCCACGCCCCAACCCACGACTGCCCCAGGCAAGCGCTTCAGGACTCACCTGCAGACAAGAAGATACTCCCTACGCTGTTCTGGCGGAAACGAAGCTGCTCAAAAATGTGGTGGAAATGGGCTAGGAGGAAGGGGAGGCCCACGTTACCATCCTCCTGACTTGCCCTATGGGCCCTACCCTAGCCCCACCCCCTCTTTGGCTGTCATGCAGAAAACACCTCAACAGGATCAGATTGGAAAGACTCACCAACTCCAAAGAAGAGCGGGCAGGTGAACACGGCAGGGCCCAGGCCCGTGCACGGCGCTAACATGGGCAGCATGCAGGCCCGGAACACCAGCTCCTCTGTCAGGGGTGCGATCACTTGGTTCCGCAGCCAACGCATGTCTGTGAGGCAGCGAGCCCAGGAGCGAGGGGCTAGTGAGGGGATTCAGGACAAGCAATGAGTGACTAGCTACCTAGCGGGGGGACCCCCTTCCACAACCTTCTCTCGGCCAAACTCAGCTTGGGCATCCATGTTCCTGAGAACAAATAAGGGTGGAGTTCCGTTTATCAACCCTGCCTGAGACGTCTCAAAGGGACCGAAAGAAAAGGCGTTCGTAGCTGAGGCAGGGTATCTTAGTGGCAAACTGCAAAAATCAAGATCTCCCCAAGATCAGCTCTAGCATGGAGAAGTCAAAGATCCGAAGAAGCAAGCGACGATGCTCTACCAGTCTACACGGAGACTAGGGACTGCTAGGGTGCTCGGGGGCCCCCTGGGACACCAGGAACCAACTCTCAGGACCGACCTCCATGTGTTCCTATTTTACTGGTGAGGACACAGAACGTCTCACATCCAGGTCCCACCGTGACTCGCTCTCCCGGGTATCCCAGACTGCCTGCACCCACTTTCTACCTCAGCCCTGAAGACTCACCTAAAACCACCTTCAACCCATCCGTCAGGTCACAGGGGCAATCCATAGAGAGCTGCATCAGTGGGCCCAGGAAAAGGATCTGGGAGGGAGGGCAGGCAGAAAAGCAAGAATGATCACAGGAAAGACCACTCGAGTCCCATGCCTTTGCCCAAGCAAGGCCCCCTTAGACCTCAGACTTCCTGGTCTTGACCAGCCTTCCCTACCCACACACACCCCAGGGGGCCCTGGCCGCCTCACAATGCCTGCCTCCCATCAGCCAAAACCTGGTCACAACCAGGATACGGAAAAGGTGAGGGAAAGGCCATCACGCCAGGAACAAAGAGCAGCAGGCGAAGCGGCAGCACTCACCATGGTCAGCAGCAGGGGCAGCAGTGCTGCCGGGAAAAAGCCCTCCAGCCTGAAGCCCATCAGGGAAAGTAGGGATGTGCCTGGCTGAGCCACAGGAAAAGGGGCATCAGTCTAGCTCCCTACCCCCGAAGAGCCCCAAGACCTCTCCCGGTGCCCTCTGCCCCGCCTCCTCCGCACCTGGATGCCTGTGAGCTCCCTCCAGAGCAGCACGCAGAGGGGCGAGAGGCTGGACACCACCAGGACACTGGTGAAGCGCCGCTTGATGACGGCAGGGTGGTCCCTACGGAGGGGGCAGTTAGTTTGGGGCCCCCGCCGCGCCGGACAGCACGACCCCGCCCCCAGCCCCGCCTCGCGGAGCCGCGGTCCGGGCCGCGCGCCGTCCCCGCACCTGGGCAGCTCGCTCTTCCAGACGTAGAGGCTGCCCACGTAGGAGCAGGCGAGGCTGAGGCAGGAGAACACGGACACCCAGCAGCACAGCCCGGGGCCCGGGCCGCCCAGCGCCGTCGACTCGGGCTGCCGCTCCGGCCGCGACACCGACAGCAGGCGCAGCGCATCCCCGCCCAGCGCCGCCATCGCGCCCGGATCCCCGGCGCGCGTCAGTGACGCGACCCCGCCGCTCGGCCGGCGCCGACCGGAAGCCCGGTGACGTCACCCGGCGGCGCGGGCGACCGCCCCGCCCCGCCCCCAACACCCAAACAAACGAGGCGCGCGCTGAGCAGGTTTATTGAGCCGCGGTGGACTCGGCGGGGGCAACTCAGAGCGCGGGGCCGGGGCGCAGCCACTCGGACAGGTTGGAGACCTCCTGCAGCCACAGCGCGTCCTGCGAGCGGAGAGAGGGCCGGGTGAGGCCAGCCCCCGCTTCCCGCCGCGCCCTCCCCGCGCCGCCCGCGCCCGGTTACCTCCAGGCCGCGCCCGGG
Source organism: Talpa europaea (assembly GCF_964194135.1). NCBI lineage: Eukaryota > Metazoa > Chordata > Mammalia > Eulipotyphla > Talpidae > Talpa > Talpa europaea. The sequence goes on from NC_140073.1 coordinate 3,342,802, forward strand.
CCCCGCGCCGCTGCCGCCGGGGCTCCGGGGGCCCGCGGGGAACCCCGCGCCGCTCGGGACGGCCGGGGGCGGGCCCGAGGCCCCGGCGGCGGGGGACGCCGGAGTCTCCGCCACGCGCCGGCGGACGCGGTTCCTCTTGAGCCTCCTCTTTCCTACTGGCCGGCGGATCCCTAGAGAAAACAAGCCCCCTTATCCGACTCCCCAGACCTGTGCGAGGACCACCCCCCGCACCCCCAACGGTCACGCCAGGGCCTTAGTGAAAGCTACGGGCCGCGCCACCCACCCCGAGTGGATGATGGGCCCTGAGCCCGCCGCTCAGCCGGCAGAGACGACGACACGCTGCCAGCGAGCACCGCTGAGAACTTTGTCAAGAAGGAATTCCCCGGCGGCCCCCGCATGCTCTCCAAGGCAGGCAACGCTGTCGCCAACCGCGCTGATAACCCGCAGTTTGCCAAGGGGCTTGTGACCTTGCCGGGGGTCGCGCAGGCCTTGCAGAACAGGTGGTCACCCATGAGGAGAAACGGGTCATCTCATCCCGTGTTTGCGGAGGCCCAGCTAGGCCCGCTAATACTGGGCCCCACTTCGCCCTGCGCAAGGCACTTGCTGTTCGCGTTTGCCCGACGCAACGCCGTGGGTCTCCAGGCTGAGCGACCCAGCTAGCGGCGGGGGCCAGAAGACGATGCCCGACTTGCCCAATAGTTGCCCGCGTGGGCTGGAAGGTTTCTCCCAAGGGCCCTTACAATGAACAAAATCCAGAGGCGCGCCAAAGGCTTCTGAACCCTTTCAATAAGCTCCGGAGGGTGACTTGACTTTCAGCCTCCCCCACAGGGCGCCACAAGACCATCCACCTCTGCGCCTGCTTTGGGAAAATGCCCCCGCCTCATCGAGAGGTGAGTTCCGAAGAAGGGGATACTGGGGACATGATCAGCCTGTCCCCGGTGCCCGCTCCAGATGCGGCCCGGCAAATTTTAAGCCTAAACCGAAGACAAACGGTTTTTGTCCAACCGCGCATGCCACGTGGTGCACCAGTAAGGTAGAGGAAGGCCTTTTCCTTGACAGCAGCATGGAGTTGAGGTGCCTGATGGCGCTGGGGGGGCGGGGGGGAGGGTAACCAAGTGTGAGACCCCCATCAGGGATTTGTCTGGGATTTATAGTCAAATATCTCAGAACCCCCCCTCCAAAAAAAAATAGGCCCCAGGGCAGGGGGAAACCTAGAGGGAGGAGCTGGGGCCAGGCTCGTAGCCCACCCTCTCCCCCACTTCAGCGCCCTTTCATCTGGTCCAGATCAAAATTGGCATCTTCCAGCCTTGGTATCAGGCTGAGGCTGCAGAGTGGTTTCAGATCTTCCTAACCCCCATCCCTGGCCAGACTGCCCAGAAGGGGCATCTGAAATCATACCAAGCCAGCCCTCGCAACGGCACCACTGGTCACTTTCTGCAGAGTCCTTGGGAGTCAGCACTAGCCTGCTCTTTCGTCCATGCCTGAGTTGCTCACAGGCATGGTCCATGCCCCCAGGCAGCCTTGCTATATGAGCTAAGTTTGGCACTAAAAATAAGACAGGTTACCAGAAGGGGAGGCAGGGGAAGGATGAGAACAAGGGGGGAAGCGGGCTAGGGTAAAGGACTGTGGGTGCTTTGTGGTGGGTGGGTGTGGTGACATCCGATACATCTGAGGTGTAAACCTATACCCCTAGTCAGCTGTAAATTAATGTTAATGAAAAAAAAATATTTCCTTAAAAATAAAGCAAGTTTGGATGATAGATTCTTGTTGAGCAGGTCCTGGGAGGGTAAGTCAGGGAGCTAGTCCTGGATGAAGCTCATAGATGCTCAGAGAGAAACATGTGCAAAGCCCAGGGGTAGAACAGAGACCCCGTAAACCATGTCTGGAGGCTAAGAAAGGTTTCCCTGAGTCGTCCGAGCTGGGTTATGAATGATGAAGAGAAATATGCCGGGCCAACAAGGGGACATGGAAGGAATTCCAGGCTGAAAGAGTCGTGCAAATACCGAAAGGCATGACAGGTGTCCAATGTAAAAGGAAAGCGAAGGGGGTCCTACTGGAAACGAAGCTAAAGGGGTTAGGTTTTCATCTGTAAAACTGGAAGGCAGATAATTGCTCATTTTGTATTAGAAAGATCATTTGTCAAAGGTGTAGCTGAGAGTCAGTCAAGTTAGAGGCAGGAAGGCCTCAAGAGCCAGAAGTCAGGTTGCAGGATACAGGCACCACCAGGAGTCAAGAGGCCTCAGTGACAGGCCTTTGTGGTCGATCCTTTGCAGGACACAAGAGTGAGTGGCATCTGCAATTTCAGGTGTGAAATCTGCATAGTGCAGTTACCGAGAGCGACTGAAATGCGAAGAGCTGACTAAGTGTGCGCAGAGGGCACTGCATTAGGAGCAGGAAATGGAGGTCCTGGTAGGACTTCTACATGGAGCTGCCTAGAGAGTGAATCCGTCTCCCATCTTGTGCTCAGGAGAGCCCTGGGCTAGTAACACCAACGGGGGTGTCTTCGACCCAGTGGCAGGGGCCAGGGCCTGGGACAGAAGACTGCAGCTCAGGGGGGCGTGTAGTGTGAGCACTGTTTAGGGGTAGCCAGAGAAGTGGAAGAGAACAAGTCAGAGGAGAGTCACAGCTTTAACGGTGCTAATTCTGCAAATAACTAGTTCAGGCACAATCAGTTTGGCATCGAAGAGGCCCTCCCCAAGGAGAGCCCTCACAGTTTAGAGGCCACAGGGGAAGCAAGTGCCTGGGTCAGGGAGAGAATGAGGGAAGGGGGGTGGGTAGCAGAACTCACTTTTTTGAGAATCTTGGCTGGAATGGGATGGAGAAAAATAGTTGAAAGAAGTTTGAGATCATGGGAGATTTCATTTGGAAGAAAATGGAAGTCGACTGGCTGAAGGAAAAGAATTGAAGAGAGGTTACAGGTGCAGAAGTGACAACTGCTGGAAATAGGTCCTGAGAAAGTGGAGGCGTAACGCCACCCCTGAGCCTGGCAGGGAGAGGTGTCCATGCTGGTGTGCTCTGGCAGTGGGAGAAGTGCAAGCTGGGTGAATTTACTAAAAAGAGACTGATAAGTGTGAAGTAGAAGGCTAAGTTAGAGGGAGACAGTGTATAAATCTCTGAAAGAATGACACAGCCACTGAGGAGAAGGCCAGGAAGACAGGAGCAAGCATCGCCAACTGAAGGCTCCTCAGCGAATGGGCCACAGGAGTCTGTAGTGGCATTACGTTGGGTGGTTTCCTTCAGCAGAGCTGCCCACGTTGGGCTGACTCATGGCCACAAGAGCTGTATGCAGTTGCATCTCTGTAAGGCAGAGCAGCACAAGCAGTTTTCCAGAGTGGTCTGCCAGATCATACATTCACACCTAGATTTTAAGGCCTGTTGCCAGGTGGGGAAAGCGTAGCAGTGGAGGCGGCAGGCTGAAATGCAGATCTGCGAAGCTCTTCACCCAGCGTCTGAGCCTGGGTTGGCTCTTTTGTGACAGGGGCCAGTGCTGCCCACCGCAGAGCGTCTTCCTCGCTGTGGAAGAGGCTGGCATCTCCCTGGATCACAGAAGGTGCTGAGTTCAATGTGAATTCCTTTAAGGAAAGTACTACTTCTTTTATCTCCACTGAACAGATGCTGAGTGGCGTGTGTGATGTGGTGTGCTTCCATTCTTTCAGATCTTCAAATGTGCATTTATAGATTCTTCGCCTTCTACAAGCCTTCACTGCAGGGTTCTTTACTCTAGCAGCGGCCCCCCCCCCAATGTCGGAAGCACAGTTCAGCTGAAGAGTGATTCAGGAGTGATTCACATCCAGAGCGGCGCGTGGACAACACGCAGCATGCTTAGCTGTGACCCTGGAAAGAGGAATCTTACCTACAAAGCATGGGGGCGCTAAAGGCAGCCCCCAATTCCCTCAATCCCAGCTGCTCTTTGTCTAAAGGAGACAAAGGAGCTGACCCTTGTGGAAATAGACTGGAGCTGGGCTGCCTGGGGTGGAATTCTAGCTCTGCTGTGTGACCTGACATTTCTGGGTCTCAATTTCCACAGCTATAAACTGAAAATAATAAGAGTGCCTGTATCCCAGGATCACTTTGGGAATTAAGAGCAGTCATCTTTTGAAGACTCAGAAGTGCTTACACCTGACTATACAGGTTCGGGCCCTAGTAGCTATGGTTATTTCCAACCCTAAAGGCGGTTTAAATGTTGGAGGGAAGAGCGCGTGTGTGGGGAGAAAGAATTCAATACAATCACCATCACCTCACATACACTGACACTGCCCCGTAACTTATATCAAGGTTGAGTTAGTGTCTGTGCCCAGGAGCAGCCTCCAGAACTCCGTACAAAAGTTGGGCAGAGCCACTATATCAACACTAGTCATTAAGAAAAATGTGAAGGGCCTCCCTGGTATCGCAGTGGTTGAGCGCTGTGAAGTTGCCCGCAGCCTCTGCAGCGCCGGTTCAATCCCTGGATGCAGGCGAGGGTCCCACATGGCGCGCAGACCTCTCCTGCCACCCGCTGCTCCCCTCAGCAGTGTAATTCGTCAGTCTGCTTGTTCTGCTCCCTGCTCTGGCTCTGGTGAATTCTCTCACCCTCCCGTGCTTCTGACTGTACCCTGCACTTGTGTAAATAAATAAATAAATCTTTTAAAAAAAAAAAATAAAGAAAAATGTGAAGGAACCACCTGGGTTCAGGGCCCTGAGTCTGCTCTGGCCAGCCCCCGAAGGCCATCACATGCTGCTATCTGTAACCGCACAGATTGAGAAGGCTCTAGTTCCCGCAGCACCGCTTTGGGGAAGAACTGCCTCCTGGCTGCCCCCAGAAGACTCAGAAAAACCCAGAAGACCCCTGATGTGGTTAAAGGTGCAGCCTGAAGGTTTAGAGTTGGTTTTAGTCGCAGCTTTGGTCCAGGACTCACCTGAAGTGCCGAGATCCGGGCAGCTGTTGTCACGTGCGTCCTCCGCGCTCTGTGCTGCATTCTCTGGGGGCAGATGCTTAAAAAATTGCAAGTCCTAAGTGAGATGAGTGTGCCTTGTGGCTGGATGTCATAGGGCTGTCCTCCCTCACCCAAACTCCCCCTTCATTTCTCCTGGCTCAAATGATTTATCCAGTCCCCAAGCTTCAAAGTTCCTTCCGCTGGGCCTTTAGATGCTTGCTCCAGGGCCCCAGGCATGTCCTTCCTTAGCCCCACCACCCCCACAGTGCCCCACTGCTTAGACTCTGAGGTATATACTACACACTCCTGTCCATCCTTTTAATGTATATGTCCATTTCTACCTCTTAAATTCCTGAAAGGTGAAGTCCATCATGTCTGTCTGTAACTGTAGCTGGCATAGTAGTGCCTTATACGGGTAAGTGCTCAACAAGTGACTTGACAGACCTGGAAGGCCACAGGGCACACTTTGTCATCCTCAGTGGTCTTTCAGAACCCGGCTGCACTTGCTGATTCAGTGTGAACAGAGAAACACAGCTACTAAGATCAGAACCCAATCCTCTTAGCTCCTTGGTTCTCAAGAATACAAGTGTATAAAAATAGATGTTGTCTACCAAATGAAAAACTTGTGCTTCAAAGGTCACTCTAAAGTCAACACAAGAAGGGGAGAAAATCTATCTGATCTAAAATAAAAAACTCTTATAATTCAACAGTAAATGACTGAATAAAAAACTCAATTTGACAGAAGATTTGAATGGACATTTCTCCAAAGACAATAAGCAAATGACCAGGAAGTACATGACAGCATCATTATTCATCAAGGAAATGCAAATCCAAACCACTTCATCGTGCAACCTCACACCTACTAGGATGGCAGTATTACTAATAATAATGATGGATAATAATCACTGTAGGTGAGGAAGCAGACAGGTTGGAACAATTGTACACTGCTATCAGAAAAGTAAAGTGATAAAGCAACTTTGGAAAATAGTTTGGACATTTCTTAAAAAGTTCAAACATAGAGTTACCATATGACCCAGCAATTCCACTCCTAACTAACTATATATCCAAGAAAATTACAACATGTCCCCACAAAAAAATGTTCATAACAGCACTATATAATAGCAAAAAGTAGAAATAAAACAAATGTCTATCAACTGATGAATGATAAGAAAAAGTGGTCCATTTATACAATAGAATACTACTTGGCCATAAAAAGGAATTAAGAACTGTTAGATGTTACGACATGGATGAACTTTGCAAACATTAATGCTAAGTGAAAGGAGCCAGACAAAAGACCACTTATTGTATGGAAAAATCCACTTACATGAAAAAATCCAGTATGGGCGAATTTATACTGAGGGAAAGTTTATTAGTGGTTCCTGGGGGGTGGGGAAATTGGGACTGACAGCAGGTAGGTACTGCTTTTTGTCTCCACTCTACAGGCGGGGATGTTCTGGCAGTGGTGATGGTTGTAAAAACACAGTGAATACACTTAAAACCACTGAATTGTATACTTTAAAATGGTAGACTTCATGGTATGTTAATTATATCTCAATTAAAAATAGATGTTCTATCATTGTTTATTAAAGTAAGTTTCAATTTCTAAGTAATTACATACCAAGGAACACAGAAATGGTAAAAATGGTCTTAAGGGTGTGAAAGAGAAACGGCATGAGGGAATTCCTGAGCATTGTTTTCTTCTTTGAGAGAAGCTTGTTCTATTCACTCTAACCTGGAATGGACAGACCTTCCGCTTACCTTGAAATTGGTTTCCCAAGGATATACCCACATTCAGATACAAGACTCAGCCCTAGGCAAGCATTCGCTCATGACCAGGTTCCCCAGACGAGACAGCCTATTCTGCGGTTTAACACTGTAGGACATTAACTCTGGTCTCACTCATCACCACCCCCAAACAGGAAATAGCGACTTTCCTTAGGAAGCAGACTCCTTTTTCCACTCCTGCTTATCCTGCACTTACATTCTCAGTCCCTACACACATCTGTGACACTACGTGCTTTAGTACTACCCTGTCTGCTCCTTCATAGCCCACTGTCCTCTGTTCCCACAGGCAGGCTTAAAATTTTCTTCCTGACACCTTTTCTGAAATACACATCCTCTCATTTCTTCCTTTTCTCCATAAACTCTACAATAGCAATATATGGTTTTATTCTTTGTTACCCAACAGGATAGCTATTCTTGACTGGTAAAAGATGGTAAAAGAGGTAAAAGACCTTGACCTGTCATCCTTGATCTTGTTGTTTTTACCTGACGCCACTAGATGCCACTCTTGTGCCATTTATACATTACTCGTCGCTAAATGTCCATGATGAGCACGGAAACAGTTATGATATTAGAGTGGAGACTCATGGGTTCTGCTCAGAGCTCTGGTCACTCATCCTGTGATCCCGGCCTATTTGGTACAATGCCATTTACTGAATGATTCTGGGCAAATTACAGAAAGTCACAAACCAGTTTTTTTCATCTATAAAACGGGAAAACTACCTCACGAGATCTTTGTAGAGACTAAAGTGGAAATACTGACACAGATTAAGGATTTCATGTTTCTTCCAAGACCTGTGACTGCCGGATAAGACCTTAAGTTCACCAGTCATCTGCCAGGTAAACTGGGCCACGAACATCCCCCAGGCTACAGCAACAGAATGGAGCAAAAGAGGTCAGATGATTCCTGTTTGAGATCTCACTGGGATAACAGAGGCCCAAGCAAAAGAACTTCAGAGGCTGAAACAGATCCTGCCCATAAGTTCCAGGTCCTATGATATAGGCACATGTCTTACCCTCAGCCTACTCCTAGAAATGCGAAGGTGCCAATGGCTGCAGTGAACTGAATAGGGCCCCCCTCAAAGATATGTCCAAATCTCAACTCTCCAGAGTCTGTGAATGTGATGTTATTTGGAAGAAGGGTCTTTTCAGGTGTAACTGAGTATCTCAAGATCACCATGGATGCACAGTGGGCCTTAATCCAATGATAGTGTCCTTATAAAAGAGGGAGATTTGAGAGACAAAGGGAAAAGACCACATGAAGATGAGGCTGAGATTGGAGCATCCGCAAGTCAAGGAGTATCTGTAGCCAACAGAAGCTGGAAGGGTACAGAGGATTTGCTCTTGAAGCCTTTGGAGGGAACAAGGCATGCCAACACTTTGATTTTGAATTTCTGGAGTCTAGAACTGTGTGGTCATAATTTTCTGTTGCTTTTAAGTCACCAAGTTTGTGGTCATTTGTTACAGCATCCACAAAACACTGATGTTACCAAATGCATGCCCAGAAAATGGGGCTAAGCGCCATTTTCCCCACCCCCACTGACATGCAGTCACCATGGACTACAACTAGCAGCTGTCCATCAATGGGAATCCTTGGATGGGGTTTGGAGACGGAGGAAGAGGACAGGGATTGTCATGGAACTGCAGGCCTCCCCCAGGTGAATATGGCTTTTAATTTTTTTCATTTTCAGTGAACTGCTCAGCTGACACTGGTGAGAAGGACAGTGCTGCCTTGTGGGCCAGTGGCTTCTGTGGGCCAAGAAGCGCTGCAAGCGGCAGAGAAGGTGCCTGGAGTCAATGAGGGCTCATCCATCACCCCTGAGGCATCTGTCCCCTCCCAGTTCTCTCAGCACTCTCTCTGTAAATACTTTCTACTTCTGCGTTTTTTGGGTCTGTTCTTTTGTTCTGGAGCATGTAGGTGGGACTCATGAACCGAGCACTGCAGCATTGCCCACTTACACTGACAAAATGGGCATTAACTTTTATTTGCTCAGGTTGTGCGCATCAACTCTCCAAGGTAGAGATAGCAAGAACGCAGTGAACGCAGAAAGGAACAGCAGCTGCATGCCTAGGAAAGTGCTTTCCAGAAGATACACGGCTGTGAAAAAAGGTGTGGTGAAGGGCGCTTTCACAGCGCTTCATTGCCCCCACCATGCTGTCTAGCCACAAAGCAGAGGGGATGGGCATATCCATGAGAGTGTTCTTGGGTGCCTGGGCACTTCCCCATCCAATTAATTAAGCAACAAGCGAGAGGGGGGAGAAGCAGAGGAGGGGTAAGCGGCCGTTACTCACTCAGAAACTGTGTATATGGAAGATTTCCACCAAAATACTTATCACTTTACACTTACCTGCCTCGCTTCATATGAGCAGTGGTGAAGAAACTGGTGCCGGGTGACCTCATGAAATGCTTCGTGCAGTTTGGTCCCAAAGTCCTGTGTGTCGGCTGCCTAAAACAGGCCAGAGACAGAACATGTGGGTTCCCAGTACCAGCAACTAGAGGGAAACTGGGCTGACTTTAGGATGGCCAAGAGAGTGTTCTCACTACCTTGTGCAGTCCATGTGACCACAGAAAGTTCATATGGGAGGAGAATGAGACAGATCTGAAGGCAAACCACTCACATCCCTCACATTGTCTGAGGCATAGCCTTCGTTCCTATGCACATGGAGGAGAAAGGTCTGGGACACTTGGAACAAGACAGGTAGCTGTGGCTCCTATGCGTCTTCCTATTTTTGTTGCCTAAGCGAGATCATTCAAAGTATTTGCTCTACCTACAGGAGATAATTATCCCAGAAATCCATTTGTGCAGATGTCATGTAAACCATTCTTCCCTAAAACAAGCTTCAAGAGAGTAGAGGTTCCACTGAACAACTAAGGCCAATATGACAAATTTTCCTCAGACAAGTCTTTCAGGGGAGAGAAGAACAAAATAATATGGTTTACACCTATAAGAAATGCATTATCAGTCTTATGCTTTTAAATGTAGAATTATAGGATATTAAAGGGGACCAGAGTAATCACCTAATACAACACACTAGTTGTATTAGGTAAGAAAACTGAAATTCAAAAAGAAGTGACCCACCCAGGACCTCACAGAATAAAAGTTAGGGCTGACTTTAGGATCACCAATAGAGAGTTCTCACCACCCTGTGCAGTCCATGTGACCCAGAAAGTTGAAGTGATGAAAAATGCACTAGACTATAAAGGTGTTACACTCTTTGACCCTAGAACTTCACTTATAGAAATTTATCCTAGGCAATAATTCAAAAGAAGCAAGACATCATATAAAGGTATTAACTGGAGTACCATTTATATTGCCAGACGTAATGTAAAATAAGTGTCTAACATTAGGAGAATGCTGTTAAGTTGGATTAAACCAATACAGAAAAATATTGGGTAACCAATACATATTCTAAGATTATGAAAAGAAGGGAAAGTCAATTACATGCGAAAATAAAATAGTAAATATATGAGCTAATATGCCAGAAATGCCAGTTTATAATGATAAACTTTGTTAGTTATTTTAAATTATGTGTGTATTTTCAAGAAAAAGTTAGAAAAGAGAAAACACCACACGGAATAAATGTGTTATCCACTGATAATGCCCATCGGTTAGTACACATTCCTAAAAGGGAGGAAATCACTCACACTGAGAACTTACTGCGTGCTGTGCACTTTCATATTGGGCCTTCACCTTCGTGAGACCCCTGGGAGAACTGTTAATTTTTTTAATTTAATTTATATATGACGCTCAAGTCCACATACTCAATTAGTAAATGAGCCAAGGTTTCAACTCAGGCCTCTGAGTCCCAAACTTGTTGCATGATTCCGTAAGGCCAAATGCATGTCATGCCTGTGGTTTAGTTATTTCCAACGTATTGTCACTATCAGGTAATAGAACATTCTTCAGCAAGGAACTGGAAATCACTGATCTAATGCTAGCTCTTCTTGCAACTAGTTATGTGACCTAGAAGTAGTAGATATCTTTAAAAAACTTATTTTCTCATTTCATACCATGAAATGGTATACAGACCACTATCCATTCAACAATCATTTCTTAAAACACTTGCTATAGGCCTGGTACTACGTAGAATGGCAGCAGAAACAGACAAAATGATGTTTCTACAGCACTACCCATATTACTAAGATACACAGTACCAATAGAATGTCATTAAAGCCCTGGACCTTTTAAGCAGCTCCAGTTTCCTACTAACCTGAAGGGCCTGGAGACAGGTCTTTCGGAAACTGCTGCTGGTGCTGCCGGTCACAATACTCATGATGGAATTCACAGCCACCGAGAGTGAGGCCTGCAGTTTCTGACAAATCTAGGGAACATAACAAGTAAGGAGGACCCAAAGTTTATAATAATCCCAAACTGCTGGCTCAGATAATCCCAGAGGTGCCCAGAGATTTCAGGGAGAGCAGGATTTCAACATTTATTCCCCCTCCGCCACCAATACTTACTGAGATTACGACATAAAAAGGACACTTGGGTTGAAATAAAATAAATGTTCTCTCCTTTCATAGAGATGACTTAGGGACACAGACACATTCAGAAAAGACAATAAGTCAACAGTCAACAAAATAGATAAACTTATTGTTTTAAAACAACAAGCTTTAAATGTTGATCTCAGTACAGGTGGTTTTATTTCCCTGAAAAGGGAAAGAAGTAAGGAATGTGTTACCAAAAATACACAGGATGGAGGAATTCAGAAATGGAGATGAGAAAGTGACATTGTAAAGGGGGAATAATGTAAGAGTCAATGAAGCAGGAGCTCCAGAAGTGTGAGAATGGAAAATGTACAGCAAAGAAAGAGGCGCATTATCAGTCATCTTTCTCCGACTTTCATTTTGTCCCCACTTACTCGACTTCACCCCAGGAGGTCAGACCACACAAGCTCCTTACAGTGACCTGCCTGAGTTGCTAGACTAGATGCTGTGTCTAAGACAGCCCAGGGCACCAAAGAGATGACGAGGCCTTAGGGAGGAAGGCTCTGCCTGCCTCACGCTCTAGCCATGTTTTTCTTAAAGAGAGCGGGAAATGGGAATTGCGAACTTACTACCTGGGCAGCCTGCTGGTGCTGCTCCAAGGCCTGGTCCACGGCGCCCTGCAGAGAAGCCTGCACCGCACTGTGGCTCTCCACGAGGACAGCACTGAGATGAGCTGTGAGCCAACTGTGAACCCCTACAGGAGGGAGAATGTGGTTACCTTGAGTGGGTGTGTTCCCTTGCTTTAAGTCGGCCTAGGAATGGGGGTGGGGTCTCTTGAAAAAGAGGCCACTTCTGTATCTCAACAAATAATTTTTTTTTGGACAACCCCTCCCCGCATGCAGCAACTTGTAAACACACCCAATTCCCACTTACAAATGAAAGAAAGTTCAGGAAAATAATAGTGAAGAATGACATTATCTTCGGGGAAACAAACGAGGGATCACGTTTAATTCCTCTCAAAAGCAAAACTATATACCACGTATTATACACAATGACACTGGTGACTCCCAAAGGAGGGAGAAAAGGGGAGGGGCGCCTCCTGCAGTGTCTAACCCCATCCCATCCCGCTGCACACTGCAGGGGCAGCTACTATGGTATCAATCCTCTCAGATATGCTGTGGCAGAGAAAGAGTTAAAACTCACAAAGATGACACTAGGAGTTTCTGGTATAAAGTCTTTTAAAAAGGGTACTATGTCTGATAAAGTCACTACAGGCATCACTGCTCAGCACTATTAGAAAAGCTCATGTGTGTGCGCGATGGGAAAACATGTCCCATCCAACAACAGACTGGCACTGATGACCTTGAGGCCCTGACACAGCTTACACAGGGAGACAAAACAATTCACTTCAGGAGTGAAGCAACCTAAGACCTGAAGTTGCTGGCTTTTCTCAGGGCTGCATTAAAAATGCAAGCAAGGGCCTCCCCTGGTGGCGCAGGCAGTTGAGCGCAGCGCTGTGAAGCTGCAGCGCTGGTTCCATCCCAGCCAGCTGGCGAGGGTCCCCATGGTAAGCAGACCTCTCCTGTCTTGCCTGCTGCTCCCCTCAGCAGTGTATTTCATCATTCTGCCTGTTCTGCTCCCCAGTCTGTCTCTGGTGAATCCTCTCACCCTCCGTGCATCTGGCCTGTATCCCAGTTCTTTTATAAATAAATGAATAAATCTTTTTTAAAAAATGCAAGCAAGAAGGAGCATTTTGTATTACTAGGTACCATGGTGTTTTCCTGGAAGGGAAGGGAGTATGTGATCAGCCCAAAAAGGATCTGGAACTGGAATCAGGAGAAAAAAGATTCTAGGGTCAGTACTATCACCAACCATTGGGGATCATCACTTCACTTTCCTCCCTTCAGTACAGAAAATGGCTTTATACTACCTGCCCTCAAGGGTATGTGGTGCAAATAAACTGGGATAATATATATAGAGGTCCTGAAATACACACTGCCAACGCTCAAAGGGAAATGCAGCTATTGCTCTGATATCATTTGGATCACTGTTGTCTATAGTTGGGGTCTAATAATAGCCTCAAGAAATCAGGCCCTTTTGAAAGCAGAGATTTAATTAAAAAACTAAAAGTTAATTCCTAAAACTGCTAATACCACCAGATGCTTTTAACATTGTGGTAAAATAATGAGTTAATCATAGAAAAGTTACCATGACAAGGTAGAAGGCCAATTAAGTGGTTTTTTTTTTTAAAGACACATGGAAATAGACTGTAGTTCTGCACAATCTGTTTCCTAAAAGGAGCTCAAGAGAAAGCTTGCAAGGATGTGCGAGAAAGGAAAGATAAAATTACAACTATATCCATACATATATAGCTACCTACCCTCACCTGCGCCCTCTTTAAGACTAGTCCTAAACTACCAGATGTGTAAAGACCTTTGAAAGGACATTTACTATGCTTACTAACGCAGTGGCGGGTTTCTACTCATCCAGTTTGGAGTGTAACTACTGAGCAGTGCAAACCTCCAGAGTGGTATAATCACAGTACTGTAAGAATGACAGGTAACACTGGTTTCTCAGGAATCTGTGTTCTTAAGGGATGTCATTAGGATTCAGAAAATGGGATCAGACTTTATGTCACCCTAGGGAGGACTGAATATGGCTCTCCCTCTAGCAGACCTCAAAAGAAAAAAGGCAGAAGAAAGCAGACTATAAGGGCCTTGAGGCTTTTAGGGGCCTTTGATATTATCTAGTAAACATGAATCTAACAATCTCATGTTATATGAAAAGGGAGGCTCAGATAATTTGTCACTTGCTTCCCAAAAATCATTGAGGAAATTGGTAACAGAACTAAAGTTAAGCCCAGTTCTCTCTATATCCTGAAGTCCTTTCCATAATATTACACTGTTCCTCTTAGCAGTCTCTGTCCATCTGAGCATAAGACAGGTAACAACCCTAGGGATCCTCAGTTTTGACCTCCTTGCTGGAGGCATCAACAGTCTTCATCTCCCCCACGTTCCCATTCCCAGGGCCTTGATCAGTGGAACAGCGGGCACCACAGGAACGTTCTTTCAAACAGCAGTGCAAGCCAGGGCCAAGGAAGCAGTGCTTCCATTCTTAAGAGCAAAATATCAGAGAGGCACGGAAAGCTAGTAGCAAGAAGACTCCCATAACTGAAAATGCTTTGTTCAAGGAATAGTTGACACCCGTGAACATGAGCTCTTCTGATCTGGGGTCGTAAGCTGTTGCATTTCTCTTCTGACCCAGAGGAAGCAAGGCCACCTCCAGCAGCACTGGAATGTTTGCAGAATCCAGTCCCGAGAAAAAGCACTTGGTCCACAGAGAAAGAACACAGAAACAGATCAGCAGCACCAAAAGGGAGGTTTATGAAAATTTCCCCAGATTTTTATAAAGTCTACTTCTTCCTACTTTCTTCAAAGTTTAGGAGGGCTTTGAGACACATTTAAATTTACCTCCCAGGATAACCGGATAAAATGCATAAGCCAACTCAACTTTAGACTCAGTGGCACTCAAACTTTATTATATTTAAGAATCATCTAAAAATTCTGTTAATAGTGCATATTCTTGAGCTACACTCTATTTTTTTACATTCTATTACAAATAATGAGTTAATCCTTGGCCCAGGAAGCTGCACATTTTCTATATTCCAAGAGGTTCTCGTGTATTTAATTCATGCCTACAAAGCAGTGAAGTCACTGCTCTATTCTAACAGAGCACTTTCCTGGTAACACCTGTTAGATGGATGCCAAAGAGCCCTCCTTGTACACCAGAGGGAAGACAAGTTCTCTTGTCACAGAGGTCTACATGACCTAAGGCTGCCGGCTTTACACATACAACCAGCAATACCACCACACTCCCACAACTCACACTGGATTTGAGATGCCACATCAAGGCCAAGCAAGGCTGATTACATTTCTTGATTCTGCCTAGAAAGGCAGGACAGCAATGAGCATCATTCCAGCCTGGCTCACAATCACCTGAGAAGCTTTTAAACAAACCACAGCTGAACCCGACCTCAGCCCAGAGCTACCCAAATCTCTGGGAGTGAAGTTTGGACATTTTAAAATGCTTCCTAGGTGATATACTGTGTACCTAAGGCTGAGAACCAGGCATCTAAGGCTCCCTACAGTGTAGGGAGCACTTTGGGAGTGTCTGCTGCTTTCTGGCTAACCAGATCTGATGTTGCCATTTAAGTTATATGTCAAGATCAGGTCTTTTCCATACAGCATATAATTTAGCTTACTTGAGAGTAAGGTTTTTCACTGACATTATTCTATGGCAATATATCTAATCCAGATATATACATCATATCACATTTTCTTTTTCCTCTTAACATTTAAGACTACCCAAGCTGGCAGCCCCATCCCCTATACCTACCCCAGAGTTCTGTGTGCTGGACTTGAAATTCACTGTGGAAATCCACAAAGAGAAAAAGCAGCAGAGTTTGTCCTTGAGGGTCCATATTTTGAGACTGATCCTCCTCACTGTGTTCCACCTGATAACTCACATCTGGAAGAACAAAATCTAGAGCACAAGATATTACAGCGCATTCTAAGACAAGTCCTCAAAATAAGCGAATAATAAAGAACCTGTACCTCAAACAAAGACGGGTCTGAAATAAATCTAACTTTGAAGACTCACTTCTCTTCCTAAACCTGTTTCGCTATACACATGATGGAGGCAAATAACAGGGACTCAAAGGCAGAACAACAGAATACCAGGGAGTGCAAAATGCAAACCAAACAGCATTCCTTACAATTTACTGAGAAGCACTATACAATAACTTATTCATTGCTCATACAACTTTCTAAGGTGGGTATCACTAGTTAGAGCAAGAGGTCAGAGTCCAACCTGAGTAATGGAAATGACACATGGCAGGTGACATGTAAATTTGTACTATCTTAACACTTAGGCTTCACAACAACACTGTGAAGTAGGGCCTACTCGTATGCCTTTTTACAAATTAGAACACAGGCACAAATAGGCTAAGAACATTGCCCACTGTATGACAGTAAGTAATGGAACTGCTTTAGATCTTACTAGACTAACTCTAAAGCATGTGCTTTTAACCACAATACTATAGGATTTCTCTATTTCCAAGTAATCCAATGCCCTACAGTTACTTTCTAGAACCTGACCTTTGTATTACAACAGTCCTAAATTCTACCGAGATCCCTGTACAGAACCTCCTTGTGGATCATGGTTCTGCCCTTTAGAGTAATTAGGGAGAAAAATAAACATTTTCTATGCATTATTCATTTCCAAAGTTAACTGAGAAAGTTCAGGCATCAATTGGCAGAGAAACCAAAAAAGAAGAAAACTAACAAAGCATGAAAATAAAAAGTGAAAGAGAAAAGGAAATATGCAAAACACTAGAGATTAAAAATCCCAGATGTCATGATACCAGTCTGTTAAAACCATACATTTTCGTCACAAAACTACTTACCTCCAGAGACCCCATCCAAGGTGACCCTCCTATCATTCCACCTACTCAAAAAAAAAAAAAAAAGCCTTTCTGGGCCTCCCTGGTGGCGCAAGGGGTTAAGCACCGCACCATGAAGCAATCCGCAGCCTCTGCAGCACGAGTTCGATCCCCGGCCGGCCAGGGAGCAACCTACATGGCACAGCAGACCTCTCCTGACTCACCCGCTGTTCCCCACTCTCTCTCTGATGAATCCTCTCACCCCCCACAATCTCTGGTCTGTACCCCAGCTCTTGTATGCATAAGAAAATCTTGGAAAAAAAAAAAAAAAGCCTTTCCTCTGGCGTACTTCCTAGATGAAGAGTCTATCATCTCCCCTGAGACACAAACCCATCACAGGAGGCTTCAACCTTCTCATCCCAGTCCCAGTCCTCCCTGCTGGTCATCCTCCTCAGGATCCAAATGACCAGATAGTCTAAATTTCAGAGGATTCAAGCTACACCCATCAAGCTCAAGACAGTAAGCCTAGAGATCAGGTCATGGTTTCATATTCCTATTTCACAGTTTTCTTTGTTGGTCCAGTCATTAGGCATCCAATTTTCAGCACAACTCACCTGAAGTTAATGTGCTTAGGCTCCACACCAATGCCACAGCTAGCATCCTAGTTTTGCTACTCTACGGTTTATATGCCTTACATTTATGCAGTATTTTCGGTTTTTTTCCAAATAATTTTATGTATATTTTCATGTTTCATTAAGAAACATTTCTACAATATTTCCCACAAGATGTCATCGATCCCTTACTAACTTTTCTAAAGCCCCGGAGTTCACAGATTAATGAACAACAGAAACTCTCTGAACCAGTCCCCAGAAGATGAAGGTGCACTGACTACTACAGAAACAGGGACAGAGGAAGCAGGGCAGGAAGTGAGCGGAGAAGCAGCATCAATGTGTAATGCCAAAACGGGCTCTGGGGCCTCCCTATTGGTTCTAGGGGTTAAGTCTCTCACTATTACCGAGGGGGCCTGAGTTTGAACCCCATCCAGGGAGCTGACCCACATGTAACTCAGGAGACCTCTTCTGTCTCACCTTCTCCTCCCCTTGGCAGTGTATTTCAGTAGATCCACCTGTTTTGCTCCCTACTCTGTCTCTAGTGAATCCTCTCACCGCACCCCACCACACCTTTGGCCTACACCCCAGTTCTTGTATGCTAAAAAAAAAAAGGGCTCTGGTGGGGCTTTGCCCTGCTGACATCCATTTGCCTCACTCCATGCAGACTCTCACACATGGTCATGCCCTCATCCTCACCCCCTACCCTAAGCCAACAGATCACTGTTTTTACATACACCTGCTATTTTTATTTCCAAGCATTTCTCTAATATTATCCAAGTTTCTTTTTATTCCAGTGCAAAAAGAGGGAGATATACCTCTATCCAAATTGAGATCCAAATTGGGCACCATACATAAGTGGTGTTTCTTCCAATTGATGAAATAAGAAGTATCTTTGAAGACAGCAGTAGCTGGCTGCTCCTGAGTTGGCAATACTAGAGGCAGACCTGAAGGCCCATATAAAAATATGTATAGTTGCTAAAGAAAATCGCCAAATTTTGGTTTCTTATGACTACATTTTCACTTACATAAAACAAACATAACACTGACCTGGTTCACACTCCCAGAAATAAACTAGTGTGCTAGGCGGTGACGTCTTAAGCCTTGTCCACACCAAAGATAGGTGTCAGGCACCAGAGATATATCCACTACAATACCCAGAAATTTATTCTGGGTTTAATAAGTGTGAGCTACAGTATAGTATTAGGACAATTCATTTATTTATTCATTCAATCATAGGTTTGAATGGCACTGCATGCTAGACACTGCACTCAGTGCTGGGGACACAAAGATGATACGTAGATTTAATACCTAACTTCAGGTTACATTTAACACACACAGAAGCAGTCAAGTGTAATTCAATGCTGGAAATATATACAAAGGAATATTTCCCAGCAAGTATTTGAGTGTATTCAGACTGAGGAGGAAATTTCTCACCTTGTCTAACCTTATTTTCCAAGCAAGACCAGGAAGTGCAGGCCCCATAGTGGTTCCTTCTCTTGTCCTCTCATCCCTACTCTCATCCTCCCTCTAACACCTACTGATCTGCTAAATTTTCCCACTAAGATGTAATCTCCAGGAAGACAGAAATTTTGTATTATTCCCTCTGGAGAACAAGATAAAGAGGAAGAGAAACTTTCATATTGATCCAGAGATTAAGAAAAAGTATGTTTTAAAATACAAAATGTCTATGCAGTCTTCATCACCATCCTGTTCCTTCCTTGTCCCTAAAAGATACTCTCAGTTGGTATTTATCATACCATGGTCTTGATCCTCTTCTGTTCTTGTTCTGCATACTCTCCATAACTTCACTATTTCTATAGCTTCAATCATATACTAAATTGATACCTTATTATGTTGATTCCTTCCAGTGATAAGTCTCTCCCTCCTTTCCATGCTCATCACACTTTCAAGTTAGGCACTTGCTATCTCCCTCCCTCACTGCACTTATTTACTGAGTGATAACTAACTTCTCTTTCCCACGCATCCCATAGTGCTGCTAAAGACTCCCAAACCATTCAGTAGTTCCCCACAATACAGAGAATAAAGTTCACACTCCTTAGTGAGGCTCTAAAGAGCCACCATTTTCAACTCCAAACTACAACCACAGCCTCATCTCTCCCTCTTGCATCATTCATTCCATGCTTCAGTCATACAAATTATATGACAAGTGTGAGTCACATGTCACATTTCGTAGTTTTCAGTTTCCTGGAGAAATTCTCAATGACTTTCATGTTAGATTTTTCTTTTTATACAATTATTACCTGTTTCTAAATACAGAATTTATATGTCAAGCGTTTCTTTAAGAATTGGGATATAAAATCCATTTTAAAAGACAATTAGATGGACTCTGTCATCAAAAGGATATGGAAACTGAAGAAATTCTATTCTGCTGGCTGGAAAAGAGCTCCAGGCAGGGACACAGCGCAGCAGCTGGAGTCAGCGTCAGCTCTCCCAGCAAGCCCAGGCCAGGCACACCATCAGGGATAAAAAGCGGTACTGGATATCCTAGCACAGGGTGGATTCTGCCACACAGTAACTCAGTTGTACCGAATTTTGCCCTACTGTCAAAAAACAGGTAAGATAAATTTAGCCTTTTTACCTCTTAAGAAATTATTTAAAAGGACATTCAGATTTCCTTTTATAACTGCAGCATAACCACATACACTACCATATCAGCTTTGCTGGAGTAAGGAACTGTGTCCCACTCAAGGAATCACAAGCCATAGAAAGAACAGCAAATTGGGCACTTCGGGAATGGTGTCATGACTTCTGCTTTTGCTGCCACTAATGGCAGTTTTATATTTTAAAAGGGTATTTCTTCTACTAAAATTACGGTTCTGAGCGAAGTTCCCAAGATCATTTAAAGATCAGCACGCTGGGATGAGGGAGCAGGGAAGGGTCCCTGAATCACAAATAACTTAAAACTGGCCTCGTGAAACTTAAATGTCTGCTTTCACACATGCCATTGCTTACCCTGAAGAGGTCTTAGGTTACTGTTTGATATAAATAAGGAGAAATAAAATATTGTACAAAAATGAACAATGTAAGAATAAACAGTGAGTAAAACTTAGGATGCCTTTCTCTCCTAGAAAGAATCTAATGAAATTTGGTATTTGCTCATTTTCCAACTGCTCTTTTCCAAATATCAAATAAATATTAATGAACCGTCTCCTCTCTCTAAAGCAATCATGCCACCCAGGAAAATAAGTCCACAGATAACGGTTTAAAGGCCTAAACACTTTCAGTAAATCTATGGTAACAGTCTACATGTAAGTATTTTGTAATACTAGATTATAAAGAAAGATACGTGGTGGGGATTTTGTTTCCTGCACATATTAAAGAATAAAAACTATTCTAATCTGAGGTGAGGTGAAATTTTCAGCCAGAGTCAGGAGAGTGAAAATCCACGAGCAGTCTCTTCAAGTCTTAAATTCCTGTGACTATCAATGTTGATTCAGGATCATGTAAGTAGAGCCAGAAACTATTTATTTGAAAGAAATAAATTAGTTGAACTGTAATCAGGTTATTTTCTTGCTATAATCCATGCTGCACTTTGGAAGGCAAGGGAGACCATTCTGGGTATTTCATATTCCATACTACCTCCTCCATGGATTTTCCCTTTGGTAGTCTGAAGAAGCTGGAGGTGTGGAAACGATTTGTAAACCTATGCAAGATGCTGATGCACAAAAAATAATTAACAAGAATTCCTTTGTTCACAGTATCTCTCTAGCCAAGAGTTCCAGCAACCTTTTAAATTCTTTAGCTCTCTGTCCTCATGTCTAAATGAGACTGGAATTAGCAGGGTTTATTATTTTTTTTTTCCTTTACAGTAGAAAACAAGCCCTGGAGAGGAGAAGGAACAGGTCCTCCAGTCAATTAAAATATATTCAAGGAGTCAATAATAAAAATAATTTTCAATATAAACAGCTTGAAAGTTTTGCTTTCACTTTTCTTGCACAGAATCTGACATGTGGCACTAAAAAATGGCCAGTGAGATCATTTTCAATTTCTACCCACATCCACATTCACACTCAAAATAAGAGTACAACATGGGAAGGGAGAGCAATGCTTTTCCCTCACCTCACATAATGCTGAGAGTTTACAACAAGAGCAATTCCATTCCACAGGCTCAAAGTGGGTTCATTCTGTACCCTACAAAGCAAAGCAAAGTTAAGCAATATCTCAGAAGTTATAAAACCAATGTCTGATTGATACAAATTTTGGCCTGTGACTACTGACACCCCCCAGAGATTACTGGAATTCAGTAACCAATTAACCAAGGGGAAAACCGCAATTGTTAAGTTCAGTCACAGTAGTGAAAGGGAAAAACATGAAATGTTTAAATAAATCTACTTACCCATGAAAAGCTAATACAAAATAAGAAAATTAGTTTCAAGTTTCAGTCAAGAAATCAAACTGTGATCCGACTGCAAAGAGGACAAGAGTGACAGAGAAAACAGTGGAGGTATGGATTTGAAGACTCACCCAAACATCTCTATGGAGGAGATTCCATTCATTTTTACACTGAAATTAAATTTAATCTGCAAAATAAATGGGGTGTGAGATTATGAACCAAGATAGAGTTTAAAACTTCCATAATCAGTTCCTAAAGGAGAAAAAAATTCTCTATTACCTTTTTTTCACTTGTATCTCCCCCAAACATAACACTTGCCTGTGTTTAAATTCTGAATCTCAAGGATATTCAGTCTTACACAATTCCAAGTATTCACAAATTATCAGGAAAATCTACATCTCTGTCCTCTGCTACTCTCCCAATGTATCTCTTCTCCCCCTTCTTAAAGGAACCATCCATTTTTCTTTCTGTTCTTTCCACTGTTCTCATACTTGCTTTTTTACCCATGTCCCCGATCTGACCTCTATGTCCCCCCTCCAATTTACTTCACTGTTCTAATTATTCCTACCTCCAATCTATATGTTTCTTTCTATGTGACAAAATGGGTAATATGAAACTCCAGATTGCATGAGTTCAAATTTTGCCTCTGCAGTTATTTAACTGTACCATAGTTTCCTCAGTCATAAAATTGGGGTGTGGATGATGATGATGATAAAAATCTCCTTCACAAAAAATCTCCTTCACAAAAGTGAGGGTTGAGTGAGTGAGTACACAGAGACCACTTAAAATAGTGACATGCACGCAATAAGCACTGATCCCTGCTAAAGACAGAAAAAGTGGGAAGTAAGCAAAAGGAAAGGGAGTTATTAAAAAATTAAAAATTATTTGAATCAGGACCTCAAAAATGGGGGTACAGTACACTTAACTGTTCATCTTAATAAACATCTAAATACAGATAATAAAAGTTTAACTCTCCAAAGTTGAAAATATTTAAAAGTTTCCTTATTTACTCTTAGAGTCACTTTAGAAAAGAAGGGGATAATCAACAAGGTTTATATCTAAGTTTAACAGAAAAGTTAAGCACAGACTCCACGGTGATACAGTAAACCAGTAAGGAAGGAAAAACAGAACCCAGACACACTCTGTATATCCAAGGATTAGCAGCTATGTTATGTGACTGACATCAAGCTTAGGAACACAGAAATAAAATCAACTCAATATTAAAAATTCATTAAAAGGAAGAGAAGCAAGCAGATCCTTCTATCCTAGAGTAGAGGTTTCTTGTAAGCATAGAACCTAAATAAGAGAATCATTACTTTAGAAAAGAACAGCTTACCTTAGGTTGTACTATGCTGATTTTGTGTAAAAAATTCTTTATAACCAGACTATCTGTCATCAAAGTTCTGGGCTTTTCATCAACCTGTAACAACACAACAGAAACACCAACCATATACACACAAACCCAAGAGCACAAATGAATTAAATTGTGGTATCTCTTTGTATAAAAGCACTATGCCTTAGAAAGCTTCTCAGCCATTTAAGCCAGAAACATCTTTGGAATTGAGAATGGGTCACAAAAAGGAATCTAAATAGCCATGACTTCTTGTATTAAAGTACCTATTTCATGGAACTTCAGGAGAAACGTGGACAAAGATCAGAAAAAACCTACAAACTCAAAACTACCTTTCAGAACAATTTTAAAAGTAATTGAGACTGGAGCTAAAAAGAATAAATATTTTAACTATACCATCCTAATATGTGTGGGGATTATGTTTTAAGAATCTGAGTGGAGTCAAAGGAGCAGCCAGTGAAATGAACTTGTTATTGAATGTCAATCCATTCAGGCAAACATTTACTTTTAAGGAAAAGCTACAAAGCAAAAAGCTCAAAAGTTGAAGACCTATGCTCTATACTAGCTCTGTAACAATTATATAAGTAAACACGAAAAACTTTACTTAATTGCTCTAGACCTTATTTCCTAACTGCAAAACAGGGATAAAACTTACCCTTTGTACCTTCCAGAACTGTTTTAAGGATCAAATAATAATGTGAAAGTATGTATTATGGGCATATATGTATTATGCATAGTAACAAGGACAGATCACAATTGCTGAATGCGGCAGCACTCCCACTGCCCACCGGCGACTATGCAGGTGCCTCTCTCCTCTGCAGGGCAGCAGCCTCCCCACCTGCCCATGGCCTGTACCCTGCCGGGACTTCTCTTCACTGACCTCCCTCAGTGGAGGCAGCTCTCCTCCAGGCCGCCCGCCTGCGACCATGCAGGCCTCTCTCAGCAAACCTGTCCCTTTCCCTTTCCTTAATAAACCTGTTCTTTAAATATATATATTTTAAAAAATTGCTGAATGCTTAATAGGTGACAAGCATTTTGCAAATACTGTATCTATATCATTTCATTACAATCCTGGAAGTAGGAATCTACTCTCTGTAGGCTAAAAGGGAGCGAGGGGGCTCTGAGACATTAAGCAACTTGCCTGAAGTCATTCAGCTGTTTAGGGGTAGAGCCACAATTTGACCCTAAGTCTATCTAATATCAATTGTCCATGTTCTTTCCAATGTATTCTGATATCCTCCAAAAATATGAGATTTACATTTAATGAGAAATTTTTCTATTCCTGGAATAGTATTAAAGTATCTGACTTGTACGTACTCATTTACCCTTCACAAAAACACTATTAGTTACATATAACTCACACCTATGGAGGGAAAAAATGAGTCTAAAAGAAATTAACCAATCTGGCTCCAAAGCTTTTATATTTACCACTCTTCTATACTCACTCACTCACTGTGTTTAATATAGTGTTCCTAAAATCAAATTTGAAGGAGTTTCCTAGAAAAGGGAGAAGTCCAGGAGAATGAGAAGAGAATCACAAAAAATGGTCCCAGTTCCCAATACCTCGTAATACAATTAAAGAGGAAACATGCAAACATCTAATTAAGAAGAATCATTATAATACTTTTTTATAAGTACACTATAAAAGAGATCAACAACTATTGAGTGGGGATACTTAGAAAAAAATGATTTGAAAAAATATAAAAATAGATGGGGATGGTTAGAAAATTCTGGAAACAAGTCTATGATGATTCATACTTGCAAACAGCAGTAATTAAATAGTAACTGCACATACATATCATTGTCACATCATTTAAAATTCTTTATTATCAAATGTTTAGGTTGTAGAAAAGCAATGGTCTCTTTAAAGCAATTTCTGTACTTAACAAACATTTCTAAAACAACCTCTTGGCTCAGTTTCAAACTTCTGTAACCTTGGTGATTATAGGGTGTATCATAGAAAAGGCTAATTATATCTAGCAGTAAGGCAACCAAGTTAGTTAAAGTTCCTTCAGCAGCTACCAGAGAGGGGTTACAACTAATAATGAAAACCTACTGCACGTCCAGCAATTTATGTGCAAGTCAGAAAAGCCCCCATTTTATAGGTGTGGAGAATGAGACTAAATAAGCTATCTGATTTGCCCAAGGTCAAACACAACTAGTTAAGTGGCAGATTTGGGATTCAAACATAGACCTGACTGATTCCTATGTCCACATTCCACTATATAATGCTGCCTCTCTAAGAGTGTTCATTTTCTGAGCACTTAGTTATCTAAACCAGATATAATCTTTTTTTTTTTTTTTTTTTTTTTTTAGTTTTTCTCTTGGGCAGTACAGGTGCCCAGCATTTTTTTTACATCATTGTTCATTTTTAATATCATTATTTTTATGGAATCTGACAGGCAATGTTTATGCATGACTACTGAAAAAAATGTATTTATTCACTCACTCATGAATACTCAATGTAGCTTATTATGTACCTGAGCCAACAGAGAAGAAATTTTGAATTCTAAATTTAGAGACTTCACAATTCAGTAGAAAAGAAAGATAAGTCATTGATATGACAATGTGAAAAATTTTGTGATTCAGATATATGAGATGCCAAAGAAACATACAGGAAGGATTGACATTTAATCCAGACTATGAATGTAAGATGACCTAACATCAGCCCAGTGGAGGCAGCTAACACAAAGCAAACTGCTCCTTTTAAGATGTACTATTATTAAGAGACAGGGACACTGGCAAAGAAAGTCTTTTATAGTTAGAAACCCAGTAACCAAGGCCTCACAAGCCTATAAAAACAGTGAATTTACTTCTTGTTAGGAAAAAATAGAGGTTGCCAACCCAGTACAGCAGAAACCACTATCAAATAATCACAGGTTTCAGCCTTCACCTTTAAATACAAGTCTAATTATATGATAGATTATGGGAGCTGCTTTATATTTTCAAATATGAAGGCATGCAGTCATGGGCCCTGTATGACAGACAGTATCTGTCTATCTGTCTCTTCCCCCTCCCCCTCTGTCCATCTTTCTTTTTTTTTATTTTTGAAGATTTATTTATTTATGCATACAAGAGCTGGGGTACAGGCCAGAGATGCGGAGGGTGAGAAGATTCACCAGAGACAGAGTGGGGAGCAGAACAGGCAGACTGACTGAAATACACTGCTGAGGGGAGCAGTGGGCGAGACAGGAGAGGTCTGCCTCACCATGTGGGTTGCTCCCTGGCCAGCCGGGGATCGAACTTGTGCTGCAGAGGCTGCAGATAGCTCCATAGGTTGCGTCTTAACCCCTTGTGCCACCAGGGAGGCCCTCTTTCCATCTTTCTTTTAGAAAGATGATTGATAGATGATAGAAATATACAGATGCTTACATGCATATTTTTACCCATTTCACCATTTAATACTATGGCAAAAATATGAAAATGAATCAAGTTACCAAGATCTTATAAAGCCAAATTGTTTTTAGATGGACATGTTATCCAGCCTAATGAACCCCAAGATTCAGGACTGCTCTGAGTATAAACACAAAACCCAGCCTCTCTCCTAAATGAAGCCTTCCTCAGTCTTCCCTGGGATTAGCCCTCCTCACATGCCCACAGCAGTGTTTCACTAGTACAGCTTTTCCATGGATGTCACCATGCCTAGTCATTATCATGAACCTTGCTACTTGGCCCTACTCCCCAACTAAGGCATGTATGATGAAATTCCTCATCATTTTCCCATTTCTATTCTTATTCTCCTCCTTCAAATATATTTTAAATAACTACACAGAATTAGCGACAACTGAGCTTTCAGGAAATTCTTGTTCTTCTGAGATACCACTTTTATGTCTCCTTATCCATCACCAGTACTAACTGGGCATTAAGTTCACAGTTTTTCTCTGCACTCTAAGCCCTGCTGTCATTTTGGCTGACTGCCACATCCAGGTAGATAACCAGTCTAAACAACAACTTAGTCTCACAATTTCTTGACCTCTACTCATTTTCAGTCATCTATCTCAATGGTCATAGTTTGAAACTGTGCCATTTTAGAAACCTTGCACTGAAACAGTCCATTCTCATGAGAAAAGGTATACCCCAAGATGTCAGCTGTGGTTACCTAGATAAGTCAAATTATGTGTGCTCTAAATGCTCACTTCCCTTTTCCTGAAACATTGCTTTTGCAATAAGGGGGGAAAAAAAGACAAGACATTTCATCACTCTGATGACAACTTCCTATTCTTTAAAGTCTCGGAATTCTTGATATGTACAAAAATCTGTTTTTCAATCTCATCAAACCTCTAGACTGATTCCTTCTCATTAAGCTCTGCACCCTTCCTCTGCGCTCCCACAGCATTCAGCGTCCCCCTCTACAGGACACAGGACACTCTCTCGTGATTATCTGTCTATGGGGCATCTTTCCTTTAGATTCCAAGTTTTTTGCAATTAAGTAACATGTCTGGGTGGTACCTTCAATATCTGACTTCAACAACACAGGTTTCTGAAAGAATAAACATTGAAACAACTCTGATCAATGTGAGCACAACTTTGATTTAAACTCCAATTCTGCCACAGAACTTTCATATGACCTTGGGGAAATCATCCAGATTATTTGCATATCAGTTTTCTTATCCATAAAATGGAGTGATGATCCTTGTCCTACCCACTTCACAGAGTTGTCAGGAGGCTTAAAATATATATGTGTGTGTGTGTGTGTGTGTGTGTGTGTGTGTGTGTGTATATATATATATAAATATTAGGTATAAGAATGAACCGGTTTGTTCAGACTGGCTAAAACACAAGATCTCATTTTCTAGAATTGCTTTCCTTGGTTCGCTGGAATCAGGGCTTTTTTTTTTTTTTTTTTGCTACTTGACATTAATAGTTTCAGAGCTGACTAACCATTAATTGCTCCAGATTGTTCTCCCTTCATTCCCCTAGAGAAGATAAGGCACAAACAGGGATACTGTTGTCCCGATACCACACCCATTCCTTAAAGAAGGAGCATATAACTCTTTGGACATGGAGAAAGGCCTCACAAGTGCTTCTCAGGAGAATGCTTCAAACACTTTAATTTTTTATGTCTCTACCAACTTAAAAGAAGGAAAGCGGGGAATCAGACAATTGTTTTCCTTTTCAAGAGATCCAAATTCAAATAATGGCTTTTTCAGGGGCGCTCAAATTTATCTGCACATTAGCAATCAGCTGAGAATTTTAATGTATTCCAAAGCCCAGGATACACGTATTATGAACTGAATTGTGTCCCCAAAATTCATATGTTCAAGTCCAAGCCCCTAACGTGACTATACTTGGAAACAGGGCCTAACGGACATAGATAAGGATAAATGAGGTGATAAGGTGGAGCCCTACTCTGATAGGTTTGGTTCTTATAAGAACAGGAATGGGAAATCAGAGCTCTCTGAACAGAGGCATGGAGGAAAGGTCACTAGAGGAAAGAGCGACAAGGCACCATGATCCTCGACTTCTACCCTCCAGAAGTATGAAAAAATTAATTTCTGTTGGCTAAGATACCCAATCTGTGGTGTTTTTAACAGCAGCTCAAACAGACCTAACCAACACCCTATACCAATGAAATCAACAGTTCTTGGAGTGGGATATAAACATCAGTACTTCTGTAGCTGCCAGGTGACTTAAAATCTGCACAGGCAAATTTGGAAATCAATGCCTTATTTCACCTTAGAACTGTGATGGACTGAGGCTTTTCTTTCTTGTTAACCAGATATGTAGAAAAATAAGAATCAAAACATCCGTAATTTATAGAACCACCAAAAAAAAAAAAAAAAAAAAAACCTGCCTCACAAATCATCTGGACGTTTGATACCCTCGATGTGTCCTGAAAATAGCTGGCTTCTTCTGAAGTCCAATTCAGCTTTGCAGAGAATCCATGCAGCATAGACTGAATTTCTGTGTAAGAAATGGTGACAAAGCAGAACAAGCAGTTTGGATAAGCATCAGTGTATCTGGAATTGTTTATTAAACTAATAAGCCAAGAAGGCTTTTCCATGATGAAAAGATTACCTGCAAAATTTAAAGTATGACTGGAAATGGCTATGCATCAGCAAACTGCTTGAACATTTATAATTATTTTATGGGCTAAGACATTTAATCTCATGTTTTCAGTTTCTCACATTGGCTAAATCAATTTGTATTTTCAGTTAATTTCTACAGTGTTATATTCAATGCCAGAAATCTTAAAAGTTGGTAGCTTTAGCTAATATTCTTGCATTTTTAAAAATAAATCAGTCCATTATTTAATAAACACAAATCCAGCAAGTGAACTAATTTAGAACTGAAAGCTGAAAAATTCAAGAATGACCCTCTCAGGCATTTGCCCAATATAGTATGTTCTTTAATGAGGTAGTCTTTAACAATAACAAAAAAAAGCAGACTCTTGCCAATTTAATTTGTAAATTAGCAACTTGGGGTATTTATATGTGTTGACTCAGAACTATCTTTTCACCAAGCATGAGTGAGCTCTGGATCATCAACAACAGAGAGCAGCTCTGAGCATGCACCACTCTTCTCCTTTATGCACCTGGCATTCACAGTGGAGGGGAGAATCACAGCCCCCATTTTGTAAAGTGCCATCCCTTCTTCCCCAGCTATGTTAATATTATGATGAAGAACTGAATGTGAATAAAGATATCTTCATTCTACCTTGTAAATGAGGTTGATTATGATATTATAGCACTCAATTTGAAAGACCTAATAACAATAAAACATACTTTAAGATGCAGGAGACAGCACAACTTTTTCCTGAGGCATTAATACTATCTAATAGAGCTTTAGCCATCTCAAAAAATATGGACATCACCAAGATCAAGTTGTAGCTATTAATCTTTTTTTTATATAATATTTTATTTCCCTCTTTTATTTTATTTATTTACTTATTTATTTGTTTGTTTTATTTATACAAGCACTGGGTACAGTCAGAAGCGCGGGAGGGTGAGAGAATTCACCAGAGCCAGAGCGGGGAGCAGAGCAGGCAGAAGGACCGAAGTACACTGCTGAGGGGAGCAGCGGGCGGCAGGAGAGGTCTGCGCACCATGTGGGACCCTCCTCCAGTGGCCGGGGAGCAGCCGGGGATTGAACCAGCGCTGCAGAGGCTGTGGGCAGCTTCGCAACCCAGCGCTCAACTGCTGCGCCACTGGGAGGCCCTGTAGCTATTAATCTTAATGGGCAGTATTTTTCTTGCATTAGTTTTTCAAATATACTTCAGTCACAAAGCTCAGGGTAAGATGGCAGCAAGGTTATGCAGGTGATGCTACACTGAAGTTTAATGTACTTGGCACTGAACCAGGATGCCCTTGCGTCAATCTTCCGTTTTACCACTTACTGATTTTCTCACCTAAGGCAACCTGCTTTTCTCTGTGATTCAATTATTTTTTCTGTGAAATAAGAAAATACTGTTTCTGAATACTACCTCAAGAAGTATTACTAGAGTACAAAATGGAGAAAACAGGTATACACGTGACAAAACAGCTTGTAAATAACTTTGAATTCTTCAGAAATCTTAATAATTTAAATTGGATAGCTATTTTGGGGGAAGTCAGTTTCAATTCACTCCAAACACACAGACTCAGATGGACTGACGACTACCCTTAAATGTGTACAGATGGAACAACAGAACTAAATGTATTCTATTTCAAGATAAATTGAGCATATGTTAAAATCTCATCTTCCCATTTAAATTCATAAAGTAACAAAACAAATATATTAAAATCTTAACATGAAGTAATAGCAAGTCATGGTGAAAAAAAATTACAGAGAAATCTTTATAAACCATAAATGGAGAGAGATTCTTTTCTCACCTTCATAAAGGAAAAAGAAAAAAGATCCACAATGGTATTAAGGGCCAAAGATGCACCATTGAGGGGTAGGGGGGGAGAAGACAGGACTGGTAACAAAATGTGGGGCTAATATTAAAACACCCCACAGGCTTAAGAGCAAGAACCCTACAGGCCACAGACAGGAGGTCTAAGAAAGGGACCAAAACATGAACAAAGGCCAGAGATCACTTGGTTGGTTACAGCCAAGTGATGCTAGTAGCAGCAGCAGCAAAGAGGCGGGATGAGGACTAGAGGGCCATCATGTCTCTAAGTGGGGATAAGACTTAAAACTTTATAATCAAAGATGCAAGACCCTTGTGTCTTACTACCCAAGCAAAGTTTGATCAAAGATATACACCCTTTAGATAAGGACTCAGCACCCCAGGGAGCTCCTTCTGCAAGGCTGTTGGATGCAACCTATGTTCAGGATAAACAGACCCAACAAAGTAGAAATCACCAAACAACAAAGAAATATGAGACACACATCAACCAACAAAATCTACACTTAAGGAAAAAGTTAATTGAATGGTCTGAGATTTTAAAATAAAGTACTTTATATTTTATACCCTCAAAGATAAAAGAAGTCATGAAACAATTCACTGCTACCAGTTAAACAGAAAGTAATGGCAAAAAAAAAAAAAAACCCTTAGAAATCCTGAAAATTAATTTCTTCACTAGTTTTACTATCAAATAATATATAATATATTCTTTTGTGTTCAGTTTTTTTTTTAAGATTTATTTTTTATTATTATTATTTTTTTATTTATTTATACAAGCATTGGGTACAGTCAGAAGCGTGGGAGGGTGAGAGAATTCACCAGAGCCAGAGCCAGAGCGGGGAGCAGAACAGGTAGAAGGACCGAAGCACACTGCTGAGGGGAGCAGCGGGCGGCAGGAGAGGTCTGCCCGCCATGCGGGACCCTCCTCCAGTGGCCGGGGAGCAGCCGGGGATCGAACCGGCGCTGCAGAGGCTGCGGGCAGCTTCGCAACCCAGCGCTCAACCGCTGCGCCACCGGGGAGGCCCTGTGTTCAGTTTTTTTAACTTAGCATAATGTCTATAACATTAATTCATGTTATTGTATCTATCAGTAAGTCATTCCTTTTTATTATTAAATGACATTCCATTGTATGAATATATCCAATTTATTTGTCCACTCTTCTGTTAGACATTTAGATTTTCCCATTTTTGGCTATTTTGAAAAAAGCTGCTATGAACATTCTTTTTAAAATCTTGTTTGAGACATATGTTGTGGGGCAATACCTAGAAATAGAGTTGTTGGGCATGGCGTAGGTGCTGCTTCACAGTAAGAAATTTTGAAACGGTTTCCAAAGTGGTTGCACCACTTTATACTCCAACAGTATTATATCAGAGTTCTGGTTGTTCCACATCCCTGCTAACATTTGGTGTTGTCTTTTTAATTTTAGCCATTCTGGTAGGTTGTGAATTTAATTTGCATGCCCTGATGCTGATGATGTTACCTACTTTTTATGTGCTTTACAGACATTAAGATAGCTTCTTTTTGTCAAGCTAGAACACACAGAGAGTTCTCATATACCCTGACCTCCATACATGCACAGCCTGCCCCACTACATCCACAGTGGTGCATTTGTTACAATCAATGAACCAAATGAATCAACAGACACATCATTACCACCCACAGTCCCTAGTTTACCTTCTGATTCACTCTTGGTATTAAACATTCTGTGGGTTTTGATAAATGTATAATGACAGGTGCCCCCGCTGTAGTAACTGTACAGAATAGCATCACTGTTTTGCAAATCCTCTGTTCAACTCTCACTCTTCCCTAGTACCTGGCAACCACTAATCATTTTATTATCTCTATAGTTTTGCTTTTTCCATGATGTCATACACTTGGAATTATGCAGTATGTAGCTTTTCAGATGGACTGATAATTGACATAAATTATTTTGAGTGAAATATTTTAAGCCAAAAAAATCCTTTTTTAAAAAGGGGGGGAATATTGTTGGCATATTTGTGGTTCCTTTAAGTGCCCCTGTCTATTCCCAAAGGGTTCTTTATTTTTTGTTTTCTCATTTGAGTTTTAGCACCCACTTAAATTATGATGCTTCCAACCTTGTATGGTTTGCCAGCTTGTCCAGAAATAAGACCACTGCTGAACTAGATACAAATGAGTATTTCAGTACCAATAAAAAAATTAAAACACAGATAGTAAACACTTACAAAAAGATACAAACACAAATTAAAAACTATATATCATTTCATTAACTAGTAGTTGGCTAAAATAATTTAATTGAAATTCTCAATGCTAGGAAAATACAGTGAAATTAGGATCTTCCATTACATGTCATATACATTCTATTACATGACATGCTACTATTACATAACACAACTTTTTTAAATGCAATTTCAAGAGCCATAAAAATATACATAGACTTTGATCAAATTAATTCCACTTCAGGAAATTAGCCCTAAATTTTTAATTAAGTAAAAAGCTATATGCATTAAGATATCCACCCCCAATGACATTAATTAGCACTTATTGAGAACTATATACTCAGAATAATTACTGTGATACATGTATTAGGTATATTACTTCATTTTGGTATATTATTTCATTAGGTATATTACTTCATTTCCTCCAAACAGCTTTATGAGGCAGGAACTTTTAAAAGATCAAATAACTTCCAAAAAATAAATAGTATGAGTGCCTAACCATTATAATATGCTGCTATTCATAATAATGGAGGAAAAAAGAAAATACAAACCTACATTTCGCCTAAAAATAGAAATGGTTAACAAACTGATGATACAGCTTATGGACAATCTATCCATTAAATTAGATTAGAAGACTCTGTCATAACATGAAAAATGCTTATTGTTAAGTGCAAAAATATAGTAGGACAAAGTCATGTATATATTGTGGTTACAACTATATTAAAAGTACATCGGGAGAATCTGAAAACAACACAGTAAAATGCCAACATTTATTGTGCAGGAAGTTTTTCCCCTTTTTTTTTCCCTTCCTTTTTCCTTTCCACTTTTCTTACATGGGCTATATATTACATCCATAAGAAAAAGTTTCATTTAAAAATAATTTCTCTAATGGTGGTAAAAGTTGAGATCTGACTGCTTGCTTTTTTTTCCTCTAAGATATTCAGCAAACCGGTAATTATTTGGTCTTGCTTGGCCTGACTCCTGTGCTTTAATATAGTCTTATAGTAATGCCTACAAGTAATGCACCAGTAAGTAAAGCAGTAATACCAAATGTGTTTTAAAGAATAAAGCTCATTAAGCCAAAAGATGAAAAGTTCTTGGGTTGACTTTGTGGCATAATGTCATTAGTTAAATTGACTAATTATATCCACATTATGAAACAACCCCAGACATGCTTGAGAGAAGGAAATAGAAAGCAAGACATTTCAGTGAAGGATTGCAATGTTGTGTCAAATCTTCATTCACTTGGGCAAAAAGCAGAGACTGGCCGCCATGGCTGCAATTTGAAGGACTCATCCAGTCAAGCAAGTCAGTCAGCATAGGTGTGGTCAGTCAAGTCTAACAAATGAATATGTACCTGAGCCTCACACTCCCACTGCTTGCCTAACAAAAAAGAATACACGCTGAAGAAGGAGAAAAACTTGATCATTTTTCCTAACCTACACCTGCCTTTTCACACAGCCCCAACAAGTGGAACAAATGTGACACAGGTTACAGATTTTTCCACTTGTAATTTGAGAGCAGAGAAGCTGTCAAAGAGGTGTATTAATATCTGGTCATTCATTGAGCAAAAATGAAGAACTGGCAATCTGAAAAACTAACATAACAGGCAAACCATGAGCAAAACAGTGCCCATAGAGTAGACCCAAATACTGTGGGATAACAGTTAAGACATAGGGTCTGGAACCAGTCTGCTAGGTCCATATATCTCACTGAATTATTTACTAGATTTATGACTTTGAACAAGATACTTAACGTTACTGTTTAAAATGAAATGTTTGCTATCAATGTTATCACCTCCATCAAGACAAAGGCACAAAAATACCATTAAGAAACGCCAAAGAGATGAGAACAAATGTTTTTGAATCTTAAAAGGACACGATAAATAATTTCTACCAATTAATTGGAAAACTAAGATGAAATGCCTAACACATAACAGAGAACAGGTTTTCAAAAAACATGTATTAGATGTATGAATGAAAGGGAGTAAGGGACAAGTGTGTGTGTGTGTGTGTGTGTGTGTGTGTTTTAAGAAATCTATTTCTCCAAAATTGAATAGAAAACTTAAAATAAACATCATTAAAGTTATCAAAAATATTTCCTTCTTTGGGCCTCCCTGGTGGCGCAGCGGTTGAGCGCTGGGTTGCGAAGCTGCCCGCGGCCTCTGCCGCGCCAGTTCGATCCTCGGCTGCTCCCCAACCACCAGAGGAGGGTCCCACATGGCGCGCAGACCTCTCCTGCCGCCCGCTGCTCCCCTCAGCAGTGTACTTCGGTCCTTCTGCCTGCTCTGCTCCCCGCCCTGGCTCTGGTGAATTCTCTCACCCTCCCGCGCTTCTGACTGTACCCAGTGCTTGTATACATAAATAAATAAATCTTAAAAAAAAAAAATTTCCTTCTTTATTTACCCCACCCCCAAATACCAGATTCAGGGCCTCCCAGGTGGCGCCTCTAAAATCTGTACCATGGGCCTCCCTGGTGGTGCAGCGGTTGAGCGCTGGGTTGCGAAGCTGCCCACAGCCTCTGCAACGCTGGTTTGATCCCTGGCTGCTCCCCAGCTTCGGAGGGGAGGGTCCCACATGGCATGCAGACCTCTCCTGCCGCCCGCTGCTCCCCTCAGGAGTGTACCTCGGTCCTTCTGCCTGCTCTGCTCCCCGCTCTGGCTCTAGTGGGTTCTCTCACCCTCCTGTGCTTCTGACTCTACCCAGTGCTTGTATAAATAAATAAACAAATCTTTAAAACAAACAAACAAATACCAGATTCAAATATTTTTTACCAAATCTTCAAAGAACAGATACAAAAAGTTCCAGAACACAGGAGAGATAGAGAAGAAAGGATAATAGTTCCCCAGTGAAACTACCAAAATTACCCACCCCCTCAGGGGTAAATGCCCAGCCAAACAGGGATGGCCCAAAGTGGGGCTACTAAGACCTGAAAATTTGCCAAGTCTAAGGTACATTCTGACAGGGAACCACAGGAAGGGGGCAGAGGGATCAGGCAAGTCTGGGTCCAAAGGAGTAGAATCAGAGATCAAGTCAAGTTCAAGGCTGCCAATGTCAACCTCCCCATCCACATCTCTTCCAAGTATCTAGAGGAGAAATTTTTTTAAATCATGCCATAATCCCCAAAGATGCAGAAAAGGTCATTTAGAAAGTATGATATTCATTCATAACAAATACTACTGGCAAATTAGAAGTAAAATTCCTTAACGGGGGCAAGCACCAAAACACTGCAGTAAATATTGTATTTTAAGTAATTCCTTTAAAGGAAGGCAAGAAATAAATACTTAATATTATCCCTGCTCTTTTAACCAATATTAGTATCGTTCTAGCAGATGCAGTATGACAAGGAAAATAGTCTTATATGAGTTAAAAGGCAAAACTGTCATAATTCAGAGATGCTTTGCCACAAGAGCAGATCCAAGAGATACAAACTACCATAATTTAAAAGTTCAGGGCCTCCCCGGTGGCGCAGCGGTTGAGCGCTGGGTTGCGAAGCTGCCCGCGGCCTCTGCAGCGCCGGTTCAATCCCCGGCTGCTCCCGGCCACCGGAGGAGGGTCCCACATGGCGCGCAGACCTCTCCTGCCGCCAGCTGCTCCCCTCAGCAGTGTCCTTCGGTCCTTCTGCCTGCTCTGCTCCCCGCTCTGGCTCTGGTGAATTCTCTCACCCTCCCGCGCTTCTGACTGTACCCAGTGCATGTATAAACAAAACAAACAAACAAACAAACAAATAAATTTTAAAAAAAAATGCCTCAAAAAAAAAAGTAAAAAAAAAAGTTCAACTAAGTAATAATGAAAATGGTGAATACCACTCACAAGAGCAACAAAAACTATCAGACACACATAAATAAATATAACAAAAGACATGTAAGATTATGACAAAAACAATCACAAAGTGTTAACATAAAGCAGCTCTAAACATCAGCAAGATGGTAGAAAAGGAAGTCCTTGATCCCACATGGAAACACCAATTTAACAATACCAAATTTCCTTTCCTCTGGAAACCAATGAAGAGGTTGCAGCACTCCAGGCAAGGGCAAAAAAGAGCCACTTTAGAGCGGGATCTAGGCTAATGGAGCACCTTCCATACAGGGAATACCCGTTTTCAACTTGGTCTCTATGTAGTAAAGCTTGATGCAAATACATCACAATGTTAATATCTGATCATTTATGTAATGAGAATAGTTACTATGTTTGCTCTTTTACATATTTAAGGAAATGATTCATATTTTTAAAAATCTCAGATTTTTTTTTAAACTTTTGGGTATGAACTCCTTTTCATTTTATTTATTTTTATTTTTTATTTATTTATACAAGCACTGGGTACAGTCAGAAGCGCGGGAGGGTGAGAGAATTCACCAGAGCCAGAGCGGGGAGCAGAGCAGGCAGAAGAACCGAAGTACACTGCTGAGGGGAGCAGCGGGCGGCAGGAGAGGTCTGCGCGCCATGTGGGACCCTCCTTCAGAGGCCGGGGAGCAGCCAGCCGGGGATGGAACCGGCACTACAGAGGCTGCGGGCAGCTTCACAACCCAGCGCCCAACCGCTGCGCCACAGGGGTGGCCCAAAATCTCAGATGTTTTTAAACCCCTACACTGGGCACCCAGTGCATGGTCAACACTGAGATAAGCACTGGGGACAATGGATAATTAAAACAAAAACCTTATCTCAAGAAATTCATGGTTTTAGTGAGGAAGACAGATTGTTAACAGATCAAGTAGTGGCTATAATTTTGAACTTTGGAGGCTGGCAACTTTGAAGAAAGTAGATTTGAGGGGCCAGAATAGAAATAAGACTATTACAGGTATGAATAACGAGATTCTGAATCAAGACCATTTTGGGGATGGACAAAATGGGGGCAGATTCAAAAAATATCTAGGAAGTAAAATTAGTAAAATTTGAGACTGATTGAATATTTAATGCAAGAAAAAGTAAAGAAAAATTCCGATCACTAAGCTGGGTAACCACTTGTTTGGTGAAATCAGCAGCAAACCTGGAGTCAGGATTCAGGACATGAGGTGGTAAAAGCATAAGCATCTTCTGTGTTCCAGGCACTATGGGATTATTTCTCGCATTATTTAAAACATATTTTTTCATTGTAATCACCTTAACAGTCTAAGTATTATTCCCACTTTATATATGAGAAAACTGAGGCACAGGAGGTTATGTAAGTTGCTGATAATCATAACAAAGCTGGTAAGTGGCTAACTAGAATGACTAAATCTTACAGTCCTATGCTCTGCCTCTAAATTTGTCTCTTAAGCTATACATTCGTTCAATAAATTTTTGTTTAATTCTTTTTTTAAATTTATTTATGCATACAAGAACTGGAGTGCAGGCCAGAGGTGTGGGAGGTGAGAGGATTCACCAGAGACAGAGTGGAGAACAGAACAGGCAGATCTACTGAAATACACTGCTGAGGGGAGCAGCAGGGAGACAAGAGAGGTATGCTGCACCATATGGGTAGCTCCCTGGCTAGGGATCAAATTCATACTACAGAGGCTGCGGACAGCTTCGTAGGTTGAGTCTTAACCCCTTGCGCCACTAGGGAGGCCCTTTTGACTACCTATTATGTACAAAATATGATGAACGGTACAAAAATTCTGAACAGGACACTAAATTAAGCTACTTAGAAAATGCTCACTATCTAGAAACTTTTATGTTACAAAGCTATGTAAATATAGCTTGATTCTAATTTTAAGAAAGGAAACTATGTTAGATATGGTCTGATGTATTAATTTGGCCAATATATTTTTTAAAGATTTATTTTTATTTATTTATGCATACAAGAACTGGAGTACAGGCCAGAGATGCAGGTGGTGAGAGGATTCACCACAGACAGAGTGGGGAGAAGAACAGGTGAATCTATTGAAATACACTGCTGAGGGAAGCAGTGGGCCAGACAGGAGATGTCTGCTGTGCCATGTGGGTCAGCTCCCTGGCCTGATCGAACTCAGGCCACAGTTGTGATAACTTGATAGCACTGAGACTTAACCCCTGCACCACCAGGAAGGCCCTGTGGCCTATAATTATTACTATAAAAAGCCTAGAAGGAAAAAAACATCGAAATGTTAGAAATAATTATCTCTGAAAGGTAGGCGATGAGTGAGTTGTTTTTAATGTTTTATTGCCTTCCCCAAATGTTGTACAACATGCATTCATTTTGTAATTATGAAAGACTTAAAATGCAAAAATATAATAGTAGTTAGTATTGACCTTTCAGGAGGGGTTTCAACAGAATGGTGAAAGTAAAGGGTCACTTATAAGGGTCTAAGGAATTGAGTGACCCAGAACCGGTAAGAGCAGTAAATAGAAATTGCTTCCTTAAGAAACTTAAATAGGAAAGGAGAGAAACAGCAGGACTGAGGGTTGTTTTTGTTCCTTGTCTTGGAAGAATGGAAAAGACTGGATAATGTTGGGTGGTAATAATAGGGTGAAGAAGACAGTACCAGAGAGATAACTACTTAAAAAGTAAAAACTGAGATGACAGAGCTTTAACAGGAAGGGACTAAGGCCCAGAAAAACAGTGTACTTATCATTTTTAAAGGATGCGAAATAATTACGGAACTACCTAAAGATATCATTCATGTTCATTTACAAAGGATATACTTTTTCAAATTGCTTTCACATTATAAAATTAATTTAAAACTAGGGCCTCCCCGGTGGCGCAGCGGTTGAGTGCTGGGTTGCGAAGCTGCCCGCGGCCTCTGTGGCGCCGGTTCAATCCCCGGCTGCTCCCCGGCCACCGGAGGAGGGTCCCACATGGCGCGCAGACCTCTCCTGCCGCCCGCTGCTCCCCTCAGCAGTGTCCTTCGGTCCTTCTGCCTGCTCTGCTCCCCGCTCTGGCTCTGGTGAATTCTCTCACCCTCCCGTGCTTCTGACTGTACCCAGTGCATGTATAAACAAAACAAACAAACAAACCAGCAAACAAATAAAGCATGCCTCTATTAAAAAAAAATAAAATAAATATAAAACTATCTGCAAAAGAGGCTAATGTTTTTCATTTTATGTATCAGAAAACTAAGGGTCAGCAATACAAAGCAGAAATTTAACATTTAAACTTGAAAAATTTTATACAATTTAAAAAATTTATTTATTTATATATGTCACATCATTGTTCATTTTTAAACAATATTTCCCTTTTTCCCCCACCTCAGGTGTAGTCACCAGAGAATTTCCTCCACCAATTCATCCCCGCACCATCACCTCAGTCCCCCGTGCTCCACCCTCCCTCCCTGGGGTCCCTCTCCCTCCTCCTTCCCTGAAGGATGTATCTGGTTTATAAATGTCTTTTTGTAACTTTTATACAATGTTCCCCTACATTTCACATCCCGGGAAACTAAAGTACAAAAAGATGAAGGTAACCAAAATCCCACTAAATTGCTAACATC
This sequence comes from Talpa europaea, assembly GCF_964194135.1. NCBI lineage: Eukaryota > Metazoa > Chordata > Mammalia > Eulipotyphla > Talpidae > Talpa > Talpa europaea. Next base: position 3,383,092 of record NC_140073.1, read on the forward strand.
AGACTCAGGAATACAACCCAGATTCCTCAGTGTTTATTCCACAACTTAATGCTGTCCATACACCTTTAGTATAGACATTTAGAGAAGTTTCAGACCTTTTTGTAAGAAAATTTTTTATAAACACCCGTGATTACTCAATCAAAAGTACTTCATCATAATGTCATTTCATAATAAAAGTCAAATGAATACAAATTAGGTTTCACATAAACTTCTTAAAACATATACCACAGACGATGAAGTAGTTATCATGAGACCAATTTGTCTAAGGCTATGGAGCAAATAAAAGTCAGATCTTTTCATTACAATTTCAAATTTCAAAATTAAGTTATAAAAAGATTTGAAGAAATACCACATAGACCACCTCAACCTTCTAGGGAAATAGAAAGCAAAGACATTTGTTTAGATGGGTTCAGGTAGTTTGGAACATTACAGAAATTATAAAAAAAAAAAAGATATTTAAAAGATAAAAGAATTTCTGAACCCTAATAAAATTAGAAATTCTGCTTAAATTTGCAGTGTACCCAATGTTCAGTTTTATAATTTGCATGAATAATATTTGGCATCTTAGAAATAAGAATAGAAAAGGCAAGCAAGGGGGATTACCCAAACTTAGACACTAGTAAGAAAGGAAAGATAAGTCAAGCCAGCAGGGTATTTTACTGTTAAGTGTTCAACCATGAGAAGGGAGGCCATGGGGTATCAGTTTAGAGAAGAGGCAAGGAAGAGGAAGAGGAGAGGTCAAGGAAGTTCAATTTCATACAGTCACTTTTTAGAAATCTGAGATAGGGCCTCCCTGGTGGCGCAGGGGGTTAAGCGCAGTGCTGTGAAGCTGTCTGCAGCCTCTGCCCTGCCAGTTTGATCCCCACTGGCCAGGGAGCAACCCACATGGTGCAGCAGACCTCTGTCTCCCCTCTGCTCCCCTCAGCAGAGGATTTCAGTCTTCCTGTTCTGCTCCCCACTCTGTCTCTGGTGAATCGTCTCACCCCCCACCTCTGGCCCATACCCCGGTTCTTGTATAAATAAATCTTAAAAAAAAAAAAAAAACAGATAATTCACATACCTTAAAATTCATTGTTTTAAGTGTACATTTCAGTGACTTTTAGTATATTCACAAGATTATGCAACCATCACCACTATCTAATTCCAGAACATTTTTATCACCTCAAAAAGAAAACTCATGCGCATAAATAGTAACTCCCCACTCCTTCCTCCTCCCACTACTCTACTTTGGATGTGCGTGTATGGATTCGCCTGGTTTGGACATTTCATATAAAACAAACCATATGATATATAGCCATCCCTGGTTTCTTTCACTTAGCAGGTTCTAAGGGTTCGTTCATGTAACATTTATCAGGACTTCATTCCTTTTCTAATAATCTGTTGTATCAACAGAGCGCATCCTGTCCATCAGCTGATGGACACTTGTGTTTTATTTCCCACTTTTTAGTTATTATGAATAATGCTGCTCTAAATACTCACATACAACTTTTGTCTGGACATGGCTAAGTGATAAAACTATAGTTTCGAGTAACTTCCAAACTGGTTCCAAAGTGGTTATACCATTTTATAGTGTACCAACCGGCAATGTAAGAGTTCCAGTTTTATTATATTCTTGCTATGTTGTTGTGCTTTTTTTTTGTTAGAGCAATACAAATGGGTATGAAGAGTATCTCACTCTGGATTTGATTTGTAATTCCCTAATGACTAGTGATGTTTAGTATCTTTTCATGGGCTGACTGGTCATTTGTATAATTTCTTTAGATAAATGTTATCCTAGTCTGCTCTTAGGTTTCTATAACAAAGCACCATAGACTGGGAAACTTACACAATAGAATTTTATTTCTCATAGTTCTGGAACCCAGGAAGACCATGATCAAGGTCCCAGCAGTTCAGTTCTTGAGAGCTCTCCTCCTGGCTTGCAGATGGCTTCCCTCTCCCTGTGTCCTTACATGGTGTTTCCTCAGTGGTTGCACTCAGATAGAGAACAATCTACTCTGCCTCTTCTTAGAAAGCCACTAGTCCCACCATTTCATAGGGTTTCAGCATATGAATGGACGACACAAATATTCAATTCATAACAAATGTCTATTCAGATCCTTCAGCACTGTTTAATTACATCATCTTTTTATTCACTGAGTTGTAAAAGTTCTTTATATTTATTATATATATAGGCTTTCACCAGAGAGATGATTCACAAGTATTTTCTCCATTATGTGAGTTGTCTTTTCACTTTTTTCCCTTTCTTCCCAGCTTGAGATATAATTGGCATATAGCAATATGTAAGTTTAAAGTGTACAACCTACTGATCTGATACTTGTATCCTTCAAAATGAATAACACCCTGGCATTAGCTAGCACCTCCATCACATTATATTAATTACCGTTTTTTCCTTGGCTAGAGAGCATTTAGTAATCTCTTTAGAATTAGGCTGAATATCAGGCCTCCCTGGTGGCACAGCGGGTTGAACGCAGCACTGTGGAGCTGTTTGCAGCCTCTACAGCATGGGTTCGATTCCCAGCCAGCCAGGAAGATACCCACATGGCATGGCAGACCTCTCTTGTCTTGCCTGCTGCTCCCCTCAGCAATGTTTTTGGTCTTCTGCCTGTTCTGCTCCCCACTCTGTCTCTGGTGAATTCTCTCACCCTACCGTGCCTCTGGCCTGTACCCCAGTTTTCTTTTTTTTTAAGATTTATTTATTTATACAAGCACTGGGTACAGTCAGAAGCACGGGAGGGTGACAGAATTCACCAGAGCCAGAGCAGGGAGCAGAACAGGCAGAAAGACCGAAGTACACTGCTGAGGGGAGCAGCTGGCGGCAGGAGAGGTCTGCGCACCATGTGGGACCCTCACCTGGGGGCTGGGGATCGAACCAGCGCTGCAGAGGCTGCGGGCAGCTTCGCAACCCAGTGCTCAACCGCTGCACCACTGGGGAGGCCCTGTACCCCAGTTCTTGTATAAGTAAATAAATCTTTAAAAAAAATTAGGCTGGCTATCTAGTACCTTTTCTGGAATAGACCAAAGAAAGTAAGTCCAATTTAGTGTTTAAGACTTTAGTCAGTCCCAGGGCCAGCAGCTCGTGGAAGGACACTGTCATGCCAGGACACCCAGTTTTTCTCAGTCCAATCATACTTGGATCCACCAGCTGTCCAAGACAACCTGATCTGTTTGTTTGGGGTCTGCTTGTTGATCACATAGATTCCTAGAGCTCCACCCAGTTTAAGTGTTAAAACATCACTCCCAAAGGAGACATCACAGTCTTCAAACGTGTTAAGTCTTGTCAGCAAGGTCTTTGAAAAACTCTGGTAAGAAGTCCAGTGTCATACCTGCCAATCTTCCACAGACGGTCTTATCTAGAGAGCCAGTGTTGCCCAAAGTTCCCACTGTTCTCAAATTTATCATACACTGTTTTTTGATATTCAGAGATTGGCTAAGGTTTAATCCGGCACTGCAGGGCATGCAGGCCATAGGCACTCCCAACATGCAAGCACAGTGGTATATAGACACAAGAGGCTACTACTCAGCTATTAAAAAAAAAAAAAAAAAGATGAATTCCTGCCACTGCCACTTATGATGGAACTGGAAAGGATAATGCTAAGCGAGATAAGCCAGAAGGAGAAAAACAAATACCAGATGGTCTCACTTATATGTGGAAAATAGAGACAAATATAACAAAGGGTCAAAAACAAACCCGTAATAAACTTTTAACCTTTGGCTGCAAAACGGAGGCAATCATAGGGGAAGCATGGTGGGGCAAAAGTGTGGGAGGGGAGGGGCCCAGTTAAGCGCAGTGGAGGATGGCTAGGGCACTAGACGTAGGCAGGGTGTGAAAGTATGTATTTGCAGAGGTTTGAACCTATAACCCCAGAAGCAGATACAAGGCTGCAAACCTACTTTACATCAATAAACATCACCTGAGAGGGAAAAAAAAACCTGGGAGTCCTTCACTGGCATGGGGGCGCTGGCGCAGATCTAGGTGGAACTCTGGGGCCACCATGGGTTTGTCTTTTCAGTTCACTGACAGTGTTCTTTGAAGCACAGGAGTTTTTAATATTTATAAAGTAAAATTTTATCTATTTGTCATTTGGTTTCCTGTGCTTTAAATGTCATATCTATGAAAACATTGCCTAATTCAAGCTCACAAAGATTTTCACCTATGTTTTCTTAAGGATTTTGTATTTTTTACCTAGAAAGATCTAGGTCTTTGACCTATTTTAAGCTAACTTTTATATGTGGTGTTACAGAATCACCTTTTAAAGTGTGCTGAATGGCTAACCATAAAGTCTACTCAGTAAACAGTTATTCAAACTGTCCCCTCGCCAATACCAGCCAAGCTCACGGCTACAGGCAGCTCACATTCCCTCCCAAGGAGATGAGGGATATGGTGACCTAGAGTCAGAGCACCCATCCAATTACTCAACAAGGGATAATAACAGTTTAAGGATTTGAAGCCAAAGCAGACACAAAGCAGGCTGTTTTCCATGGACTCCTGACTAAAAGTCATTCTGCTAGAGTAGGGGCCATCTCCCAGGACCGCTGATAAAGTCTATCCTTTTCTTCCTCCCTTACCTCTCCAATTTCAAAAGGAAGAGAAACATGTCACAGTTCATATCCTTTCCATTTCTTTCCTTTGCATATCAAGTCTTGAAAATTTTCTCAGAAATGAAGTATGATTAGAAAAATTTAACAGGGAAAAGTAAAATATTAATGAACTGAAGAGACAGAAATTTATTTTAACTTCTCTTGATCTTCAATTAATCTCTTTATAAAATTTTGACATGATATGCAAATTCAGCAGCAAAAGACTTGTTTAGAACACATCAAGAGCTTGAGGATTAAGTGTGATCTTACAGGATAATCAATGACCTATGTCTACAAACTCTTCCCTTCTAAATTTAACATATGAGGATGAGGTTAAGCCTTGGGATGCTCATCTGTGAAACAGAAATGGTGCTAATACTTACATCTGACCACTTTCTTGAGAGGGAATGAGATCATGTCTACAAAATGAGTTCCTGGCCGGGGGGTGGGGGGGATGGGGGAGTGGGGGGTTGGTTAGTGTTAGATAAGTACTGAGCTTTAGAACTGTTGATCTTATGATACGTGAAACTATAATAGATTTTCACATGAGGATCTCAGATTTAAAAAAAAAAACACATGAAATTGGACAACAAAGAGCAGTATGAGTTTCTCACTCAGTGTTGAGCAAGCCTGTACCTGTCAATACTTCTAACAAATAAAGCATCAGTCCTCACTTCCTTTCCCAACAAATTAACAGAGGACAAAACTAAATTAAAATTTAAAAAGTCTCCTTGTTGCCAAAGGGGTGAAATACAGGGAAAAGGCAAAAACTGAACTATCATAACCATGGACATCATCCTTTGCAGTACATAAGATTATTCTAATTAAAAGGGCCTAAAATCTAATCTGAGGTTTTTTATTCTGCTAAACAATAAAGATTTAAGTGAGGAATATAAAGTTATGTTTAATTTAACATATACTTAAATAAATAATTCTATACTAAGAATTCTATAACATAGTAATTCTATACCAATTATTAAACCAGTAATTCTATACCAAGAAAGAATTAACAAAAAGTTTTAATTAGATTAGCTAATGGAGGAAATGGGAAAGGAGAAGCCCCAACCCCTCAAAAAGCCAAAATTTTAGGTCCGGGGAATGATGAGAGTGTTAGTATCACTGAAATGGATGCAGACATCACATAGCACAATCAATTTCACTTTAAACATCTTCCATGCTATTTCAAACGGAGTATTCTTTAATCAAAGCTATTTCTCCGGAGTTTAGCAAACCGGTCAGTGATAGAGAGGGAAAATAAGTCTATAAACAATAGGTAAAGTCTTAAAAATAGAACAGCTATCTGAAATAAATATAGAACACTGACACAAAATAATGAATGAAAAAAAGGCAGACCGGGAACTGAACTTTAGGGAATATCCTTTGGGTCACCAAAGCAGCACCTTGAACATACCAACTCCATTAAGGAACTTATCATACTGTGTTTTATTTGCAGTACCAGCTCTTGTGGCAAGGCAGAATCTCAATAAAGATTTACTGAACAAAATTATTAGGGACGAGAGTAAAAAGAAAACATAAACCCCTAGAGAGGTAGGAAAACAGAAATCATCTTGTTCATTGATTATTAATCCAGCATAGAAAAAAAAAACCAAGAAATATGAACCTATTTTGCATAGAAACTGATCTACAGTGTTTGAGAATCAGAGAAAAGCTGCCTTGATAGAAACATGATAGAAAAGATTGAAGAGTAAAGAAAACAAGCTGGCTTTACAATAAAGTACAGTTCCCCCCTAAAGTGAGGCCAGCTCTTATTTCAGGCACAGAGAGAATCAGCTGAGCAATGAAGAGGACAACATGGTTAACCAACTGGATCCGGAGGAATACTATTCACTTAATATAGATTCATAATTCTTAGCATCTGGAACTCTGGATTGTTACTGAAACAGACATCAGAGACTCCCTGATGAAGCTAATTAAACAGTATAAAGATTTGTGAATGGAACAATTTAAATCAGTTTGCTAAAAATGTTACAAGAATGCTAAATAAAAATCGTAATAAAAGCATAATTAATGCCGTATAAGCCCAGAGTTAAGGGATTCAAGGCTTAGGGTGAGACAATTTCCTTTGTGAGCTTCACTGGGTCATTTTTGTTACTAATTAGTAGAATAAATAGCATTATTGAGTGGAGGTTAGTATTACGAGCTCTAATGCCTAGAGGGAAGACAGGCTAAAGCTGGCTACCAAAGGTGATTGGCTATGAGCAAATGACTCAATTTTTATTGTGTACTTAATGTATAGTACCCCTCTGAACAACATGTTAGCCACCTCCACTTTATGGTAAGGGTACAAAAATTAAAAAACTTATAAAATTTCTTTGCACTTTTAAATAAATTAAAACTAAGTCACCACACACAAACTGTCTCAAGTTTGTATCAACAAAATAAATAGGTGGTTATTCCATAAACTAAATTCAATACCTCTCTCTACTATTACCAACGATAATAAAAATATCCCAATAGATTTTAACCTTTTTCAAAGCACTTTCACAAATATTAATCGCAAAACTATCATTATGAATGATCGTACCACCACTCTACAGGCATGTTAAGTACAGGTTCCTGTTGCAGGATATACTCCTACATCCTCCCTAGTGCTAATAATTCCCTTTTATTTACATGGCTTTTCACTTCGTTCAAAGCACTTTCACAACATATTAACTGGAGCAGTGGCATCCAGAATGATCTTTCCATTCATCGCATCATTCCAATGGCATAACGCATAAAAGAAGAGAAATAAAGATGACAATAAACAGATGAGATGACTTTGAGGCAGTGAATTCATGAATCTTAAACTTGGATCCAAATATCCCTGCAGTCTTAGAATAGTAGTAAACTCCCCAGGACAAGTCGATTCTCCTTTTCTTCGAGGCACAGGCTTTGGGTGGCAGCAAAATTAAGTGATCAAGATATATTCTGCATGAGCATAAAGAGAGGGACCAAATCGCTCTTATTCCCTGCTGCCAGCCCTCCAAGACAAGCACAAGGCTCAATGCACAGTGAATGCTCAATAAATAGCTCACCTCTGTAATTATGACCACAGGAAGAACAGTCTACCCAAGCTCTCAAAGACTGTCTGGTAATGAACTAAGAACAAAAATTTCAATTTATTTTTGTTTTCCAATCACTACTTTTAAGTATGTGCACACCAAGCAGAATCTATATAAAAAGAGACTCACAAAAGCTCTACTAAGAATCCATGAAACAGACAATGGAAGATAGATCCAGAGGACCAAGACCTCAAAGACAAAAGGAAATATACCTGATGGCCCTGAACTCTGCAAGCAGCACTTGTAAGTCCCTGTGCTTAAACTAAAAATTACATTAAAAAAGAACTCTTAGGACCTCCCCTGGTGGCACAGAGGTTAAGAGCTGGGCTGCGAAGCTGCCCGCAGCCTCTGCAGCAGCGGTTCGATCCCCAGCCACCAGCAAGGGTCCCACATAGCGCGACAGACCTCTCCTGCCATGCCCACTGCTCCCCTCAGCAGTGTGTTTTGTCACTCTGCCTGTCCTGTTCCCCGCTCTGGCTCTGGTGAATTCTCTCACCCTCCCATGCTTCTGACTGTACTCAGTGCTTGGATAAATAAATAAATAAATCTAAAAAAAAAAAAAAAAAGAACTCTTAGCAGGTTGACTTGTTTCCTGTATGTTGGTGTCTTTTGAGTCACTCATTTTATACGTAAGTTGCATAAACAGTTTTTTCCTTTTCTTTGATTAAGTCCAAGATAAAAGAAGGTACTAGGGTTTATGAGCTAATTGAGTTACCAGAAACCTGGATATAAATTAAAATTTTTAACTGGTTGCATTTTTAAAAGCACATAAGGAATCTTGCTATTTTTAAAAAGTCTTATGGTAATGTGTTACATAAACTGTTCATTTATGATATTATACCTTTCTAATGTAGCCTTTTGGTTGCTTCCATATTTAACACACAGCATATTTTCTTAAAGCAATGACAAATATGAGTTTAAAAAAAAAGATTCATTTAATATTCTAGATTTAGTTGGGGGAAATTTCTTTTAAAAAATTATTGATGGTGGTAGGTATTTTTTTTTTAAATACCAACAGGACTACATCAAACTAAAAAGCTTCTATTGCTTCTGTCAGTGAAAGAAACTATCATTAAAACAAGAAGATAGCCTAATGAATGGGAGAAAATATTTGTACAGCTGACAAGGGACTAATATCTAAGATCTACAAAGAACTCATACAAATCAACAACAAAAAAAACAATTAACCCAATCAAAAAATGGGAAGAGGTGAAAAACAGACACTTCTCCAAGACACACAGATGATCAACAGGACCATGAAAAAAATGTTCATTTATCATCATAGAAATGCAAACCAAAACCACAATGAAATACCTACCATCTAACACCTGTGAGAACGTCCCATATAAAAAAAACCCAGATACAAAAATGTTGGCAAGGGTGTGGAGAAAAAGGAAACCCATACATTGTTCATAGAAATGTATACTGCCTAGCCCCGAGGGAAAACAGAATGGAGGTCCTTCAAAATATTAAAAACAGATAAGCCATGTGACCCAGCAATTCCAGTCCTAGGTATCTACCTGAAGAACACAAAAGCACTAATTCAAAGGGATATGTGCACTCCTTTGTTCACTGCAGTACTATTTATAAAAGCCAAAGTGGAAAAAAAAAAAAAGTCAAAGTATAGAAACCTACATGTCCATCAACAGAGTTGGAGTAAGAAGATGTGGTGTATACATACACAACAGAATACTACCTGCTACAAAAAAGCCATTTGTGACAAGGTGGATGAAACTGGAGTGAAATAACTCAAAAGCAAAAAAGACAAATTCTGACTTGTGGAAAAAACAAAGGAACTGACAAAACTAAACCAAAATAAACCCTAGAAATTGATGGCAGAACTGAGGTAGCTAGAAGGAGGAAGGACTGAGGGTATGGGAACAAAGAGGGTTGAAGGGGCACAGTGGCCTAGAGTGAAGGATGGGTGGGGGAGTGTGCTAACATACATTCGAGGTATGAACCTATTTTTCTAAATCATAAACAGTACAGTAAATTAATGTTACCTCAATAAAGAACATAAAAAGAAAAAAGTTTACTTTTCCATAAAAGGAAATGTTAAAAAAAAAAGGTCAACCCCTCCCAATATGTATATATTATAGTATCCCAAAAACTAAACAAAAACTAAAACTTTAATAAAATTTGTAAATTAACTACTCATTAGGTAAGATAGGTCCACTGGAACCATACAATCATCGAAGATAAAAATTAAAGCACAAAATGCTCAGATCACCCTGGCCTCCTTAAATACATGTCTTCTGACTTGAGATAACAGGTCTCCCCATTCTCCAAAAGTAGGACATTCCTCTGTGGTAAGTTAATTTCTCCATACAGGGTATATGCAAAGATTTTTCTAGATAAATGAACTTTCCAGGCCCCAAAATAACCTACCAAATAGGAACATTCCATGTATGGACAGTAAGGGAAACCTGTATTTTTAAATCAAAGAAACTAAGGTCACCAAATGCTCCTATCCATACCAACTTTGGTACATACCATGGAAGCTAATATCACAATTACCAAAATCATTTACAGTAAAAGCATTCTACACACATTCTTTGATGTAGATGGGAAGAAACACCTTATTAAAAATTTTATTTACCTTTGGGAAAATTTTGAAGTTGTATAAAGGGTATTCAGAGAGGCTTCTGTGACCTAGGTATCTTGCCCATTCCGGTATCTACAGAATTTTATAGGTTATCTTTCAATAGGACTGCCAGATAAAATATCGCATGAAACATGTTTATACAAAAAATTATTCACTGTTAATCTGAAATTCAAATTTAATTGGGTGTCCTTTTTTTTCCTTCTCTAAATCTGGCAATCCTATTTTCAATGTAAGTCTGTTTCAGAAAACCAAATTCATTGACAGGAAGAGATTTAGTCTTATGGCAGTTGGGTAATTCTTTACCTTTCAGGAACTTCTTGAGGATCAAACCATCATAAATGCTTCCTGTAGAAGCAACTGTAAGAAACAGAATATGAGGAAATATTATAAATAAAACAATAAAATAAGCTTTATTTAAAGACTCAAATGAGAGCCTGAAAACACTGAACACAGATACAGAACAGAAAAAGGGAGACTAATACTAATGAATTCAGTGACAATGGAGATATCAGAAGCATGTTATGAAGCTACAATGGTGATTAGGGAACAAATACCTTCTTGGAGACAGAGCCAAATTATAAGTCTTTTTACCTATGTATGACACCAGGGCTGCTTCTTTCATGTTGCTATTCCTGACAGAAAAGGATTACAGGAAGACTGAAAACTATAAGTAGGAACCAGAATATATCATGCCAGTAACCCACATTTCAATAGAAGATTAAAAATTTGGCCTTCTTTTAACCAATTAAGTCTTTAGTAGAAAGTACTTTATTAGGCTATCAGGTAAAAATTCACTGTACCAAGAATCATAATGTGAACATTAAAATATTTAGAATCTTATATCTTCAAGGGAAGAAGATGAGGACAGAAGCAGGCACCTACGAGTAGAAAAAGACCAGAACTATCTGGAGGGTTTTTGTCAACATGAACATGCCCTCCCTCAGAGGGATCTGGCCTCGCAGTTAACAGCCTAAGAACCACTGCCATCAGAATCAATGCAAATGGGGCCTCCCCAGTGGCGCAGTGGTTGAGCGCTGGGTTGCAAAGCTGCCCACAGCCTCTGCAGTGGGCGAGGGTCCCACATGGTGCGCAGACCTCTCCTGCCGCCCACTGCTCCCCTCAGCAGTGTGTTTCATCATTCTGCCTGTTCTACTCTCTGCTCTGGCTCTGGTGAAGTCTCTCACTCACCCTCCCGCGCCTCTGACTGTATAAATAAATAAATATATATATAAATAGTGCTTGTATAAATAAATAAATGCTTGTATAAATAAATAAATCTTTAAAAAAAAGAATCAATGGAAATGTGTCTAACCCTTTTCTTCAGGTAGGGAAAAAGGCTAAGAGTCATTTAAGTAGAGTGAGAAGTAATATCATTCTCTAACCATGGGCTGTCCAATGCAGTAGCCACTAGCTACGTATGACTATTTAAGTTTAGCAAAATTAAGTAAAAAATTCAATTCCTCAGTCACACCAGCCACATTTCAAGTGTGATACAGCTCAGTGTAGCTAATGGCTACTTTACTGAACAGCACAGATAACAAACATTTCCATTATCACAAAAAGTTCTACTGGATAGCAATGTTCTAAATCTCCAGATTTTGAAAGATTCTGGACAAAGGATACATATTTCAAAAGGCCTAAGCCCAAACAAATAGCACAGAATATTTACTAAGAGCTATCTTTTATTTTTCTCTTGGTGACCCTCAACATATATACATTGGTCATAAAGGAGAGAGCTGGTCATTAGGACAGGATGTGTGGTGGTGGGTAGGCCTAGACTAGCAATTAGTGAAGAGTTAGAACATTAACAAGAAACAAAAAGTATTCCTAGTAATGTGTCCATTAGTTTTTCAATTGAATTTATCACATTTGCCTTTAATATCCTTCCTTAGTTTTAACAAGTGTTATATCAACAATGTTGAAAATGGGTCACTTCTGGAGACCAGTTATTCTGCCTGCTCCAAACCCCACCAAGAACCCGATTATCAGCTATACTTTTAATATTTCTATACTCAAGGAACAAAGTGCTACCCTTCATATACCAAGACACCAGCAGAGATTTAATTATAGAACTCCTATTGTAAAGCAACAGCATCCCCCCAAAGGCCCTCTACAAAACAGAAGATTAAAAAGAAAGTACTATGAAGGCAGATATGTTTCAGAAAAGCTCCATATTATAGCTATTTTTCAAGTCCAGGTTGGCATATAAGTTCTAAGATATGAAGTAACAAAATTTATTTGGTTTCAACCAGCATTTCCCAAATTAGATGACTACATAACTCCTTTTTCATAACTCATATAAACATCCTATAGCACATATTTTAGGAAACACTGCAATAAATATCTGTAAAGCTTTCAACAACTGCTGATGGAAAAAATCACAGTCATCTCTCAGCTTCTCATAGATGGATCATTTCAATACTAAAACCTGCTGCTTTGTTGTGAGTTGAATTTTGTTCCCCTAAAAGATATTTTTACCTTCAGTATTTGTGAAGTATGTGTGTCTGGAAATAGGGTCTTCACAGATGTTATCACGTTAAGATGAAGTCATACTAGGTGACAGTGGCATTAAATCCAATTGGTATTCTTTTTTTTTAATGGAAAATTTCAGATTTTATTAATACTCAATATTTATTTTATATAACTCACAAAACACAACATACAAATGCACAAACAGGTATACATTAGAACATTATAAAGGCAATGCTTTTAGAAAAGACTAATTTGTATGTAAACACATTTGTATTTTTGGAATAAAAAAAAATGAAGTATTTTCTTCTTTCTCATGAACTTGTCCATGCTGCACTTCAATGCCAGATCTAGCATTGTCTTATAAACAGGCCACAGCATAACATTGGCATTACTGCTGTCTGAAAATACTGTAACCAACAAGAAATCTTAGATTAGAATGGCTATGTGCCTCAAGGTGAATTCTGGTTTAGATTCATAGAATCCAGTTGGTATACTTTTTTTTTAATTTATTTATTTATACATACAAGAACTGGGGTACAGGCCAGAAGTGTGGAGGGTGAGAGGATTCACCAGAGACAAAGTGGGGAACAGAAAAGGCAGACTTAGTGAAATACACTGCTGAGGGGAGCAGCGGGCGAGTCAGGAGAGGTCTGATGCACCATGTGGGTCCCCTCCCTGGCTGGGGATCAAACTCATGCTGCAATGGCTGCTGACAGCTTCATAGATTGTGTCTTAACCCCTTGCACCACCAGGAAGGCCCCCAATTGGTATTCTTAAGAGAAGGCCACACGAAGACACAAATACACAAAGGTGAAAATACCAAGTGAAGAAAGAGTCAGAGACTGGAGTGATAACATTCACAAGCCAACATCAAGGGTTTTGCTGTCAACTACCAGAAGTTAGGAGAAAGGCATGGAATAGATATCTCTCTAAGAGCCTCCAGAAAGAACCAACCCTACTGAGACCTTGATTTTAGACTTCTGGCCTTCCTAACTATGAGAATAAATCATTTTGTTGAAAGTCACCCAATTTGTGGTTCTTTGTTATGACAGCCTAGGTAACTACTACATTGTTTTATATCATCATAGACTGTGGACCAAATACATCAATTCACACTTTCAGTTAAGATGGCAAATTGAACATATTCTATTTTTACTACCTCCTAAAGGTTCAACAGATTTTTTTTTTTTAAGACTTATCTATTTATTTATTTATTTATTTATACAAGCACTGGGTACAGTCAGAAGTGCGGGAGGGTGAGAGAATTCAGCAGAGCCAGAGAGGGGAGCAGAGCAGGCAGAAGGACCGAAGGACACTGCTGAGGGGAGCAGCGGGCCGCAGGAGAGGTCTGCGCGCCATGTGGGACCTTCCTCCGATGGCCGGGGAGCAGCCGGGGATCGAACCGGCGCTGCAGAGGCCGCGGGTAGCTTCGCAGCCCAGTGCTCAAGCGCTGCGCCACCTGGGAGGCCAACAGATTTTTTGTAAAGGAATAAACTCACAAAGACAGAATAAAAGACAAAGATAATTATAATTCTAGAAACTGAAAAGCAGGACTAGTGGGGACAACTTAGGAGAACTGATAAATTGAACTATAAGCCAAAAATGGGGAGAAGCCAACAAACAACCTGATGTATATAGTAAAATCCCTAAAGACCCAGGAAAGCCCTATCAGGAACCTTGGGAAGGAGGGATTACTTGGGAGCTAAAATAAGACTAGGTTGGAAAAATGAAATTTAATTAGTAGTCAGATACTAAGAAGTTAGATTCCTTCCTCCATTCAGCATTCTGGGGACTGGCCCTGCCTAACCTTGGTGATGGGTGAGAAGAGGTTATTCTTTGAAATGTAGACGCATGGGTCTCTGGGCTGAGAACCAAAGTTGGACTAAAAACAATAGACTGAGTGAACGTAAACACTGAACACCACAATACTCAACGCCCCTTAAGCCCTTAATCCCAGAATAGTGGCAATTTGGCTTTTTATCGCCCTGATGAAAGATTATAAAGATATGCACAGAAAAATCTAGAATGTACACTGAACATTAGTAATTATCTCAAAGGATGAGATTACAAGAATGTCTCACTCTCCAAAGTATGTTTCTGCGATGTGGGAATGTTTTATGATATGCGTTACCATTTTTTTCCCTGCCAAAAACATTTTGAAAATAATTACATAAAGATCTGAGACAATAAAGAGAAATGCCCCCTATACTAGATGGGTTGAAGAGGTTCATTAGGCTCAAAATACTATGAAATTGGGTTTCTTGCCATTGGGTTTCTTGCAGCTCAAGTCCTTTGCTTTGACTCAACCCTGCTACTCTGGCTTACAGATTACAAACTAATCCATCCATATACAGACCAACATCACCCTAGCCATGTGGTGAACCATTTCTCTCATGAATAGTGGACACACTCTCTCTGTGTCCAGCAGAGTAGAGTTCATGCAGAGTAACAGCAAATGAGCCTAACGTATCTTGGTAAATATCTTAAGGATGTTTACTACCAAGGACACAAAGAAGAGACAGGTCATTTCTTTTCAAGTAAGAAAATGTCTTGAGGGTCTCCCCTGGTGGCGCAGGCAGTTGAGCACTGCGCTGTGAAGCTATCCGCAGCCTCTGCAGCACAGGTTTGATCCCGGCCGGCCGGCCAGCCGGCCGGTGAGGGTCCCACATGGCACGGCAGACCTCTACTGTCGCGCCCACTGCTCCCCTCAGCAGTGTATTTCGTCAGTCTTTCTGTTCTGTTCCCTGCTCTGTGTCTGGTGAATCCTCTCACTCTCCCGCGAATATGGCCTGTACCCCGGTTCTTGTAAAATAAATAAATCTTTTTAAAAAAATAAAGAAAAGAAAAGAAAAAGTCTTGAAGGGCCTGGCGTGGTACCCCTTCTCAACTGGGACCCAGAGAGACTCCTTTAATTTGAATGGGACAACTTCATTCCAAGGTATCCTTCAATAAACCCACACACACACACACCCAAAAAGACAAAGTTATCACTTCAACAAGTTCTCCTCAAGAACAATGAAAGAATGGAAGACACACAGAATTATCAAAGTATGCACCATCAATCATTTACTGTTTCTTTTTACTTTACTTTTTGGCTCTTAACCAACTACTAAGGCTGAACATGAAAGAACAAGGTAAAATTCAATGTAATATAATTTTGCTTTGAAAGAGGAAGTTAAAACAAGAGCAAGAGATTGTTCTGAGCAATCGTAAAATACAGAATCCTGTGATAAGAATCATTCTACTCACCTTTTCTGCATGACACATTAATAAATCTATCACTAGGTACTTAGTACATACTCATTGAAGTTTTTTTTTTTTTTTTGACTATGGAACAACCCTGGAGTGATCACATGACAAAAGATTATGACAAGGTGAAATTTTTAAATAAACTAATAAATTATGACAACACAAAGATAGAAAATCAGTACTTTTTCTCCACTTACTAGTTGTTACACAATGAAGAGTGTTTGTCCGGTGCTTAGAATTTAATGCTTCTATGGAAATCACTAGCTGTCCTTCTACCAAGGCTCCCTTAGGTACTCCTGCTGTTTCACACTTCCAGTGAATTATTAAGTATTTCAAAATCTGAAAAGAGCACAGTTCAAAGAGAACACAATTTTCTTTAGAAATCATTGTAAAAATAAACCTGAATGATAAATTAGTAATTCCAATTTCTAAAAATACAGTATTCTTGCTTGTAAGATGTCAGATTTACATTTGTTCAAAGGAGCATTGAGTTTAAACAAAATGAATAGCTAGGGGAGTGACATACAAACCCAGACAATGAAACGCAGCACAACGCCAAACAAGACAGGAAATGGAGACAATAAACTGCTTTATTGAAAGGATAAATTCATCTGGAAATAATAATTTGAAAAAAAATTAAGTGGGAATTTGTTTTGTCTTTTTTTTTCCCTCCCCAAAGAAAAGCGACCATGAAGATTATAATGACGACATCTGGTTATGAATCATATTTACCTTTAATTAAATCAACACTTCTGATTTAATTAAATCAGAAGTTAAATTAAATTAACTAGGGTCAGCATACTAGTGAAAAGCATTTGAGTTTCTGGAGACAGAGAGATGCCTGGGTTTGTATCCCTGGTGGGACAAATACTACCATGTGATCTTGGGCAAGCTACTGATTTACAAAAATGAGGACAAATCTACCACATACGGCAGCTGCTGAACATAAATATGTGCAAAATGCTTACGACGGTGCCAGTCATATAATAAGTGCTTACTATGTCAGCTGCTAGTTCATAGTATGTTCATCTGCATCAAATATTTGAAATTGAACAGGTCTCATGGATAAAACATTTTAAAGTAAAATACAGTGTATTTAATTCCATTATTTGTGACAGTAGAGCCTGACTCTACACCAAGGAATGACCCCCCCCCCTTTTTTTTTTTTTTTGTGGGACCCCGGCCGGCGGCCTGGGAACGAACCGCGCTGCAGAGGCTGCGGGCAGCCTCACAGCCCAGCGCTCAGCCGCTGCGCCACCAGGGGAGGCCCGAAATGACCCCCTTTTTTAAGGGCAAGTAGCTCTCAGTAAAATTTGTGAACTAAGACACCCTAATTTGTATGAGATGACAAGGATGATTTCCAGGCACTTCTCCACTTTCCGTCATGCATCCTCTGCCTCGCCGTGCTCCCTCTAACGCTAAGATTTTCACGCAGCTTCTTTATCCACAACGAGAGCAGTTGGGAAGAGAAGGCCGGCCTGTGAGTCAGCAGCTCTGGATTCTATCCTCGGGCCTGTGATCTGCTAAGCCTAATTCTCCAGCTTTCTTCAAGGATAGCTAAGGCGGGAGGCTGGGGGCACACCACGGTGCTCCTGCCCTCCCCGCGCGGGGTCCCCAGCAGCTGCGGCTCCCTTCAGGTGAGGGCCGCGAACGCGCCGCGGTGGATGAACAGACGGGGTGCGCCCTCCGTCCCCCCTTCCGGAGCGGAAAGGACCCACGCCGAGGCGTGGTCAGAGCCGATGGGGTCCCCCAGCCCCTCCAGAACCCCGCCCGGGGAGGAGCTCTCGCCCCCACTCCCACCCCGCCTCGAGGCCCCGCCCTTCGCTCTGCGCGAGCGCCCTGGCCGGGGGCGCGGCGGCCCCCTGGCTTCTCCCGCGAGGGAACCCGGCGGGGGCGCCAGGTCGGCCTTTCCCCGACAGAGTAAATAATACTCCCTGAGCACCCAAGGGCTGCGGGCCCTGAGGCTCATCTCTTCTTCACAAGCCCCAGGGGGCTGGCCTAGTGCCCCGGAGCTTATCGTTCCCGAACCTTCCATCTCCGCCTCAGGCAACGCAAGGGCTTTGGCCCCCCGGCTTCGAGGTCTCCTCACGAAGCCCGCCTCCTCACAGGGCCCGTCCCTGCTTTCTCTCCCTCCCCGGCGTCACCTCGCACACTGCGGCTGCCGTGCCCTCCATTCCTCGCGGGGAGCAGCAGGGACGCCCCGTCACCCCGGCGGGCCGGAGCTTCGACCGCCCCTCGCGCCCACGCCCGGCAGCTCGAGGCCGTCGCTTCCCGCCCGGCCGCACGCCCCGCCCATCGGCCGGCGGCGCCTGCGCACTAGGCGCCGCCCCGCCCACCAGCCCGCCGCGCCTGCGCACTCGCGCGTCCTCGCCCCCAGCCCAGGCCCCGAGCCGCGGAGCCGCGGAGCCGCGGAGGAGGTGGGCGGCCCCGGGGCGGGGGAGGGTCCGCCGCCGGCGACCGGGCTGGAGGCGAGCAGGAGTGAAGCCAGGCCGCGACTCCTCCTTCCTCCCCGTAGGAGACGTTCCCACGGTCCCACCTGGATGCAGCCCCGGCCGTCCCTAGCGCCCGAGCCGCCGCCCGCTGTCCCTCGGTGCAGAGGGACGATGGTGCCCGCCGGGCTGCGCAGCCTCACCCCAGGGGGGCTGCCCCGCCTGCCCTGGCTAACCTCTGACCCCCAGACTTGGCAGATAAAAATACAGGACGGACGGTTACGGTTAAATTTGAATGTCAAGTGAAAAAAGGAAAATTTTAAAGACTGCGCGTACACTCACTCACATGACCTTCCAGGCTGGTGTCCTGTAGTCTCAGTGGCCTCGTGCCCCGGGATGGCCTCTCCCTAATTGCAGGGTGCTCAGCCAGGCCCTGGCACACCCGGAAGGGGACGCCCACCTGGAAATTGGCCTCTGCCCACGTTTGACTCCAGACTACTACAAAGGCCAGGGCGGGAGCCGGCTCCAGCCGACAGGACCAGCTGTGGGCCTTGCCTCGAGCTGGAAGAAAGCATGTCCTGCAGATTCCAGCTGCTGCACGCAGGGCTGGCTCAGCCAGCGGTGGTGAGAACAACCCAAGGTCAAAAGGATGACCTGGCAGCTTGTTCCTCAGGCAGATGAAAGAAAACTGAAAGAGATGCCTGCCTGGCAAAGAGTTGGCCAAGGAGAAAGGTGGGACAGGGTGTCGGCTACATTCCTGCAGGAAAGATTCTTCCACCACAGCTGTAAGAAGTCAGGATGGGGCAGACGGCGCCAGGTTGCTGGCAGAGCGCCTGCCCGGTACACAGCCTCCTGCTGCTCCTAGGAATGTGTCTCCTGAGAGCCGAATGAGCCTTCTGGCGTCTGTCCAGAGGTGCTGTTGGCCATCTCATTGCTCACCGGGAAACGCCAGAGAAAGGTAGCTTTACTTTCTGGAATAGTCATCCTAATACTATTTTGGACTTGGTAAGAGAGCTGTCATAGGGGAGTGACTGGCGCCTTCCTTTCCCTGGCCCTTTCTTCTGTCCCATGTGACCCCTTTAGGAAGGGGAGTTGCCAAGGGGAAGGGCGCGACCATTTACTAAGTGACGGCCTGTTGTCCAGTACCAGGCTCTTGTCATACATGTTTTCACTCCCACGAGTATGTTGTGAGATCATTGTTCTCTTCACTCTCTGATGAGTGAGAAACCAGGGTGCTGAGGATGACGTGAACATAGTTCCCATGGAGAGTGCTGACTCAGCAGAATGCCCCGCCTCGAGGATGGCATTGGGACTGAAGGGTGGAGGAACAGTTGCCAAAGACAAGTACTTCAGATGAGTTGGTCATCGTGGCGCCCAGCCCTTGCCCTTGGGGTGAACCTTGGGGATGCACAGACAGTGGAACACCCATCCCCATCCTAGAGGCAGGGGAAACCTAACCTAGGCAGTTGGGGACACGACCGAATGTTGGCAGAAGGGAAGGTGGGGGCCTCGGACAGGAGAGTCTCCCAACAGGACTTGCGTAGCGAGGCAGGGGTCAGGCAGGCGTGGTCCTCAGACTGTGCCACGTTGATTCTGCTTTTACCCATCCACCCACCTCAGGATCTACGCTAGTGCTTTATATCAGTTTGGACATCCTGTTTGTTCTGAAAAGAAATTCCCTGTTTGTTCAGAAGAGACCCCACCTGAAATGCCCCAGATCGGTTGTGACCCAAACCCAAGGCTTAACATGAAACCAGAACCGCCTGGGGATGTTGCCCGGTGAACAGGACGTCTGAGGAACTTGGAGCTGGCTTTTCCTCTTGAATGTGTCCTGTCTGTGTGCAGCACCCCTAGACACTCCCTAGGCCTACCCTGTGCTCAGGCTTCCCTGGAGCATTCCAAGGCCTGGGGGAGAGTGACCCTAGGAATTTAGGTGCAAAATAATCCTGAGATCCCCGGTATCAGGCTGATGCAAAAGCCTGTGAGGAGATTCCTTCCCCCAAAAACTAAAAGAGGCTGTTTCCCATCTAGACAGTAGGAAAGGGTTAACTGTTCTCTCGGGTCCTGAGCAATGTGTCCCCCACCGGTTCCCATAACCGGGTTTTCTGAAATGGAGCAGGTCCCGGGGTGCCTCTCCACTAATCACATCCTTGGAAATGGGGCCATGAAGCCCAGATTAGCTCATCCCTTCACCTTCTTGAGGCCTTCTCCACCTGGAGCACAGAATCTGGGGCAGCTTCACTATTCACCTCCGTCTGCTTTCCTGTCGGGGGTCAGACAGGGATATGGTCACAGGGAATGCGAGGTTATGGGGGCACTAGAGGCCGTAGTGATGCTGACTTTTGTGTCGATCCTTGAACTACAGCATTTGTTCTTCCTCATTCTAAGACTTAGGGGCAAAGAAACAATATCCCCCGCCCTCCCCCTGGACAAGGCTGACGTTTGTAGAACTAGGGTATTTTCTTCTTCATCCTCTCCTGTGTCCTTCCTCGCCTTAGGATGACTGTCAAGGGCACGGGATAGCTCCTGTTCTTCCCATTGACAGTCTCCCTTTGTGCAGAGTCGCTCATTTCTCCTCCACTAACAGCAGGTTCTGGGGCCAGCCCAGGAGATTTCATTCCTTTCCTATTAGTGTCCAGTTTCTCCTCTTCCTAGATAACCAATAAAATTGATCTCACAAAGTGGTTCTGCTCTCTCTAACTGGCTCCTCCTCTTTGGGCTGGCCTGGATTTGGCTGGCTGATGTCCACTAGAAGGGGAGTTTTGTTTCGTTTTTTTTTAAAAGATTTATTTATTTATACAAGCACTGGTAGAGTCAGAAGCGCGGGAGGGTGAGAGGATTCACCAGAGCCAGAGCGGGGAGCAGAGCAGGCAGAAGGACCGAAGTACATGGCTGAGGGGAGCAGCGGGCAGCAGGTCTGCGCGCCATGTGGGACCCTCCTCCGGTGGCCGGGAATCGAACCGGCGCCGCAGAGGCTGCGGGCAGCTTCACAAGCCAGCGCTCAACCACTGCGCCACAAGGGAGGCCCTAGAAGGGGAGTTTTCTTTGTGACATAGAAGCCTTGGAAATGGAAACAGTGGTGTAGTCTGGCCACATATGGGCAAGTAAACCTATTGACTCAAAGTCCAGATGGTCAACTTTATTTGAAAGACAAGGAGGCTAACTGGGACAAAGATTCTGCTGGGAGCCTCCTTAAACTGGATACTGATGCCATGTGTTCAGTCTGCGTTCAGTCATTACCCGATGACAGACACAGGGAGGCTTTACAGGAAATGTGTGTAAAGCCTTTTAAGCGAGTAATATGGAAACTGAGTAGAGCTGGCTTTTCACTGATCTCTGAAGTTGATTTGATTTTCATCCATTCTAGTTTTAAGGCCACTCTACCTTCCGTTTCCCCAATTTTCATTCTCACCAGGGGAAGAGACTCTGGGACCTAAAGTCTAAAAGGGTCAGGATGTCTGAATTTTTTTTTCCCATTTTATCACTTACTTTAGGTGTTATGTTCTAGTTTTCCACAACTAAAATAAGAAAAATTCTCCCAGGAATATAGTTAAAATAACATCTGTGAAACAATTTGAGGGTTTTAAAACCTTTAAATTAGAAGAAATCTTAGAAATCATTTAATCCAGTATATCCCAACCAGAGAAGCAGATTTTTTTCCAGTTCATTCCCTTTCCTTCCAACCCTCCTCCAAAATAGCCTCTGTCTACCTCCTTCCTCACCCTCTTCCTGGTATCCGAGGTAGAGAATGGATGTAGCTGGCACAGAATATTTAGTGTTCATGGGGTTGGGGGACGCTGCCTTAACTCATCTCCCTATTTCATGCACCCTGACCCATTGCTATATAGCTTTTGCTTGAATATATCATACTGAGAAATTTGCCACCTTTGAGACAACCCATCCCAGTTTGGGACAGTAGCGATTTGGTAGAGCTTTTCATGATATTGAAATGAAATCTCCCCCACTATATCTTCCACCCATTCGTCCCAGTTCTGCCCTTTGAAGCCACAGAGAATTTACCTAATCCTTTTATAAAGGGGAGTGGAGAATACCCAGGATTGTTATTGTTCACACGTCACAGTAGTTCAGACCGGGCCTGAATGATTGCATTACAGATGTCCTGTGCTTTGCGCACTAGCTGTGTTCCTAAAACATTATATAACTGTGTGTGAATGAAACCATTTTAGACATACTGGGAAGCTGACCATTTAAAAGAAACCCTGTTATCAGTTCTTTCATAAACTCAGGAATCCTTTTGTAAACCAAATAACCACCCACGTTAACCTTTTACACAAATCCAGATTTTCATACATTATGTTTCCCTCAAGGCGAGAGTTGCCGATATGCAAAACCTGTAAAATAATGATGATGACAATAGCTAACATTTACTGAGCCCCACCTGATACGCCTTATTTGATTTCTCACTGCACCTTCCTTCTTTATTTTTTTTGAAAGATTTACTTATTTATGCATACAAAAAATGGGGTGTAGGCCGGAGGTGTGTAGAGGTGAGAGGACTCACCAGAGACAGAGTGGGAAGCAGAACAGGCAGATTAGCTGAAATACACTGCTGAGAGAGAGGAGCAGCAGGTGAAACAGGAGAGGTCTGCAGCGCCATGTGGGTCAGCTCCCTGGCCAGGGATCAAACTTGTGCTGTGGCTGCAGCTAATTTCATAGTGCTGAGACTTAACCCCTGCACCACCAGGGATGCCTGCAGCTTCCTTCTTTAAAACCATCCCCTTTGCTGATGAGGAAACCAAGGCTTAAAGAAGCTAAAGATCCAAGGTCACACAATTAAAACGCAGTTGGCCAGAAGTCCAATGAGATCATAAGACTCCAGAGTCTTGTGTCTCAACCACCAGAACATGTCAGATGCCATTCACTATTGAAATGACGAGCTGTGTCCACAACACAGGTGAAGTAGTCTACCAGACCGAAGCTGGTAGGTTCAAAGCTGTGCACAAAATTGACTCTCTTTGCATCTGGCTCTGTAGGTTTCCCAGCACCTTTTCCAGTACAATTTGATCAAGGGAGCCCCAAGACGCCCATTCAGCTATTAGGATCAGGCAGATGCTGCCACAATGTATTGGGATGTCAGTAAATGCATGACTTTTTTTCTATGTTTTTCCAGCAAAAATGTGTCATGACTTTTCTAACAACCCGGTATTTCAGGCATCGGGATGTGATCAGACAGTTTTTCAAAGGGTTTGTGTACCCCAAGGTTTGTAGAATAAGCTTCTTAGAGGAAAGAAGGGGTTCGTTACTGCCAGGTAAAATTCAAAGTATTGAGAATCATGGTTGATCCCAGCCTTCTAGCTGGGTTAGAATCACTCCAATGGGTTTTTAGACCCAGTTTTTCATGGCGCTTGGGTTTGTAAGTTAAAAATAGTCTGGGAAGGATGGTCCATAAATAAGTTTACAAAACAGTTTTGTATCTAAACTAGACACAGATAAATGGCTGTCATACTTTCATGTCCTCAAATCAGTTCCAATTTCTCCAATTTTAGTCACCAACAGCATATCCTCACAATACTGATGGGCTCGGACCACATCCTCAGTGCTCCCAGAACCCCAAACTTTGTACACTGTCCTCTCCTGTCCTCCATGCCTCCCCCACCCCCCCCCATCTTGACTTGAGACTTTATCCTGGCTCATCTGAACACTTTGACTTTCAAATGTTTGATGATCATTTGCCATTCACCTCTACAGCTGGTGTTCCACTGGCCTCCCAGTCCACAGTAACCTCAGGAAATCGTGTTGGTTTCTAGAAGACACCGAGCAACCAGCACACCTACCCGACCTGTCCTTGTACCCAGCAGGCTTATTTACAATCTCCAGTCATAGTCTCAAGTGAGGAAATGCGGCCTTTAAAGAAAAAAGTCCTCAGCCTAGCATGTCCACCCCTGACTAATGTGCCTCGCCAATTCAAAACAACTTAGTCATTGCAGGTTTTAGATACTATCTGAGGATGCTCCTCCCAGTCTCCTTCTCACGAGGCTTTAGTTTGGGGGCAATGTATCTTAGTGACATCGGGGGGGGGGGGCGGTCTCAAGCTCAAGCCTTCTTCTGCCTCCCTGGCCTGATGCAGCACAGCTTCCTGCCCTTGGCTTGGCCTTGGGGCTTTTTGTGCACCTGCTGTGGGGTTCCCTGGCAAACTAAGCAGTGATTGCTGTGTGGCGGACACAGTGGTTCCCACCCCCGCCCTCCCTGGTGCTACGCAAACTCCATTTGCTCCCAGCCTTGGGCTGTGGGTTTTTTCAGCCCCAGCAGCCCCCGAAGGTCCCTTGACTTCTAGTGCTCAGCTCACTTTCACACTCCTCACAGGGGGTGGGTCCTCAGGAAATTCTCAGATTTCCTGTAATTGTCGAGGAGAAGCGAAGGAGACAACCCAGTGGTCTGTGCTAGAGGATCACAGGTGCATAGGGGGTAGCATGGGGGATAGCGTACATCTTCAGAAGTACGAACCTATACCCCCAAATCATATACAGTGTTGTAAACAAATGTAATCTCAATTTTTAAAAAATGATACAATTCAGAAAAAAAGAAAAGAAAAAAAGAAGCCAAGGAGACCAGGGTTTGGGGGACAAGAGGGTGGGATTGGTAAAGAAATGGAATTTCTCTCACACCTGCTTTGTCGACACAGGCGGCAATGTCATTTCTGCTCTGTGGCGGTTCCCTCTTGTTAGCACAGGGCTCTTTGAGAGACTGTATCTTCTAAGAGTCCCAGGAATAAAATGAAGTATAAGCCACTCTGTCTACTCCTTTTTTGGGGGTGGGAGAACAGGCCCCACTGTTGCATCTAAATTCCTCACTGTCCTCTCCCAATCCTTTTCAACTCTGCTCCAAGCTCAGAGCGCTCTCTTCCCTGTGGAGGGGAAACTCAGTGTTCTTCCAACTCTGCAGCAGGTGTAAGCGCTGAGCCATAGGTTTACCAGACACTGTCTCTTGATATTTAAAAGGAAACTTTTGCAAAAAGAAAGAAAAATCTCCTCTCAAGAGCCTGGCTTTTACAATTTAAAAACTGAAGCTTTTGGGGCCTCCCTGCTGGTGCAAGGGGTTAAGTCTCAGACTATGAAGCTGTCTGCAGCCACTGCAGCATGAGTTCAATTCCAGCCAGGAGCTGACCCACATGGCGCAGCAGACCTCTCCTGTTTCCCGCTGCTCCCCTCAGCAGTGTGTTTCAGTAGATCTGCCTGTTTTGCTCCCCGCTCTTTCTGTTGAATCCTCTCACCCTCCTCACCTCTGGCCTGCACCCCAGTTCTTGTATGCATAAATAAATAAATCTTTAAAAAAAAGCTGGAGCTTTCAAAAACATCTCTGACAAGTTGGTGGTTGGCAGAAGAGAAGGAGGTTAGGGAGTGGGTGAAGAGCTCAAGAGGTAGAAAATTACAAAAAAAGAAGTCATGGCGGTATCGTGTTAAACACGGCAACTATAGTCAATAGTGTTGTATTACTCATCTGCAAGTTGAGCAAACTTAAAAGTTCTCATCAGCAGGAAAAATATGTGTAACTTTTGTGGCGTGACCAATGCTAACTGGACTGACTGGGTGATTGCACACACACATCAAATGATGATGTTGAACACCTGAAGCCAATATAATGTTATATGTCAATTTCACCTTGATTTTAAAAACCTCTGTAATAGAATGTAAAAGATCTAGTTAAGAATTTAAAGAATTTGGGCCTCCCTGGTGGCGCAAGGGGTTAAGCACAGCATTATGAAGAAATCCGCAGCCTCTGCAGCACAAGTTTGATCCCTGGCCAGCCAGGGAACTGACCCACATGGCACAACAGAAATCTCCTGTCTCGCCCACTGCTCCCCTTAGCAGTGTATTTCAGTTAGTTTGCCTGTTCTGCTCCCTGCTCTGTCTCTGGTGAATCCTCTCACCCCTCAAACCTCCGGCCTGTACCCCAGCTCTTGTATGCATAAATAAATAAACCTTTAAAAAAGAATTTAAAGAATTTGACTCTGTTCTTTCTCTATCGCCCCTATGCAAAGGACAGTCTATCTCGAAAGTTATTGCAATTGCTTAAATGTCAGGGGATAGACTGGGGCAAAAGTAATGGAAAACATGTTGATGTGAAAACATGTAGTGTCATCAGTTTACAACTAGGATCCTCCTCTCTCCTGAGGTCCTTTCTGTCCTCCATTCATTTATTGCACAGATCCCTGAGTGTCTGCTCTGCTGGGGATTCAGCCGTGCGGCGGGTGTCCTCTGTTCCCCTTCAAAGCTCACACCTAAGCGAGAACACAGCCAGTGGGCAGTGACCACCCAGCATGGTGCACTCTTCTTGGACCTGTCCCAGGCCTGGAGCCCAAGGAAAGCTTCCCGGAGGAAGCGACACCTGAATTGAGACCTACAGGAGAAGTAGACTCAGGTGAATGGAAAAGAGTTTCTAGCCAGAGGGAAGAGCATGTTTGAAGCCCTACAAACACTGGAAAAACTCCACGGGTTCCTTCTGTCCAGAACATAAGTGTCAAGTGAGGCAGCGTGAGAAGTGGGCGTGCAGAGGTCAGTGGGCCTGCGGCTTTGCGAAGAACTTTGGATTTTATACCCCAAAGGCAAAGGGGAGCCACTGAAGGGTTTTCGGCAGGTGACGGGTCGTTGTAGTGAAAAGACCACTGGAGCGGTAGATACAGTGGCCAGGGGAGAACACAGAAGGAGTAAAGGGCCAAAACGCAATGCCACCACCGATGATATCAACAAAATGAAACAACAAGCAGAAAAGAAACCCACTAAATTAACAAAGGGGAGACCATAGGGAGTTGCAGGCAAACCAGGAGACCGGCAGCTCTCAACCAAAGGAAGAAGAAAATTTCAAGGAGCAGGACAGAGAGACAACTGCTGCCAGAGGAACAGCAACATAGCAATCAGAGGTTGCCATTGGATTTAGAAATGAGATTAGTGAAGAAGATTATTATAAGTAATATTATTGTCCTAGTGAAAGCAGCTTTAATGAGTAGAAGTTGTGTGGGATTAAATCGACCGCATCAGTGCTCATCTATCCCCTTCACTTCCCATCTCGCTCCATGCTGTTATCTTCCCGATGTGTATCTTAAGTCCAGGCCTCCTCTTTAAGCGCCGCACCCAGAAACAGCCGACTGCTCAGTGTCTCCACTTGATTGGTTCAAAGGAATCTCAACCGCCAGGTTCCAAAACCAATACTCTCCCTGCCCAAACCCGGTCTGCTTCCCAATGCCTCATGTCCACAAATGGAGCCTCCATTCTTCCAGGTGCGTAGCACCCCCAGGACAAACCCTATTCCTCACCAACAACCCTGCGTGTCAACCATTGCCACAGCTTGCCATGTCTTTTGGCCTATGTGTTCCTCCATCGCCACTGCCAACATCCAAGTTCAAGCCGCCATCTTGTCCCTCACCCAGATCGCAGTGGTAGCCTCCTAACCAGTGCCTCCCACCAATCTGTGTACTCCTTCCTGTTCGCTCACAGCAGCTGGAGTCCTATTTTTAAAATGCACAGCTGATCATTCCACTCCCTTGCTTCAAATCCTTCAGTAACTGCCTTCAGGATTCTAAAGGCAGGCACCAACACTCTTACGATGACCCAGGAAGCCCAGCGCAATCTAGCTCTTGCTTATCCTCTCAGCCAAAATTCACCACACATCCCCTCCTGCCCTGTGTTCCCTCGCTCTTTTCTGTCAGCTTCTCACATGCCTCACGCAGCATCAGGCCGTGCAAGCCGTGTCCCTGTAGCGAAGAACATGTCTCAAGTGTCAAGCTGGGCTAAAACTCCAGCTCCACCCCTGTCTGGTTGAAAAACCCTGAAAAAGCACTTAAATTCTCATTGCCTTCCTTTCCTCATCTGTAAAATGGGGTTACTATTTACCTTGTGGAGTTGTATAAGAATTAAATGAAACTACAGGTATAGAATGCTAGAAATTTAGCCCCCAATTAATGTTAGTAACTGCTGTTATTCCCTATCCTACCTGGTTAATGCTCAAATATCAATCTAGCGCAAATGGCCTGAAGTGGTTCCCCACCCCAACTCGCTAAGCAGGCTATGACGTTGTTAAATGATCACACAGCATCCTGAGCATTTCATCCACAACGTTCGTTGTGCTTTGTGATTATCTCCATGAGAGTTTCTTTTATTAATTTCTGCAGCCCCACTAGACTGTCAGCTCCAAGAGGCTAGAAAGTGTCCATTTTTCTCACTGCCAGATCCCTAGATCACAGGTTAGTGCCTGGCACAGAAACCAGGTGGTTTCTGAATGAATGATTGAGTGAGTGGGAGGCAAGAAGGTGGAGCCAATGAATTTAGATGATTCCAGAAGATTGTGATCACAAACAGTAATGGCAATCCATGGAAGGGACCAGGGTTTCTCACTAATTTTTTGAGCTGGCATATCCTTAAGCATGTCTCAGTGCTGGTGGGAAGCAGCCAGGAGAGAGGGAGCTCGCCAGAAGGAGTGAGAGTCATGAGGCTGTGGGAGGGGGTGGGTCTTCGGGCAGGAGCCAAAAGAATTCTCAGGCAGAAGGAGAGACACCTCTTCCGCGGTTTGGGAATGAGAGCTGAGAATTCATGTATGTTTGTAGATCTGGAACCAGCAAGTCCTACCAAGACCTTTCCGTGAATCTTGGTCACGTAAGCAGGAAATCTGGATGCTCCGAGAAGCTCAGCATGCTTGGTGGACATCATTTCATTCACTTTGCCACCCAAGAGAAAGGGAATCATACGTTTTCTTCATCATTGACTGTACTGACGCACTAAAGAGCAAAATAACAAGTTTCCAAAGCAACTCAGTAACAGAGCGGAGACAAGCTGATCTCAGTGTTCCCTTACTGAGCATGCTTCCTCCCCCAATTGGGAAACAGGATGGTAAAGGAAAAAATATATATATGGTAAAATAATAATGGTTGCGTGCTGGACACGAGTCTAGTATTCTATCTGCCATAACTTGTTTGATCATTGCATTATGATATCATGTTACAGGTGAGGAAAGTGAATCCCAGGGAGGTTAAATAACTTGCCCAAGATCAACAGCTAGTAGGTGGAAAGACTAGGTTTTGAACCCCAAGAGTCTGACTCCAAAATGGATGCATTGAACCACTCTGGTTTCCCCCCTCCCCAGGAAAAACAGGTTAGGAATCAGAAGACCTGGTGTTTCTATCACGAACTAACTCTCTGAACTTGGGCATTCAGTTAGGTATCTGGACATCAGTTTGCGCATCAATACAATGATAAGAAGAATGTTTACCTTACGAGGCTTTTAAAGGATTATAGAATGTATGGTGGGGCCTCCCTGGTGGCGCAAGAGGTTAAGCACCACACTGTGAAGCAATCCGCAGCCTCTGCAGCACAAGTTTTGATCCCCGGCCAGCCAGGGAACAACACACATGGCGCAGCAGACCTCTCCTGTCTCCCCTCTGCTCCCTACAGCAGTGTATTTCAGTCGATCTGCCTGTTCTGTCCCCCAATATGTCTCTGGTGAATCCTCTCACACCCCCGCATCTCTGTCCTGTAACCCCAGTTCTTGTATGCATAAATAAATAAATCTTTAAAAAAAAAAAGAATGTATTGCGCTCATCATGATCATGATCGTGATGGTCATGATCGCAGGCTGCGGAGGAGACCCCGAGTCCCCACAGTAGCACAGGAGCAGCAGGTGGGAAGTCCTGGCTCCTCTGCGGCATCAGCTGATTCTGCCCCATCAGCTTTAACATCCCTGACCAAGGCTCCCTGTGGCTGGGAGCAGTTGCGGCCTATGTCCTCCTCTTTGATTCCCCAGCCAGAAGGAGTGACTGTTTATTTTAAAAATACATAATAAATAGCCTGAATGACAGCTCCTGGGAGGGACAGCCCAGCAGGCCAATTTCCAGGCTGCTGGTGGAATCACTGTTCCAGTTTAGAGATAGAATCAGACCATCAGGGCTAGAAGAGAACTTCAAGGTCATCTTCCAGTGCGGTTCCCTGACCCCCTCCCAACCCATTTTACAGACTAGGAAAACTGAGGTCAGATAGGTGGGATGATACTCGTTACGAGTGGCAGCACTGGGTTCTTTTTTAACCTTGAAAATGCCTTCAAGTGGGTTTAAATAAATGATATCAACTCACCAAAATCATATCTGAGAAGTACTTGAATACCTGTGTCAGTGTGCATACCTGTTCAGAACGAGGTGAAATTCCAAAATCCCACTGCCACCTACAACTAAAACTGCAAGGCAATAATCCGTGGGAAACCCATTCTTCCGCGGCTCTTACTTGGCCCCGTGAGACGTTCCCCCGGTGAAAGGGGAACGTGCCCAGCTCCTCAGGGGCACGGTAACCTGATGGGGAAGCTCAAACTGCGCTTCCCCAGCCCCAGTCTATGCTTCCCAGCCGGCGGGAGCTGAGTTTCCTGGCCTGGGAGAAGAGTGTCCCCCTCTGAGGCGCCGAGTAGGTGTGGAGGTCACCGGAGAGGATAAGCCTTTGGCACCTGCCTGGCGCGCTGTCACTTTGCTGTTATCTGTCCTTTCCTCTCCAAGCAGAGCGCCCTTCCGCTTGGCTGGGAACTTAGACCTTAGACCACTCAGACACGAGGGAACCCCGCAGAAGCCCAGCTGCGCGGGGCCTGGAGCGGCCCGTCCCTCCCCCGCCCCCCCAGGCGGTGAGTAGGCTGGATTCCGCTTGATAAATGAGAGGCGCTGAGAAGGCGCTGCGAGCAGCTGAGCACCGTTCCCGGAGCCGCCGCGGCGAGAAGGCGACCCCCCGCCCCGCGAGCATGGAGCCGCTCTGGGGCCGCGCGCCGGCCCGCCTGCCCGGAGGAGGACGGGAGGGCGAGCGGCTGGACGAAAGAAAGGCTTAAGGGGAGATGGACCGGGGGCGTCCAAAGAGCAGCGTCTGAAAAGGAAACAGGCCGAACCTCGGGAAACCTCCCGGGCGGTGAGTGCCCTCGGGGCGCACGGCGCGCCCCGCGGACGCGGCTCCGGCCGGGGCGCGGCGGGGGTCAAGGTGCGGCCCCAGCAGCGGAGACCCGAGGCCGCACCCGACAGGCCGGGGCGCGGCGGGGGGCCCCGGTCGCCCGCGGGTGGCCCGGGGTCGGCGGGACCGGAAGGCGCAGTCGCGGGGCGCCCGCCCGCAGGGGCCGGGGCGGGGGTCGGGGGCGGCCGCGGAGCCGCCGGCGCGGGCCCCGGGGGAGGTCGGCGACCCCGGGCGTGGGAGCGGCGGGGAGCCCCGAGCGGGGCCGCGGTTGCCATGGCGCCGCGCGGGGAGGGGGCGACTCGGGCCCCGCCCCGGCCCCGCGGGGCGGCGGGCTCCAGATGGTCCCGGGCCTCCCGCGGGAGCCGGCGGCCTGCGGCAGGGGAGGCCATTGTCCTCCTTCCGCGGCGCCGCAGTCCCGCCGCTCGCGCCCGCGCGCCGCCACGCGCCCCGCCGCCGCCGGCCCCGCGCGCCCCCCGCGCCGCTCGCGCCCGGTGACAGCGCCCGCCGCCGCCCGCCGAGCGCCCCGCGGCCGCCGCAACCGCCCCTCGCGGCCGGCTGGGCGCGGCGACGACCGGTGCGCCCCGCCCCGCGCCCTGCCCGCCCGGCCGGCGCTCCGCGCCCAGGTAGGTGCCGGCCCCGGGCCGCTTTGTCCCGGCCGGCGGGGCGGCGCGCTTTGTGCAGCCGCGCGCGGGCGGGGGGCGGGCGGGTCGCGCCGGCCGGCGGGGCCGGGCGCGGCGGCGGGGCCTCCCCGGGCCGGGCGGAGAGTCCGGGGGAGTTGCGCGGACGGTCGCGCCCGCCTCGGGCCGGCGGGGCTCGCGGCGTGGGTGACAGCGCCGGCCGGACGCGCCGCAGGGGCGGCCCGGGGACCGGCCGGCGCCGGGCCAGGCGCTGCGGACCCGCTCGGCGCCTCGCCGGCGTCTGCGAGCCGGGCTGGCGGGGGGCGCCCTGCGGAGCCCCCCTGGGGGCGCACTCCGCGCCCGCCCTCGGGCCCCCGCACCGGTGCGAGAGCGCGAGCGGGGGGCCGGGCCGCCCCGACACCCGCCGCGGGAGGACGGAGCCCCTCGCCGGCCGCGGCGCGCGGGGGAGGGTGTCCGGGGCCGGGACCTCCGGAGGGTTTGGGGGGCTCGGCGGCGCACGGAGCTCCCGGCCAGGCCTATCGCTGGGCGTTCGACTGGAGCGCCGCGCTCGGCTTCTCCCCTCCGCTCTGGCTCGGAACTACCCCCACGGCGCCGCCTGCGCCCGGAGATGCAGGCTCGCCCCTGTCCTAACCTGCCGCGCGCCTCCGTGGGCTGCGGCCCGGCTGCCCTCCGCCCCTCGCGGGCGAGCTGCCACCATTCCAGCGCGGCAGAGCTGGCCCCTTCAGGCATGGGCAGGGTCCCCTTAAACCAGTTCTCCTTGAAGGTGAAGTGGGCAGAGAGAGCTCCGCATAGGTTTTAGCAACCTCTTGGCATATTCGGAAGAGCAAAGGATTTGGGAGGAAAAGGGCGAACACAGATCTTGGATTTGGCCCTTGGAGAAACTGATGTGACTCCTCTGTGACGAGTGGGTGTGGGGACGCGAAGGGCCGAGCACGGGGGTGAAAATTAGTCTGAATGATTCTGCCCGGGGTGCAGGACCCTGAAGGAGAGGCTCAAGCAAACATCCACCCACTCTGCCGCCCAGTGCCTCCATTCCTGGGTGGGCAGACAGCACCGTCTTTTATCAGACACACGGCCTTGGGGGAAGGAGCTGGGGTTTTGTTTCTCCTACCAATTCTCTGCCCTGGATGCGTCTTTCTTTTGCCTTCCTGGGAGCTGAGTTTATTGTCATTTCTGTCCCCTCCATCTCTCCGCCAGCCCACTCATACTCTGAGTCCAATAAGATTTTCACTTTGCCAAAGTCCCCATGTCTTCTAATCTATTATTCATCCAGCTGTCAGTGGTTCCGCTCTGCCTCCCGCCCTCCATCCGAGCATCTGTGCGTGCCTGTGCCGGCCAGGGGCCCGGCCTGTCTCTCTCTAGAGCCCGCTCCACCCTCGTTCTCCTACCTCAGCACCAGACACTTATAGCTCTTTGTAGGTCTCGGGGCTTCTGAAGGGAAGTTATATTCGAGTTTAGCATAGGAAAGGGCCCGTGGGGACCCAGAAGCTAACCTCAGGTCACACTCACCCCTGAAACTTGCGTCTTCTCTGCCGTCGCTCCTCTAACCGATTCCCGCTGCTCCGCGTCTTTGGACATCCTCCAAGCGTGGTCCCCAGACCGGAAGCTTTAGCACCACCTGCAAATAGATTAGAAATTCAAATTCCCGGTCCCCACTCCAGATCAACTTAATCAGAAAACCTGGGGGCAGGGCTTATAATGACCCATGTTTTACTCTCCCTCCAAGGTCACTCGATTCATGCGAGCTTGAGAATCCCTGGTCCTGAGCTGTGGATTGCAGCCCTCGGCGTGCCCTAACCGGGGAGCAGAGCCTCTTCCCCTAACCCATTTCCAGGAGCTTTTCTCTAGCCCTAAGAAAGACACTCATTCAATGGCAAAAGAAAAAGAAAAAAAAAAGACTATGGTCTCTTCATTCAGTAACTCTTTATTGAACCTATTGCACGGGCTTGGAAAACACAAACACAAGTAAAACACGGCCCTGTCCTCCACGGGTTAAAAGCAGAGCCGGCAGAGACACATAAACAACCGACTCTAATACAATGTGATAAGTGCAGTAATAGCTGCTCCCTGCATGCTGTGGGGGCACAGCGGAGGGAGAGACAGCGCTCCGAGGGAGGTAAAGAATTAATCAGGAGCAGGATGTGGTGAGGGAGGAATTAGGATACAAGGCAGGCTCGGTTGGGGTTGGCAGGGATAGAATTTCTAGCTTTACACGTGGGCTACGGGGTGGAAGGGAGGGGGGCGGCGGCAGCCCTCCAGGATCGACCCTGGGCTGAGCAGGCTGCACCCAGCAGCGCTTGGCATGGAACTGAGCAGGACCCGTGCTTGTGGCTGGCAGGAGTTGGCTTTATGCCAGTATGAACTATAGAAGCTACCTGGACCTGGCCTCGAGGTCAGCGGCTAAGAATAAGGTGCTGGCCAAACTGTCATCTGGAGTAGCTGCCGTAGTGCCCTACTCACGAGGCCAGAGTTCGCGGAGCCACTGAGGAGGGTCGGGCTGACAGTTCTCCAGCCTAGAGACAGGGGTTCTTGGGGATGGCGGGGACTGGGGGGCCTGAGAGAATGTGGGTGTGGAGAACCAGATTATAGGGGAGGAATGAGACACTTCGTGATAAGAAACCAGAGCGGGCTGTAGGCAAAGAAACTCACATAGAGAACTGCAGAGCCTGGAGGTGGTGACAGAAGACAGAGCACATCGTCCACCAGGCCAGGGGGCCGCGGAGCCCACTTGCTTAACACCGAAACTCAGAGGCGCAGAGATAAGGCCTCAGAACCACCGTGCTTGAGGAAGCCAGCGAGCTCTGCTCACGTGCAAGATCATGGGAAGACACCCTGGGGCCCCGGGGGATCTGCAATCTATGGACTTCAGTGCCCTCTTACTCCTTATCTCTGCGGCCCCGTCTCTGGAGACTCAGGACACAAATCACGTAACCTCGAGTTAGACTTGGCCAGAGGAGCATTAAGCAGCTACATTTCTGTTTGGGAGGAGACTCCAGCTCCCCACTTTCTCCCCAAAGGTGTCGGGTTCTGCAGAGTTTCTAACAGCTGGACCTCCCTGGGAGGTCAGGATCCCGTGCTGGGAGACCCCACGGAATCCTCGGGGTGGATGGGCAGGAGGAAGTCGCACCCGCACATGTGTAGGTTTCGTGCGGCTCACAGGGGCCCCAGGGACAGTCGTCGGGACCCAGGGTCAGACCGTCTGCTCTGATAAGTTTCTGCTCTTCGTCGACTACAGAGACAGGAAAGCAGAGCTGGGAAACCTCGGGAACATCCAGGGGGCAGGCAAACAGTAGTAGGCAACCTGGCTGGGAAGGGAAGCCCCGGGGCACTGGAGGAACCCACTCTGTTCCTTTTCAACAGCTTGCTGACCCCACGGAACACTCCTGGGGGCTGGCGGTAGGGGGCAGTGACTCCTGACCAGCGGGGAAAGGGTGGTGGAGGCAAGGTTGGGGGGCACGGGCAGCTCCAGCAGGGAGTCCGAGCACTGGATGTGGGCCTCCAGGAACGCGGCCTGAGCATGACAGCCGTGGGAATCCCTGATCTGCAGGGCCCAGGGAAACTCGGTGACACAGGCTGGGGACCCTGCCTGCTCCCCTGTGCAGAGGCTGAGTATTAGGCGACTTGTTCAGGTCAAACCTTGTCCCCAGCGCTCTTTGCTCAGGGTGACTCAACCGTGCCCTAGAATTTATTTTTATATAAATATTTACAGAGCAAATTCAAAGACTGTTGGGATTTAGGGGGAATGATGAATTTTGAAGAAGAAAGGATCCTATGCTTGGTGAAATCAGGCTCTTTTCTGTTACAGGGAACGAGATGCTCAGGCTAGAACCTCAGACCTTAGCTCCCCCGCACCCCTCAAGCACAACTCCCGTGGCAATCCTGGGAGCCTTTTCTCTTCAGGAGAAAGAGGAGGGGCTGACTGTGCTGACCTCCACATGGGTCGCGCTTCACAGAGCCAGTTAACGACCAGAGCAAGTTGAGCCTTTGTGTGTCCACGGGACACACCTGCCTCCCGTCCACAGCTCACCCCCTTCCCCTTCCTCCTTCCCAGAGGCACACGGAGGTTCTCCACACCTCCAGAACCAGACAGGGCGCCATCAAGCCCTGACCCTAGGAGGGGACGCTCAGGGTTAGCGTGTCTTTGTGTTGGAGAGGCCCTGGGGAAAGGGGAGGTGCACAATTTGAAGTTCTGATGAACTCACAGGCCTAGCCCCCTCTGTTCCCCGGAATGGCTGTTGATTGCCAAATTACATGAGAACTTTGGACTGCTGAGGTCGTGTGTGTGTGTGTGTGTGTGTGTGTGTGTGTCTCATCCCTAGCAGCTAACCTGAAGCTCCTCTGCTAGTTCTGAGAAAGGCAGCCTCTGCATGACTTAGAGCTGTGAGTAGGGCGGGCAGCCTGGCCCAGGAAGGGCGTGAAGGGTGCTCCTCTCTCAGGTGCTCCAAGGGACTCCAAGAAGTTGGAGGAACATGTAAATGTTGTGACTAAGACACTGTTCCATGGAGTCTGCAGGAACCTGACTTTAACACCCAGTTCTGCTCCTTCCACTGCCATGGTTTTGGGGTGACTTAACCCCCACCATGCCCCTTCCTCATCTATGAAATGAGGGTGGCGATGGATTCTCGGCCCCGGGGGATGTGACAAGGTGTGCGTGTAAAGGACGGGACACATCACAGCGGACACATACCCCGCACCGCTCAACTCCTCCTGTAGCCAACAGGGAGAGAGCCGCCCTTGCCCTCCCCAAACGCCCGAGCTCACCATCCAGACTTGCCTGCGCCGGCCACAGCCTTCCTGGCGCATCACAGATGCATCCTAGCTTGAGAGTCGGAGCTGAGTCCATCTCAAATCGCCTCCAAGCTATAGGATGCCACCTTGCCTGGCGTAGGGCCGGAGGCCCGTGTGTGGAACTGGGAATGAAAGAACTGGTTTCTACTCATTGTTGGCCCCAGCGCTCCAGGCCGGCTTCCTGCCTTACCCTGGTTTATACACTGCCGTTCTGAACCACGCTGGAGCCCATTCCACTCGCAGCCCCAGCTCTGCCCACTGTCCCTCTCTGCCCCGAGACCCTGGACGCCTTCCTGTCCTCTCTGTCAACTTGTGATGCTGCCACCTTTCTGCTGCCCTTCTGCTTCCCCACCGTGGCTTCCCCTCCCCTGGGGGCTGACTTCCATAGCCAAAAAAAGACCCACCACACGTTATCCATAGGGGACTGGAGCTGATCTAGAATAGGAGGGCCTGGGGTGGAGGCGTGGTGGCCCCGAGGTGCCCCTCACGGCCACGTTCTCCCTGGCAGGAGCAGGCAGCCACCCACCACCATGAGCAGCACCCTGTCGCCCACGGACTTCGACAGCTTGGAGATCCAGGGCCAGTACAGCGACATCAACAACCGCTGGGACCTGCCTGACTCGGACTGGGACAATGACAGCAGCTCCGCCCGCCTCTTCGAGAGATCTCGCATTAAGGCCCTGGCAGGTGAGATCAGGGGAGGCCCAGGTGATGCGGGGCACTGGGGACAGGAGCTTAGCATGCAGGATCCTGTGACTTCACGGCAAGACCAATGCTCTTTCTAAGCCGGATCCCCTGACCAAGCCCCCGGCCCCCAACTCCATCCTCAACCTCAGCCACAAATGTCCTGCAATCCAGAACACCCCCGCCTCCTGCTCCCCAAGCACAGCGAAGTCGAGCTACCCTGGACTCACTCTGTCCCTCTGACTCACTTCCCAGCCTCGCCCCTCAGTCCTGCTCCCCAATTCTTGTACTGTTCCGTCTCCCCTTACTTTTGACCTCCCCTTACTTTTGACCCCCCTTCCTAGTCCTTGATCTCCACTGTCCTCTCTCTTACCTGTTCTCCCTCCCAGTCCATTATCCCCTGCACCCCCACACCTGTGCCTTCCACCTGCCTGCTCCTCCCGTCCTGTCATCTACCAGTGCCCGCAGCAGGTTTTCTCTGCCCCCCGCTGGTTTCCGCAGCCAGCCATCCTGAGGTTTGCTCTCCACCTGCCAGCCTGGCCCCTGCCCTCCCCTACGGCCCCAGGCTCACCCCATCAGCAGCTCTGAGTACAAACAAACCCGTCAGACGGCCTCCCGGCGTGCTGGGGAGGGGTTACCATGGCAACAAGAGAGTGGCTGCCACCTGACACCACCAGCGGCTGGCGTGGGGCTGAGTCACCCACTCACCCCAAGGCCACCCACCCAGCTTGGCTTCCCTCCTCCATCTCACCCTGGTCTTTTCCACTGACCTGCCCACCTCCCAGCCCAGTGCAGAAGGAGAGATCACAGCACTCTCTCCTAGGGGCAGTGCCCCTGGCAAGGGCAGAGTGGCACCGGGAGAAGGGCCACACTGAGGGAACTGGCTCCCAAAGCTGGACTCACTTTTTACAGGATCACCCAGGGGCGTTTTTAGAAATACAGGTTCCCAAGCACCATCCTGGACACACTGACTTAGTCTTGGGCTGTATGGTTTTGAAGTCAGGACTTTTGAAAAACTTTCCAGGAAATTCTTTCCAGCCAGCCTGGTAGCAGTGTGAGGACAACAGCTTGAGGAGCCCCGTTGTGGCCCTCGTTTCTGGGAGTCCCTTATCACTTCTTCCTGGGCCTCTCTGTCCTGGTCGGGTCCTCAGCGTGGCTGGTGACACACTCCCATCAGACAGGAACAGGTGTGAGTTATGGAGTTTCCCTCACACCCTGATTCGGGGTGCGTGCAGCCGCTAGAACTGTCAGGATGTCTTCACATGCACCACGTGTGCCCCCTGGACAGCACGCAGGTCGCAGGTCGCCTGCTCTCCCGCCTGGATCGGGCTCTGGGGAAGAGGTCTGTCCATAGGGGCCTCACAGGGGCGGGGCCTGTCGTGCTGTATGCACGAAACTGGGAGGGGCTGAGCAGGCTGTAAGTGACACAGGGAGCTGGGAAGGGAACCCCAGCCCAGCGGGGTTGCATGGGGGGCCTGGTGGGTCCGGCGGCAGGCAAGGAGCCGGCAGGGAAGGTGATCGGGACAAGCAGGAGGAAAACTCTTCTTCCACAGATAAGGAAACACCCAGCAGTGCTGGCCGGAGGGCTGAGCTGGCCTCCAGGCTTCCAACCTTCCTCTTTCTGTGCTCTCTGAGCTGGGGATCAAAGCATGTCCTGAGGGGGACCTCCCCGGCCACTTGTCTGCACACCTGCAGACCTCTGGAAACTGGAGCTGGCTGTGGGCGCCCCCTCTTTCTGTGGCTCTGCTGGACGCTTAGGTGGCTGGGGCCTGATGGGCAGGTCTCTAAAGCACTGGAGGTTCCCTCCTCCGCCCCCGGGGCCTGGCCCTGCCCCAGCCGGCCGCTCCGCCTCCCGCCCCTCCCCCGGCTCCGTCAGACCTGTTTGTCTGGAGCTGCTGGGTCTCCTCTCGCACAGCCAGGTGTGCCAGGCTGACTTGTCCCGGCGTTCACACATCCTGAAACTCCTTGTCCCGCTCCTTGAAACTTCTACTATCCTTGAACCTCCCCCCTCACCCTACGGGGGACCCCGGCCTCTCGGGATCCCAGGCTCCAGGGGAGCAGAACTTTGCCGCCCAGCCCGCGTGCGCGGGCAGAGCATGGACGCTGGGCCCCGGGCCGTGTAGGCGGCGGCAGGCAGCATGAATGGGAACGGCGTGAGCAGGGGGCATGGGCCCGGCCTGAACGGGGCTGGCGAGTTTTACTATGAGGCGGTGGAGGGGCCCCAGAGCCCCGGGGGCCTCCTGCTCTCCCCAGCTGCCTTCATCAACCCCGCTCAGCACGCCAGCGTGCTGGAAGGACGCTTCAAACAGCTTCAAGGTGAGCCGGGGAGGTGGGGGGTAGAAGGGGCCTGGGGGCGCGGGAGCGGAGCAGGGCACAGCCCAGGCCTGGGACATCCTCTAACTCCGATGGCTGGGCCGGGAGACAGTGGACGCGGGAGTAATTACGAGTGGCCAGGAAATACTTGGATGGGGGAATCTGGGGCCTGCCGGTAGGGACTATGGGGGGCCCGGTGCCCCTGCCAGCCTGGTACCCCCCTGGGTGCAGAGACCTGTGTGGTACCCACCCAAAGGTCAGGACCACAAGCCCTGAGGCCCCAAAAAGCGGAGTCCGGTGTCAGTGGATGGGGGTGCTGTCCCGCCAAGGCAGTCCCATTTGGGTGGGTTTGGAGGGGAAGCGCCCGCCGGGATGGTCGGGGAGGAGAAGAGGCGAGTAAGCCAGGAGGCCGAGGGTCCTGGGGCGTCAGTGATGCCCCAGGTTCCCACGCGAGTGTAAGTGTGCGAGGCAGTGTGTGTGGAAACCAGAGTGTGGCAGAGTGAGCTGGAGCGGACAGCTGGGGGTCTGAGCTGGCGTGTGTTTTTCCGCACACCGGTGTCCCCGGGTATTTCTGGGAGCCGCTGGTTTTCGGGGGGAGGGGGTAGATGTTATCGATGCTTTGTGACCCTAGACCCCGTTGTGGTCCCGGCTGTGCACACTTTCCTCCTGCCGACTGTTCTTCCCACATCTTCCCCGTGTGTTCCCCTTGTGTGCCAATATGGCCTCGCCCTGTGTGCCCAGCATCAGGGGGGCCCCCCTGGGTCCAGCTGGGGCCGATGCTCCGGGCCATCCTGAGGCGGGCAGGCCCGCGGACCTGACTAGGGGACCGCAGGCACCCTGGCTGCTTCCACAAGTGCTGCATAGCATCGGGCCACCCCTGCCCTGGTAGAACGCGGGCTTGGCCCAGGCTCAGGGCTGGGGTAAGAAAGACAGGACCAGACATGGGCGTGCCGCTGAGTTTTATGGGTGAGGTGCGTAGGAATGTGAGATTAAGGGGTGAGTCCTTTTAGTTTTTGAGATGCGGGCGCTGAGATAGAAACAGAGGTGACTCTTCCGGATGGGTCCTCTCACAGGCTCCTCCGTGGGGAACTGGCAGAAACCAGTGCCTGGAGCAGCTTCCTAAGCCCAAGCCACCTCCCCAGCCCAGTCCTGAGAACGTTGCAAGAGTCTAGTTCTCCCTGGAGCCTGACAGCATCCCTTCAGCCGCAGCTCCCCCTGGGGACCAGCCAGGAGGACTTGGTTTCTTGGCTTCTTTTTGGAGATGAGCCCCTACCTCTGAGGGGCTTGTTCCCCACCCCCCCAACCCTGTTTCTTGGGCTCTCCGTTGGCCCTGCTCCCAACTTCCCAGGTCTTGTTTTCCTTCCCAGCGTTGGAATGCTGCTGAGCTAGGGCTGGATCCGCTTGTAGCCAATCAAATGACCTCGCCCCAGAAGTAGCGTTGCCCGCCTTTCCTCTAAACCACCCCAGGAGAGCAAGCTGGCCCACGAGGCCTGCAGCCTCTGTAATGTCACGTCCTGCTAATGACCACTTGGAAGAGCCGCTGCTGTAATTGCTGTCCACACCCTGTCCTTTGTGTGCCGCCGTCCCTCCCGTGGGTCCCGAGCCACGCAGTTAGATCGCACCCGTCCTAACAGGAACCCTCGGGAGCCGTCCCGGGCAGGCTCCTACGCACTCTGTTAATCAGCGCAGTAACCCACTGAAGGCGAAAGTAACGCGTCCAGTTTACAGATGAGGGAAGCGAGGCTCGGAGGGAGGCGGCCCCAGCATTACTCACATTGTTACATGGCAGAGGCCCGGTCCTGGCCCCAGCGCCTCCTGCGTGCCCCCTGCTGCTGGTTTCTCTCACGCGCTCTTCCCGAAGCCTGCTTTCTGCCTCTCATCTTTGGCCTTTACCTTGCTGCTTCCCCAGCTTTTTGAATTAGGGGTTTTTCTCCGGCCTGTCTTCCGGGCCCCTCCCCATTCCAGCCTGGCCTCCTGGCCTCTCAGCGTCCCCACCCCCACACCTCCCACGGGCGCACCCACTGGCATTTAGAAGCAGGTGCCAGGTGCGCGCAGGGCAGACACGACCCCCTGTTACTGCCACAGATGAGCGAGAAGCCGTGCAGAAGAAAACCTTCACCAAGTGGGTGAACTCTCACCTGGCCCGCGTGACGTGCCGGGTGGGAGACCTGTACAGCGACCTCCGGGATGGACGAAACCTCCTGAGACTCCTCGAGGTGCTCTCGGGAGAGACACTGGTGAGCTGGGCCCTGGGCAGGAGGAGCCCGAGCAGCCCCATCCAGGGACCACCGTGGGTGGGGCCAGCCCTGCTTCGGGGGCGGCTTCATTTGAGCAGCTTTGCTGCGCGGATTAAATAGGAGCGCTGCTTCGTGGCAACAGGAACAGTGGTGCCATTGAACACATTTCCTTTCCCACCCACGCTGGGTGCACGTAATTCCCTTGGGAATCTTAATCTGCCCCAAGCCTATCCTCAGCCTTAGCTTTGCCTCCATGAATTGGGGCCCAGCCCCGCCGGCCCTGTGCTCCCAGGCAGGGCCAGGGGGAGGTGTGAGAAGCAGGGTTCTGGGAGGGCTCGGAGGGGAGGAGTTGGCCCATGGTCCCACGCCCTGGCCTCCGCTGTCCCTCCCCAGCCAAAACCGACCAAGGGCCGCATGCGGATCCACTGCCTGGAGAACGTGGACAAGGCGCTGCAGTTCCTGAAGGAGCAAAAAGTGCACTTGGAAAATATGGGCTCCCATGACATTGTGGACGGAAACCACCGCCTGACGCTCGGGCTGGTCTGGACCATCATCCTGCGGTTCCAGGTGCCCAGTACCCAGTTAGCCAACACGCCGGTGCTGCTCTGGACAAAGATCGAGGCTCTGGGACCTTGGGGAGTAACTCACAGTTGCTGTGATACCAGGCCCCAGATGGGCACTGTCCTCAAACAGGGCAGAGGTGGGGCAGGGCTGCCCGCCTGCAGTGGCACGCTCCCTGGGACTGGCCTGTGTGCTGGTCAAGGGCAACAGGACCCCACGTGGGCCCTGAGGGAACTAGGGGTTTTACAGACCAGTCCCTCCTACAAAGAGTTTGAGAACTGCCTTTGGGGTCTTGTTGGCAGCCCCCTCCTCTGTCTCGATTCTGCTGGACTCTCTCAAAAGAACAGCCACCTTCTTACGCCCTGAGCACAGCCAGGCCGGTGTCCCAACGCCACAAGAGCTCCCCCCACCCCCCAACACCAGCTCCCCTCAGCCCTGAGCCAGCTCTGTCAGCTTCAACTTTGAAACATGTGCTTGTGGCGGCGCTGCTGCTCCCCACCCCGGCGCACCCTTCCCTGAGGGCTTCCACTCCAACTGCGTGCCCACCTCCCTGCCTCAAATCCCTGGTGTTCCGTGCTCACTCACCCAGGATGGAAGGTCCCCAGGGGCTGCCCCTACACCCCATGCAGGCGTCCAGACAGCCCCATATCCCTGATCACCCGAGCCCCTGGCAAGGGCTGAGTACCAGCTTCCTTCCCTGCTAGATCCAAGACATCAGCGTGGAAACAGAAGACAACAAGGAGAAGAAGTCAGCCAAGGACGCCTTGCTGCTGTGGTGCCAGATGAAGACCGCGGGGTGAGGCGGCCGGGCCAGGCCCTGCAGGGAGGCCGGGGGCACAGAGCTGCGGGCCCTGGGCGCACCCCTTTTCTGCCAGCAGGGGGCTGAGACAGGTGTCCCTCCTCCCAGGAGCTGGCCCTACTCACTGCTATCCTGCTCTGTGCTACAGGTACCCCAACGTCAACGTGAATAACTTCACCACCAGCTGGAGAGATGGGCTGGCCTTCAACGCCATCGTGCACAAACACCGGTACGTGAGGTGGCCATGGTGGGCGGGGCGTAGGGGGGGCGCCTCGCTGCATTGAGAGCTTAAATGGGGGGGCAGAGCAGTGGGTAAGGGTTTGGGAAGGCTTGTTCTGGACAAGATGGAGTTGGAGGTGGGGACTTAGGGATAAAGAACTGAGTGGCTTTACTTTTCCTCGTAAGAGTCTCATCTCACCTGACCCCTTCTCAATGTACCCCCGTCCCCCAGGCCAGACCTGCTGGACTTCGAGTCCCTGAAGAAGTGTAACGCTCACTACAACCTGCAGAATGCTTTCAACGTGGCTGAGAAGGAGCTAGGCCTGACGAAGCTGCTGGATCCTGAAGGTAGGCAGAGCCATGTCAAAAAGAGGCCGTGGGAGAAGATAGGAGGCAGATGTGGGGGTGCCAGGAGCCGAGGGTGGGGAGAATGGGGTGTAACTGCTGGTGAATGTGGGGATTCCTGGGGGGAGGATGAAAATGGCTGGGAACAAGACAGTGGTGAAAGCTGGGCAGCCTTGTGAATATGCCAAAACCCCTGGACTGTATCCTTTAGAAGGGTGAATTTTATGGTCTGCAAATTTTACCGCTTTTGCAAAAAAGCTGCAGGAAGAAAGGCAGCCTTGTGGCAGAAAGCCCTGAGCTGGGGCTCTAGCCCGACCCACCATGGGTAGGGCTACAACTTCCAGCCAGGTCTTGGCCTCTGCGTGGCTCAGTTTCCCCGTCTCTGAAATGGGAATGTTGCTTCACATGCTCTGTGAGGGCATTCCTCTGCCCAAATCCTAGGGTTCTAAATTAAGCTACACGACCTTGATGTCTCTCCAAGCACCATCCTTACAGTCAGCTGATCCTGCTGTGGTTCTGATCTTAATGCTGATGAGACTGGCCGCTGGGATCTGCCTTTGTGCCTGGCACCGCACTTGCCAGGCTTTAATTAACTTAGGCCTCATGATGCCACCTTTGAAATCAGCGTGCTTTCAGTCCTCGGTTTATGGGAGGAGGAGAGGCCCATAAAGCTTCAGCAGCTTCCCCAAGGTCGTGCGGCCGTGGGACTGGGGGTGATTCT
Organism: Talpa europaea; assembly: GCF_964194135.1. Lineage (NCBI taxonomy): Eukaryota > Metazoa > Chordata > Mammalia > Eulipotyphla > Talpidae > Talpa > Talpa europaea. Next base: position 3,427,718 of record NC_140073.1, read on the forward strand.
AGGTGGCCTGACTCCTCAGCCACCTCCCGGGAGAGCAGAGCCAGTCTCGGTGCAGCAGGGAAGTGGGGGAACGGACAGGGCAGCTTCCCTGCAGGAACCACCCCTCCTTTAGCTCACTGGGCAGACGTGAATCTTGGTTATCTTCTCCTGGTTTCCATCCCACCTGTAGCTCCTTTTCCACTTAGTTTAGAATGACAAACAGCTAACTCATGGTGGCAGTAGGCCAAAGACAAGGTTCCTCGGAGAGCCGCTGAGGGGCACGGCTGTGATAAAGATCATTACATGCAGCTCAGTGTCTGTGGCTCTGCCAGATGATTTCAAAGGCCTCTGTTGGCCTGGGGGTTCCCAGAGATAGTGGCAGGGCTTCCAGCCCCCAGCCTTCCCGTAGGGACAAGGCCATCATTAAGAGAACCCAGAGATTTCAAGTCAGAGACCTCGTGGTGGAAGCTGATTCATTTGGCTACAGGGCCCACAGCTGCACCTGGGGACTGAGGTTAGAAGTAGCCAGGACCATACCCCGAGATGCCCTGGGACCCTGCCTTGGTCCCGGCCACTGGGGCTCACAAACCCGTGGCTCTGAACATCCCGGGTAGGGGGGCTTGTGCGCCCCTTCCATCTTGCTGCCCTGAGCCAGCTGACTTCTTTGCACCTTCCAGCCCACGAACACAAGCTCACTCCCAAATGGGTTGCTGTTTCTTTTCCTGCCTTTCTTCCCCAAATTGCTCATTTTGGTTTCTGCTGGGAGCACTGTGTAAAAGCCCCCTTAAGCTTCTGGGATTTTTTTATCTCTCTGCTTGTTTCTAGGAGGGAAAGAGAAAGGTTAGCTTCTCAGTGCCTTCTAAATCCGATTGGTTTATTGGCCATTTTTGCCCTGGAAAATGTCTGCCTTGGAGGGCTGGGGGGGTCTTGGGGATAGGGGGAGTCAAGTTGCAGGCGAGGGGGAGTTTCTGATCTCTGCCTCACCCAGCGGCTCTTTGTCTCAGATGTGAACGTGGACCAACCAGATGAGAAGTCGATCATCACGTACGTGGCCACTTACTACCACTACTTCTCCAAGATGAAGGCCCTGGCTGTGGAAGGCAAAAGAATCGGCAAGGTACCCGTCTCCACAGGGCAGTGGTCACAAAGGCCAGAGGAGGCCCAGCCTACGGGTCTTACTCCCCTAAAGCTGGGGCAGGGTGGGGTGCAGGCCTGGGCCAGGGGCCCCATGGCCAGAGCCCCCACGGCCCTGTCTGGCAGGTGCTGGACCACGCCATGGAAGCCGAGCGCCTGGTGGAGAAATACGAGTCCCTGGCCTCCGAGCTGCTGCAGTGGATCGAGCAGACCATCGTGACCCTCAACGACCGGCAGCTGGCCAACTCCTTGAGCGGGGTCCAGAACCAGCTTCAGTCCTTCAATTCCTACCGCACCGTGGAGAAGCCGCCCAAGTAGGTGCTGGCCACGGCCTGCCGCAGCCGGGCCCACACCAGAGGAAGCCGAGCGGGGTGGCCCTTGGGGGGAGGTTTGGCAGTTCATGAATGCAGCGGGGACACATTTCCCCAGCTCAAAGCACCAGGAGCCGGTCCAAGATAAATTTTTGAAAAGATTAGCCTTTAAAAGAAAACCATGCTGTGGAAAGGATTGCTGAGGGCAGGAGGGACCTGACAGGCGGGTCGTGGCTGGCCACAGGGTCTCGTCACAGGCTCCAGCTCCCAAACCAACACTTAAGCCAGAAAACACCTGTTCCTGTGCATTCCAGGGAATGACTTGAGGTGTGCCCCTTGACTCAGAAAGGCCTCTTGTTGGCATGGAACAGACATAGCCTCAAGGACGTCCCCAAGGTGACCTTGGTAAAAGAAAAAATCAGGCACAGGACAGCCACTGAAAATAACATTCCAGGAAGGCACTTGTGACATGAAAAGACACTCACGAAAAATAAGGGAAGGAGAGGGCCACAGCACAGCCCCTCCTGGACAGCGGAGAGCAAAGGACTCAGTGTCCGGGGCACGAGACCCGAGCCCAGCTCCTGGCCCTGCCTCTCAGCTGTCGGGCTAAGCCTCTCTGTGCCTCAGTTTTCTCATCTGGAAAACGGGTAGAAGAGAATACAGATGGCCGCAGGAGCCAGGAGTCAGTATAGAGAAGGCCCTGGCAACATGGAGGGAGGGAGCCCTCCACAGATGTCCCCGTGGCGGTGACAAAAGTGCCGCGGGTGACTGGTGGCGTGGGGTGGGGGCAGGGGGAGTGGTCTCGGCATAGGGTCTGCCTGCTTTCCCGGCTTCCGCACAGCAGGCACGTGTTGCTTGCATGAGAAGAAACGCAACATGGGGCACAAGTCCCTGTGTCCCCAAGTGACTTTTGGCTCTGACCCAGCCTGATCTCTTGCCTCAGGTTCACCGAGAAAGGGAACTTGGAGGTGCTGCTCTTCACCATCCAGAGCAAGCTGCGGGCCAACAACCAGAAGGTCTACACCCCCCGCGAGGGCCGCCTCATCTCTGACATCAACAAGGTCCACAGCCCCTGCTGCCCCGCAGTATCCCCAGCCCCCAGCTCTGGCCCCTTCCACTTCTGGCTGTCCACACCCTTCCCCGGGGTGGCCCGACCCACACATCCTCTCCCCACTCTCTCTCTCTGCCACAGTTCACATAAAATTAAACCCCGGGGCCCTTATCCGCTTCAGTGGCCCACCCTCAACTCACACCCCTACTTTGGCTTTTTCTGCCTGTGATAAGAGGAACGAGGTTTACCAGGATCCTGCTGCCGCGGGCAGGTCCAGTGGTTTCCACGGCTGCCCGCCCCCTCCGTCCTGGCCGCATGGTTCATGGCACTCCTGGCACCCGTTTCTCACGCGTCCGGATCCAGGCGGGCATCCGCCCACATTCCCCAGACCCACTAGACCGAGCTGCCCTCGACTCACCGCCTGCCCAGCACCCCTCCCCAGCCTCGCTTCCTGAGCCAGCGCCCTGGCCGTCGGCTCACCCTGTCCCCGCCTCACAGGCCTGGGAGCGGCTGGAGAAAGCAGAGCACGAGCGCGAGCTGGCCCTGCGCACTGAGCTGATCCGCCAGGAGAAGCTGGAGCAGCTGGCCGCCCGCTTTGACCGCAAGGCCGCCATGCGGGAGACCTGGCTTAGCGAGAACCAGCGCCTCGTGTCCCAGGTAGAACTGGGGGTTCTTGGCCTATCCGAGCTGGTGGGGAGAAACGGCCCTGCAGGGTGGGGAGCTAATGAGACTAGAGCCATCGTGCGTACACGAAGACTAAGAAACCCAGGAACCGGGGGCCAGGGGCTGGGGTGGGTGAGACAGGTGGGACGGCCCTGGAGGGAGCTCAGGGCCGCCCATCCAACCTCCCCTCCGACCCAGGACAACTTTGGGCTGGAGCTGGCAGCGGTGGAGGCAGCAGTGCGGAAGCACGAGGCCATCGAGACCGACATCGTGGCCTACAGCGGCCGGGTGCAGGCGGTGGACGCCGTGGCCGCCGAGCTGGCCGCCGAGCGCTACCATGACATCAAGCGCATCGCCGCGCGGCAGCACAACGTGGCCCGGCTCTGGGACTTCCTGCGGGAGATGGTGGCCGCCCGGCGGGAGCGGCTCCTCCTCAACCTGGAGGTGCAGAAGGTGTTTCAGGACCTGCTCTACCTCATGGACTGGATGGAAGAGATGAAGGTACAGGGGGACAGCGGGTGAGGGTGAGCGGGCACTGTGGGGGCCTCCGGGGGTACGTTTTCTCGGCTGGTCTCTGTACAGGGGAACAGAGCCAACGGGTCCTGTCCTCATGGGGCTCACCTGCCAGTGGGAGACTGACAATAAAGCCCAGGGGCCCCTCAATAAACAAGAGGGCGCACCACGCCTGTGAGGGAGCTGGGGCTGGTGCGTGCTCCCAGAAGGCCACAGAGGAGGCTGTTGAAGCTGAGAGAGAACGGGCAGGGAGCCCACCCAGGGAGAGATGAGGGGAGAAGCTCCTGGGCAGAAGGGCCAGTAGGCCCAGGCCCTGGGGCTGCAGGGCCACGCAGGGGCCAGCAGGAGGAGAGGGAGGGAGCAGCCGCTCACGTAGGGCCTTGTAGGCCTGCTCTAGGAACCTGGATTTTATTCAGGTAACACGAAGCATTGGAAGTGATGCATTTTCACGGGGGAGAAATGCAATCTCGCCTTGTTTTTGAAAAGGGTTGCTTTGCCTGCTATGTGAAGGAGTGCTGTGGGCAGCCAGTGCGGGAGCCAAGAGGTGGCCTAGGCAGAGGTGGGGATGAGGACGGGTCTGGAGAGAAGCGTAGGATCGCAGGGTGCTGGGAACTGGCCCTGATGATGGCGGGTGGCCGTGGTTCTGGGCCCCTGGCAATAGGTCAGAGCAGATTCCAGGGCCAGGGGAGGGAGGGAGGGCACCGCAGCTGGGAACTGGGTGTGTAGGGGCGGGCACCAGGCCGGATCGGGTGTGACTGCGCACAGGTGAGGGCTGACAGACGGGAGCAGCGTGCTTACCTGGGGCAGCCCAAAGAAGGTGCACTTGATCCAGAACAGAGCGAGGTCGGCACATGTGCGGGAGGGGCTGGAAGGGCCGCCTGGAGGGGCGGGCGGCTGGACGGGCTCCGCATGCCGCGTGTGCCGCAGGGCCGGCTGCAGTCTCAGGACCTGGGCAAGCACCTGGCCGGAGTGGAGGACCTGCTGCAGCTGCACGAGCTGGTGGAGGCCGACATCGCTGTGCAGGCCGAGAGGGTGCGGGCGGTCAGCGCCTCTGCGCTGCGCTTCTGCGACTCTGGGAAAGGTGAAGACTGGGGGACGGATCTGGAAAGGGAGGGGCCAGGCAGGAGAAGGCGAAGAGCAGAAGCAGCGAGCCTGCTGCCTGCCAGGAGCAGGAAAGAAGATGGATGGATGGTGGGTGACCTTGCCTGTAGGGGCGGATTCACAGCCCGGGTGGGCGGGCAGCGGGAGGTTAGCGCTGTAGGCCCGGGGCTGGTTCCCAGCGCTGACTCTGTGACTTTTCAGAGTACAAGCCCTGTGACCCGCAGCTGGTGTCGGAGCGGGTGGCCGCCCTGGAGCAGAACTACGAGGCGCTGTGTGAGCTGGCAGCTACGCGGCGGGCCCGCCTGGAGGAGTCCCGGCGTCTCTGGCGATTCCTCTGGGAGGTGGGCGAGACAGAGGCCTGGGTGCGGGAGCAGCAGCACCTGCTGGCCTCCGCCGACACTGGCCGGGACCTGACCGGCGTCCTCCGCCTGCTCAACAAGCACACAGCCCTGCGAGGCGAGATGAGTGGCCGACTGGGGCCCTTGAAGCTCACCCTGGAGCAGGGCCAGCAGTTAGTGGCCGAGGGCCACCCTGGGGCAGGCCAGGCCTCTGCCCGCGCCGCCGAGCTGCAAGCCCAGTGGGAGCGGCTGGAGGCCCTGGCGGAGGAGCGCGCCCAGCAGCTCGCCCAGGCCGCCAGCCTCTACCAGTTCCAGGCAGACGCGAATGACATGGAAGCCTGGCTGGTGGACGCTCTGCGCCTGGTGTCCAGCCCTGAGCTCGGGCATGATGAGTTCTCTACCCAGGCTCTGGCCCGCCAGCACCGGGCCCTGGAGGAGGAGATCCGCGGCCACCGACCAACCCTGAACGCCCTGAGGGAACAGGCCGCGGCCCTGCCTCCTGCGCTGAGCCGGACCCCGGAAGTGCAGGGCCGGGTGCCCACCCTGGAGCGGCACTATGAGGAGCTGCAGGCCCGGGCAGGCGAGCGGGCACGGGCCCTGGAGGCGGCCCTGACGCTGTACACCATGCTCAGCGAGGCCGGGGCCTGCGGGCTCTGGGTGGAAGAGAAGGAGCAGTGGCTCAACGGGCTGGCCCTGCCCGAGCGCCTGGAGGACCTGGAGGTGGTGCAGCAAAGGTAGGTCCGCAGGCTCCCCGGAGTGGCCTTGCGAGCTGGGGCACCAGCGGAGGTGGGGGGCGGGAAGGCAGTCCTGGTGGGGAGTTTGTATTGCCCGTCCCGCCACAAACGCCTCGCTCCTGCTACATCCCTTTGAGTCTTAATAGTTGTCTGGGTTTTGTTTAAAAAAATGTTTAACAAACTCAAAAATAGAAAACCTTATGCAGCAAACTCCTGTATGCCCATCACCCAGACTCAATCATTGTCCCTCTCTTGCTCCACTTGATTGATTTTGCTTTTAAAAGGCAAATTCCCAATATTATTCCCAATATTATTTCACTTTTATGGACTATAGGATTTGCCCTTTAAGAAATATGAGGAAGTATTCTCAAACACAGAAAAGTATTTTTTATTTTATTCTTTTTTATTTTGTAAAAAGACGTTTTGATTGCCTTTGGCCCAGAGTTGGTATTTCACATTATCTCGTGATGTGGTAAGGGGCTGGTCCCTGAGAAAGAGTTTTTCATTGCGTGACTTTGATGTTATAAACTTCTTGGGCAGAGACACTGGTGAGCCACTCATGAAGTAGCTTTATTTACAGAAACAGAATTTTATAATCATTAGAGAGGAGTTTTCTTATGGCCCCACCATGCCACTGTCACACAGCACAGAATGAGCGACTCCTTGATGTCACCGAGGGTCTACTCTATAGTTAAATTCCTTGCTGGTTTTAAAAATGGACTTAAAGATTTTTAGTTTCCAAGACATCCTTTGACAGGGCCGGCAAACCACAACCCTTGGGCCAAATCCAGACTGCTGCCTGCTTTTGTAAATAAAGCTTTTTTGGAACAGAGCCATGGTCACTCATTTACATAGTGTCCACCACGGCTGCTTTTTACCTGAGAACAATAGAGCATGTGCCAGAGGCCATGGGACCTGCAAAGCCTAAAATATTTACAATCTGACCCTTGGCAGAAAACATTTGTAGACCCTGCTCTGTCAGACCCTGTGATGTCCTGAGGGAAGTCACACTTCACTGTATCAGCATCTGTCACCACTTAAGTATTTTTGGTTATCAGCTCACTTCTTAACACAGGCAGGTGGGCAAGACCCAGGTCACCTCGCAAGGTGTAAAGCCCAGAAGGAGAGCGGTTCTGCTCGAGGGTGGGCCAAGTGCCCAGGGCCATTCCTGCCCTCCAACTTTCACTGTCTTTTTGAGCGACTCAAGAGATGATCACTTCTCCTCTCATTTTGGAGGGGCCGGGAGGTGCCCCTTGATCCACAGCTAATGCGCACCTCCTAGGCAGGAGGCACAGAGGCGCCTCATGTGGACTGAGAGCTCCTGGGCATGCAGGAGCAGCCTCCATTCACGCCCAACTCTTCCAGGTTTGAGACCCTGGAGCCAGAAATGAACGCTCTCGCGGCTCGCATCACTGCAGTGAACGACATTGCAGAGCAGCTGCTGAAGGCCAAGCCCCCAAGCAAGGACAGCATCGTGGACACCCAGAAGCAGCTCAACCACAGGTAGGGTGGGGGCAGGGAGAGAGGGTGCAGGAGATGACTGGGCCTGGAAGAGGGCTCCATAGCATGAGAACTGGAGCCTAAAATGAGGAAGGAAAGTGGTCTGGGGGTGATAATAAAAGAAGTCTGAAAAGGGGCATTCCTGGCCAAGGGTTATTCTAGAAAGAGTCAAAGGAGAGTGACAGGGAGCAGCCTCTTTGAAACAGCAGAAGTGAGAGGGCATCCCTGGGGGCCTAGGGGTTAAGGCTCAGCACTATCACCATGACCTGAGTCTGATCCCCAGCCAGGGAGATACCCACATGGTGCAGAAGACCTCTCCTGACACCCAGCTGCTCCCCACAGCAGTGTATTTCAGTGGGTCCACCTGTTGTGCTCCCCACTCTGTCTCTAGTGAATCCTCTTTCTCACACACACACACACACCTGCCGCACCTCTGGCCTATACCCCAGTTCTTCTACGCAAAAATAAATAACATCTTAAAAAATAAATAGGTAAAATAGCAGAAGCACATGGCAGCCCATACTAAGGGAGAGAGAAGTAGGGAAGACGCTTCCAAATACAGCTGGTGGGGGCAGGGGAGCAGAGCAAGTCCAGACACTGGGCCCTCCCTCTGCTCTCAGGTGGCGGCAATTCCAGTCCCTGGCAGACGGCAAGAAGGCAGCTCTGACATCAGCCCTAAGCATCCAGAACTACCACTTAGAGTGCACGGAGACCCAGTCCTGGATGAGAGAAAAGACCAAGGTCATCGAGTCCACCCAGGGCCTGGGCAATGACCTGGCTGGGGTGCTGGCACTACAGCGTAAGCTGGCCGGCACCGAGCGGGACCTGGAGGCCATCGCTGCCCGGGTCAGTGAACTGACTCGAGAGGCAAACGCCCTGGCGGCCGGCCACCCTGCCCAAGCGCAGGCCATCAACGCGCGGCTCGGAGAGGTGCAGGCCGGCTGGGAGGCCCTGCGGGCCACCATGCGGCGGCGAGAGGAGTCGCTGGGCGAAGCACGGCGGCTGCAGGACTTCCTGCGCAGCTTGGATGACTTCCAGGCCTGGCTGGGCCGCACCCAGACCGCTGTGGCCTCCGAGGAGGGCCCGGCCACCCTGCCCGAGGCAGAGGCCCTCCTGGCCCAACACGCGGCCCTGCGGGGAGAGGTGGAGCGAGCCCAGAGCGAGTACAGCCGGCTGCGGGCCCTGGGTGAGGAGGTGACCCGGGACCAGGCCGATCCCCAGTGCCTCTTCCTGCGGCAGCGACTGGAAGCCCTGGGAACCGGCTGGGAGGAGCTGGGCCGCATGTGGGAGAGCCGGCAAGGCCGTCTGGCCCAGGCCCACGGCTTCCAGGGGTTCCTGCGGGATGCTCGCCAGGCCGAGGGCGTGCTCAGCAGCCAGGTGAGAGCCCAGGGACAAAGCCCCAAGCAGGAGGAAGAGAGAAAAGGGAACGCAGGGGTGTGAGGGAGAGCGGTGGGCGGGGAGAGCCGCAGCCGGTGGGGCACTTGAGGCAGCGGACTGGACACAAAGTCTAGAAAATGTTAAAAAAAAAAAAAAAAAGAGGTGTCACTAGAACTTACCAAAACTGACCTAAGAAGGAATAGAAACCCCAGCTTGTCACACAACTGTTAGAGACACCAAGTCGGCCGCTGCGTCTTAGGCGGAGCGGGATGTGGGCGCCAGCCCAGCCCTCGCGACTTTCTGAGATCCCCACAGGCACCTTCCCCCTCGGAGGCGGCCAGCAACCTTGCCCCCCCGCTGGCCTCCACGTCCCCTCTAAGCATGTCGGGGTGCTTTGGTGAACCCACCGTCTCCCCTCCCACACAGGAGTATGTTTTGTCTCACACGGAGATGCCGGGGACGCTCCAGACGGCGGACGCCGCCATTAAGAAGCTGGAGGACTTCATGAGCACCATGGAGGCCAACGGGGAGCGGATCCGTGGGCTCCTGGAGGCCGGGCGCCAGCTGGTGTCTCAGGGCAACATCCACGCCGAGAAGATCCAGGAGAAGGCCGACTCCGTGGAGAGGCGGTACGGAGGACGGGCAGACGCGGGGCCCGAGCAGGGCAGAGTGAGACCCCGAGACCCTCCACCGTGGAGGATGGGAGGGCAGGGACTCCCCAGTGGTCCTGGAGGGACTGAGCCTCGGCTGGGAGCGCCGCCTCACACTCCTGCCTGAAATGGGGCCTGCGTGCAGGCAGCGGGACGTACCCTGGTTGTCGTGGGGGGAGGCATTGTCCCGTGGAAGGAGGACCGAAGCGTCGAGGTCAGCTGGAGGGTCGCAGTGAGTTTGCAAGGGTTTCACAAGGGACTGTGCCCCCAGGCACAAGAAGAATCAAGAAGCCGTGCAGCAGCTTTTGGGCCGTCTTCGGGACAACCGCGAGCAGCAGCATTTCTTACAAGACTGTCAGGAGGTGAGCCTGTCTGTTCCGCGTCCCGGCCGCACGACCCGGTCATCTCCCACCACGCCCGGCCCGGGAGCCTAGACAGAGTCCCCTGGGGTGTCCCAGGAGCCCCTCCCGGCCCCTCCCCGAGTCCACCACTTCTCCTGGCTCCCCACCACCCCATCTGCCTCCCCCTCCCCGCCCTCTGCCTTGCCTCTGCCCTCATCCACCCCTGCTCCCGGCTCCTTCCAGCTGAGGCTCTGGATTGATGAGAAGATGCTCACAGCCCAGGACGTGTCCTACGATGAGGCCCGCAACCTGCACACCAAGTGGCAGAAGCACCAGGCCTTCATGGCTGAGCTGGCTGCCAACAAGGACTGGATGGACAAGGTGGACAAGGTGAGCGGTGACAGAGCAGCAAGAGGACGGCCTCCGCGCCTCCCCCACTGTGCCGGCCAGGGTCCTAGCGCCATGTTGGGGCCCTTTCAGGGTGAGAGATCACGGGCCCCGGGTGCCATACCCCCCAGGTGAAGAGTCATGGTCAGGGGACAGTGACTCCAGAAGTTTGGGGAAGTACAAATTAGTAGAGAGCCAGACTGTGGCTGTGGCAGCACAAGAACAGTCTGGGCACTGGGCAGGCCGGCACTCTGGTGGGCGTCAGCAGCCTCCTATGAAGGGCCCTCTGAGGGTAACTGTGTGGACCACGGCTTTGCTGTGACCGCTCTGCTGCTGTAGCACAAAAGGAGCCAAGAGAACTTAAGCCAGTGGGCCTCGCTTGCCTTCAATAAACTTTATACAGTGGGTCAGATTTGGCTTGAGGGCAAGTTTGCCAACTCTTGCCTTTTGAGTCTTGCTATTCCTGGTATCTGGTCTGCCCAGCCCTTCCTCAAGACCTGAGTGCAGGTGTAGCTCTGTTTCTGGCCAGCAGGTATTCCTGGCCCACAGGACATGTGCTCAGCCTTCTGCTGGGTGCTGCGGGCAGTGAAAAGCACTTTCTTGCCCGAGGGCACCAGTGTCAGGGACAGGAGGAGACCGGCAAGTCTCTTTTTCCATTTGTTCAGCAAAAACGTGCTTGCATGCAACGCATGGTGCTAGGCACCGAGGGAGACCACAGGTGATCCCGCTGCGGGCTCCCTCAGGGCGGGTGACGCGCATAGGTTGCTCCGTGAGACCCACAGCTGATAACGCGCGCAGTAAGCGAGGCCACTGAAACCTGGGCTCTCGGGGCAGAAGTGGGAGCCTCCGGGCCCCAACTTGGGCAAGCAGAGATGTTGGGGGGATATTTCTAGATAGAAGAACAGAGTGGACGGGAAGCCAGAGGTGGGGAAGTGGGGCGCTGCCTGGGAACAAGGACAGCCCATCTGACAGAGCACAGAGTGTGCGAATGGGCCCCAAGGAAGGGAAGGTGGGAACAGCCTGCTGGGCCTGGTCACGCCAAGCCCTGACTGAAGCACGGCTTTGCTGGAGGTGTGTCAGTCACCGAGCAGAGCCGGACAGACGCTCTGTGTCCTGGCAGCTGTGTGCGGTGGCCTGGGTTGGCGCTTCGGCTTGTGTCCCCCAGAAGCAAACCCTGAGCCAAAGCGTTTGGAGGAACTCACTGCAGGCGGTGCCAGAACGCAGTGGGGAGATGAGAAGGGAAGGGAGTCCCAAAGGGCTGACTGCTTTGCCACTTACCCCAGCGGGCATCTGGCTCTCACCCAAGGGGGCGTCCTGGGGACGGTGCAGAGCAGGTGTCAGAGTCGTCCCAGCCAAGCCCAAGGGTGCCGAGAACGGTGCACAAGTCCCAGCTGTCCCAGTCAGGGATACTCCTGGGGTGGCCGTCCCCTCATCAAGAGTCCACCCTGCCCCCCCACCCCGGAAACCACAGTCCAAGCAGAAAGACTGGCCGCGGGACTCAGCTGCCACCGCTCAGAAGAAGTGATATGAACTGAGCGACATGAAGTGCCAGTGAATAACGCAGACCACGCGCTGATCCTGCAGCCACAAGCGCAGGAGCTGGCAAAGGGGAGAGCATTAGTGACCCTTTTTCGCCTGTGCTGGGCCCCTGCCCAGCGGCATGGGCCGGGACTCTGAGCCTTTGGGAAGCGCTTGTTGGTGTGATGTCTGATTCTGACACTTACACCTTCTTCATCCCAATGTCCAGGAAGGGCGCGAGCTGACCCTGGAGAAGCCGGAGCTGAAAGCCCTGGTGTCGGAGAAGCTGGAGGATCTGCACCAGCGCTGGGACGAGCTGGAGAGCACCACCCAGGCCAAGGCCCGCAGCCTCTTCGATGCCAACCGAGCCGAGCTGTTTGCCCAAAGCTGCTCTGCCCTGGAGAGCTGGCTGGAGAGCCTGCAGGCCCAGCTGCACTCTGACGACTACGGCAAGGACCTCACCAGTGTCAACATCCTGCTCAAGAAGCAGCAGGTGCGCTGAGGCTTCTAAAGGGAGCGGGGTGGGGAGAGACACGAGAGGGAGCCCAGCGCCCCGGGGGCCTGGGGGCCACTCTCAGACCTCGTCACGGCGTGGCCACTGGTATTTTTCAAAGCACCTTCCGTGGGCCACGGGATCCGAATCTCCAGGCGCATGTAAGGGAACCACACGCTAACTTGAAATTTTTGTGAAAAGAAGAATTAGTGAGTAAAAGGCAGGTGTCTGAGGACCTTTTCTGTAAAGGGACCGAGAGTAAATATGCGGGGGTTTGAGGTCACGCTATTCAACCCTATCTTTGTAGAGTAATTGCAGCCAGACACTATATGTGCAAGAGTGGGTGCCAGTAAAACTTTACAGAAACAGACAGTACTGGGTCGACTGGCCCCTGCTCTAAACAATATGGGAATAGCAGATACAGGGAGCAGCTGCTGCCTCTAGGGCTGAGGAGGGGCTCCCGAGGCAGGAAGGGGATGCCCTTCTAGCCCCCAGGCTGAGTTTCAGACCACCCTGGAGCAGGCATAGGCCCCCTGGATGGCATCTCTCAGGCCAGTGCAGGTCTGAAGCTGTCAGCCTCGGCGGGGCAGCAGAGAGTTGCCATTGGGGTGCCAGCAAACCTCATGGGAGGGTGAGAGCCAGTGGTTCTCTTGCACACAGTGGGCAGTTGTGAGCGAGAACCGGAAGATGAAGCGCTTTGTGTGGCCCGCCGGCGTCCTCTAGTGACAAGGCCTCGCACTGCGCCGGCTGGCGGAGGAGACCTGTGCACAGGGGCCCTTCCAACATCTCAAACAGGGAAGGGCGGGTTTGGGACTGACCACAAAGCTGATAACTGGCGCATTTGCCACGCCCCTAGGCTCTTGTGTGTGTTAAACCTGAGGGCCACGCTCTAGGCCGGGCGGGCCATGATCCCACCAGGCTGAGCCCAGGTGAGCCTCTTGAAGAGGCGGCGTCTCCCCTGAGTCTGAAGGCGCAGCGCGGCGATGACACCCCTCGCTCTTCCCTGTTGGCAGATGCTGGAACGAGAGATGGCCGTGAGGGAGAAGGAGGTGGAGGCCATCCAGGCCCAGGCAAAAGCCCTGGCCCAGGAGGACCAGGGTGCAGGGGAGGTGGAGAGGACCTCGCGGGCTGTGGAGGAGAAGTTCAGGGCCCTGTGCCAGCCCATGAAGCAGCGCTGCCAGCGCCTGCAGGCCTCTCGCGAGCAGCACCAGTTCCACCGGGACGTGGAGGATGAGATCGTGAGTCACTAGGAGCTGGGGGGCGGGGGAGGGGGGCGTGTAGGCTCTTCACCGAGGCAAACTGCTCCCTGCCTGCAGCTCCCTAGCTCCTTTCCTGGACGCTGGGGAGATGCCGGGCGTGCTCAGCTCTGGGGGCACATGGGGAAGCCCCCTCGGACCCACTGCACCAGATCCCAGAGATGCCCAGCCTCAGTGCGTGCGCACTCATGCACACACGCACGCACATGCACACACACTAGCCCTAAATTCCACCCCCCACGTGTCCCTCCTGTCCGACCCCGTTCTCACTGTGCCCTCCACGGGACCTCCAGTCACCCCTCCCTCTCATCCAGCTGTGGGTGACTGAGCGGCTGCCCATGGCCAGCTCCATGGAACACGGCAAGGACCTGCCTAGTGTCCAGCTCCTCATGAAGAAAAACCAGGTGAGGCAGCAGCTAATGGTGACAGCAGAGGGCCCCAGGTGTGGACATTGCATTTCTTGCTAACCGGGTTTCTCCCCATACTGTGTGTGACCCTCAGCTGCATGGCTTGCCTTCCTCGCCGGGGCGGGCAGGTGCCTGGGAGGGGGACTAGGTGGACTGAAGGGGCGTTGCCACCACATCCATGGGCCAGAAAAGACAGGAAGGGGGCTCAGAAGGGCAGGCAGAGAGCGTGGGGGGTTGGTGTTGAGTGGCTGCGGTTGTGGGGGGTGTCGGGTGAGGGGTCCCTCAGCTAAAGCCTTTCTGTGCTTCCTCCCGTGGCCGTGGGCAGACCCTGCAGAAGGAGATCCAGGGCCATGAGCCCCGGATCGCAGACCTGACTGAGCGGCAGCGGGCCCTGGGCGTGGCGGCGGCGGGTCCCGAGCTAGCTGAGCTGCAGGAGATGTGGAAGCGCCTGAGCCGGGAGCTGGAGCTCCGCGGGCAGCGCCTGGAGGAGGCTCTGCGGGCCCAGCAGTTCTACCGCGACGCGGCGGAGGCAGAGGCGTGGATGGGGGAGCAGGAGCTACACATGATGGGCCAGGAGAAAGCCAAGGTGGGACCAAGGCGCGCCCCCGGGACTGCCGCTCCCCCACCTGCACAGCCTAACGCCTGCCCCTCCCCCAGGACGAGCTGAGCGCCCAGGCAGAGGTGAAGAAGCATCAGGTCCTGGAGCAAGCCCTGGCCGACTATGCCCAGACCATCCACCAGCTGGCGGCCAGCAGCCAGGACATGGTTGACCGCGACCACCCAGAGAGGTGAGCGCAGCGGGCAGCCAGGGCCCCTGCCCAGAGGAAGGGAGCCAGCGCCGGGCGGTGCAGGGGCCACAGTGCACATGCACAGAAGCATCCAGAAAGCTGGAGACGCGGGGACTTGGGAAGCAGCTGGAGGGACCAAAGGGAGGGGACCGTGTGGAAGGACCGGGTCCGAGCCGTGCGTCCTGAGGCCGCGGCCTGTCCCCACAGCACGCGGATATCCATCCGCCAAGCCCAGGTGGACAAGCTGTACGCCAGCCTGAAGGAGCTGGCCGGGGAGCGGCGGGAGCGCCTGCAGGAGCACCTGCGGCTGTGTCAGCTCCGCCGGGAGCTGGACGACCTGGAGCAGTGGATCCAGGAGCGCGAGGTGGTGGCGGCCTCCCACGAGCTGGGCCAGGACTACGAGCACGTGACCGTGAGTGCGGGGGAAGACAGCCTGGGGGTGGCTCCCCAGGAGTAGCCCACCCCCCGGGAGTGATGGGCCCACCCTGGCAGAGGGCCAGGGGCAGAGGGCGCAAGGCCAGGCTGGGCAAGTGCGTCCTCCCAGGTCTTGAGGTCTTTCATTTGAAGAATTGCGCAGGAGGGGGATGTTGGGTTGAGCAGTCGGGGTGAAAAGGAAACTCCAACCCCTCTTTTGCAACAGAGCCCAACGCTATGGGGAGCTTCACAGTCTGCTGCAGTGTCAGGGGTTCGGACCCTGACCAGGGCAGAAATAGGCCCTAGTGAGGCAGCCCTGTGTGAAGGTCCAGAGCGAGTTGCCCTGCCCTGCAGGGGGCTGGAAGTGTCAGTCACCTCCAGGCCAGCGGGAACCAGTTCCACCTGCTCATTAACTCCACCAGCCAGCGGGATACGCGGGTTTTAGCCCATGTGGCCCAGGGGAGAGACGTGCTTTCTTAGATGGGGGTGCAGGACTCTCCATCAGCGGGGGACCGCACCTCACAGCACTGCCCTGCCGCTGTCCTCCACCAGATGCTCCGGGATAAATTCCGAGAGTTCTCCCGGGACACGAGCACCATCGGCCAGGAGCGCGTGGACAGCGCCAACGCCTTGGCCAACGGGCTCATCGCCGGGGGCCACGCTGCCCGGGCCACTG
The DNA here is from genome assembly GCF_964194135.1 of Talpa europaea. Classification (NCBI taxonomy): domain Eukaryota; kingdom Metazoa; phylum Chordata; class Mammalia; order Eulipotyphla; family Talpidae; genus Talpa; species Talpa europaea. Next base: position 3,443,349 of record NC_140073.1, read on the forward strand.
TGGCCGAGTGGAAGGACAGCCTCAACGAGGCCTGGGCTGACCTCCTCGAGCTGCTGGACACGCGGGGTCAGGTGCTGGCGGCCGCACATGAGCTGCAGCGCTTCCTGCACGGGGCCCGCCAGGCCCTGGCGCGGGTGCAGCACAAGCAGCAGCAGCTCCCAGATGGCGCCGGCCGGGACCTCAATGGTGCCGAGGCCCTGCAGCGCCGACACTGCGCCTTCGAGCACGACATCCAGGCCCTCAGCACCCAGGTCTGCCCCGAGCTCGAGAAGCTGGGGGTTGAGGGTGTTATGTTCCAGTGGGTGACTTAGGGGTGAGGTTAGGGAAACACCTCTGGGCAGGGGACATCCAGCCACCTGTTCACACCTTCCGCGACAAACCTGGGGGCCTGTGACCTTTGCTGAAGGCCCCAAAGACAAGATGATCTTCATGCTGGTCCCACTAAGGCTCTGGAGCCTCACAAATAAGAGCCTCCCTCCAGGTCTAAGTCCAGTCAGACCCCCCAGCCCCTGCTACAGCTGACCTCCCATCGTTGGTCCCTCAAGGCCTGGACAGGCCCCTGAAAGTTCAGCACACTGATGGCCCTTGGACAGGACTGGCCCCCAGGCCCAAGGAGGAAGCCCAAGAGGGCAGGTGACTCGGCTCACCTAGGCACCAGCCTTCTCCCCTCCTAGCCCCACCCTTTGCTCCTGTGACTGGCAAGTGAGTAGAGAGGAGATAGAGAGCAAGGCCAGGCCCAGGGAGACGCCAGGCCCTCGAGCCTCACAGCCCTGCCTGACTCTGCCCTCTGGGGCCCTGCAGGTCCAGCAAGTACAGGACGATGGCCTCCGGCTCCAGAAGGCGTACGCTGGAGACAAGGCCGAGGAGATCGGCCGCCACATGAAGTCTGTGGCCGAAGCCTGGGCTCAGCTCCAGGGAAGCTCCGCAGCCCGCCGCCAGCTGCTGCTGGACACCACGGACAAGTTCCGCTTCTTCAAGGCCGTCCGGGAGCTGATGCTGTGGATGGACGGGGTGAACCTGCAGATGGATGCCCAGGAACGGCCCCGGTGAGGCCTACAGTGCCCGGTGGCCTCCGGCTGTGGGCTGGTGGTTGGGACTGGGTTGTGGGCAGCAGGTGACGCAATCTCTGCACCCCCAGGGATGTGTCCTCCGCAGATCTGGTCATTAAGAACCACCAGGGCATCAAGGCAGAGATAGAGGCCAGGGCCGACCGCTTCTCCTCCTGCATCGACATGGGGAAGGGGCTGCTGGCGAGGAACCACTATGCGGCTGAGGAGGTGGGCGCGGCCGGGGGAGGCCCCGAGCTGGTTTCTTCTCTGAGTCTGTTGCCCTCCTGCTTTCCTGCCTCTGCATAAACCCTTCACTCGCTCTCCCCAATGCTGTTCGCGGGGCTTTCTCACCTGCCCCCGCAACTTCCCACCTAATCAGAAATCACTGTTTCCGCCATGCACACCCCTCTTCTGGGGCCCCGAAAAGGTCCTGCTTGGTGCTAACTCTCAGCGTCTCTGCCCCCCAGATCTCAGAGAAGCTGTCTCAGCTGCAGGCGCGGCGCCAGGAGACAGCTGACAAGTGGCAGGAGAAGATGGACTGGCTGCAGCTCGGTGAGGCGTCATGGGGCCAGGAGCCTGGCTGAGGGCGCTGGGCCTGGGAGAGGGGCTGTGGCTTTCTCGGTGTCCATGGCTTGAGGCTGCCGTGGCCCCAGCGCCCTGCCGGCGCCCTCTCTGACCTCCCACCTCCCCACCACCCCATCCCTGCAGTTCTGGAGGTGCTCGTGTTTGGGAGAGACGCAGGCATGGCAGAGGCCTGGCTGTGCAGCCAGGAGCCGCTGGTGCGGAGCGCCGAGCTGGGCTGCACGGTGGACGAAGTGGAGACGCTCATCAAGCGGCACGAGGCCTTCCAGAAGTCGGCAGTGGCCTGGGAGGAGCGGTTCAGCGCACTGGAGAAGCTCACTGCGGTGAGGGCAATGGGACCCCGGGAGGGCCGGCCCCGCCCCCGGGCCTCGCGCTGGCTCCTGCTGGGGGACCTTCTTTTCCCAGATGGGAGCCCCAGATGGGAGCTCGGGATGTCAGCGTTGTCCTGGGTGGAGCTCAGGACACCGCCTCCCCGCCGGCTCCTGCCCCCCACCTCCTTCCTGGTCCATCCGACTGGAGTGGAGACATGTTTGCTTTCCTCGCCCTCCTGGTCCTCTGAGAGGGGTCCGTCTACCCTCTGACCTCAGAAATTTCTGACAGCTGGAGGAGCAGGAGAAGGAGCGGAAAAGGAAGAGGGAGGAGGAGGAGCGGAGGAAACAGCCCCCTGCCCCGGAGCCCGCGGCCAGCGCGCCTGCAGGGGACCTGGCGGGCAGCCACGCAGCTCCCGAGACCACCTGGGACGGGTGAGAGCTGGGCCGCTGGGCTGGGCGGCTGAGGCCGAGCCCCGGCGACCCCAGAACTCATTCTCGGTCACTTCTGCCATTCCAGAGCCCACCCCCGCCCGCCCGTGTCCGCGCAGCCTGCCAGCGTTAATGGAGTCTGCACAGATTCCCCGCAGGTGCCCACCAGCTCCCATGCGCCCCCTCAGAATCCCGGGCCCCTCCCCCCCCACCGCCCACATTCTCTTACAGCCCCTTGTCCTTGTAGATACGGTCAGAACAGCAGAGACTTGAGCAGGGAGGCTTTCCAGAAGGGCCTGTGAGTTTCTCCTAGAGGTGTGGGTGTTGATAACTGTTTGAAGCAGCGGCAAAGAGGGGTGTGGGCGGGTGGCAGGGATATTGGGGGGAGCAGGCGGAGGCTTAGCAGGAACATGGGGGCGAGGCCACCTTACACGCAAGCCTGAGTTGCTGCCATCCTGTCCTTTGACCCCGACACTGTCTTCGTTCTGTGCAGAGCTCGGGCCCGAGGGACGAAGCCAACGGGCCAGGGGGTGAGAGGCAGGCCCGGACGCGGGGCCCGGCCCCTCCTGCCATGCCCCAGAGCAGGTCGTCCGAGTCAGCCCGGGTGGCCACGCTGCCCCCTCGAGGCCCGGAGCTCTCCGCCCAGGAGCAGATGGAGGGCATGCTGTGCCGCAAGCAGGAGATGGAGGCTTTCGGCAAGAAGGCCGCCAACAGGTACGGGGTCTGACCAGGTGGTGCCCGTGCCTTGCCTGTTCTGAAGGGGCTTCCCGGAACCTCTCCCACAGAGGTAGGTGGGTGGGGGCCCTGAGGGGGCATCTCCGGGAAAGGTGCAGGTGGGGCTCAGACGAGGCCAGGAGGGTACAAGGACTGTGGTGAGCCTGAAGACAGGAGTGGCACCAGAGGGGTGTCCCAGCACCCCCCAGCCATCCCGCTTGGCCGTTCCCATCACGGCCGGGGTGTCACCTGCGCCGCGCCCCCAGGTCGTGGCAGAACGTGTACTGTGTGCTGCGGCGGGGGAGCCTGGGCTTCTACAAGGACGCGAAGGCGGCCAGCGCGGGAGTGCCCTACCACGGGGAGGTGCCTGTCAGCCTGGCCAGGGCCCAGGGCAGCGTGGCCCTGGACTATCGAAAGCGCAAGCATGTCTTCAAGCTGGGGTAGGAACAGCACCCGCGGATGGGCAGGGGCCTGGGGGGGACAGGGTGACGGGGAGCCCTGAGCTCGGTCCAGAGGGAATCGAGGTACATTTGGGGAAGGAGAGGTGGGGGTTCTGCCCACCGTCCACTCTTAACGGGGCAGGATCAGCAAGACGCGGACCTGATGGCTAATGAGGTCGGGCTGAAAAATTATCCTGGGTGGGAAATGAGACGGGCTGGTGCTGGCGCCCTCCCGGCCTCAGGGACCTCCAGGGACCGCCCCTGCCTGCCAGTCCTCAGCCGGGTAGCCGGGGTGGCAGGGCGCTGCTCTGGGTGCCCTGAGCCAGTCAGGAAGGCTCCGCTCCTGCTGGGTCCTGGGAATCCGAACGTGTCTGGCGCAAGGGTCTGGGCGGCTGAGGGCCACGGGGCGCGCTCTCCAGTCTCGGGGTGCTGAGCGGGCCAGGCCCCATCCTGAGGTCCCTCCCTCTCCCGACAGCTTACAGGACGGGAAAGAGTATTTATTCCAGGCCAAGGATGAGGTGAGCTGTTTGCTTCTCTTCTCCTTTTTCTCCTCCAAGATAAGAAGGGTCCCTATCTTAGAACCTTCCAGACACCGGTCCCCTTTTCTTCTCCCTCCTCTCTCTCCTCTGAGATGTCTCGTTCATGGCAGTCAGGAGCAAGGTGCCCGCCCCTACAGGGGTGTTTGTCCCCAAGGAGATGAATCTTCAGACTGATCCGCGGCCTCCTCCCCTGGTGCTCCCTGCTGTCCAGGCCGGCGCCCTAGCTCCCCGGAGCCCTGACCAGTTCCTTCCACGCCCCCTGCAGGCAGAGATGAGCTCGTGGCTGAGGGTGGTGAACGCGGCCATCGCCACCGCGTCCTCTGCCTCTGGAGAGCCTGAAGAGCCTGCAGGACCCAGTGCCACCCGGGGCATGACCCGGGCCATGACCATGCCCCCAGTGTCCCCCGTCGGGGCCGAGGGGCCTGTCGTGCTTCGCAGCAAGGACGGCAGAGAACGAGAGCGAGAAAAACGCTTCAGCTTCTTCAAGAAGAGCAAGTAGTTGGGGGCAAGACTCCCAGGCCAGCTCCTTTCCTCTGTTCAGGAAACTGCCAGGGACTGTTGACAGGGACCACTCTCTTGTCAGGACAACTGCCTGCTGCTAGGGTCTGTTGCCAAGGGCAGCCCATCACCAGGAACTGCCTCTGGGACCAGTCAGTGTTCCCAAGGGCAGCCCTTCTCTTCTGCTATTTAATTCCGGACTGGTGGTGGGACCCGGGCAACCCCCAACCTCACTCCCCCCCGTTCTTCCCTTCCCCAGCCTCACGCCTCTCCCCCACCACAGACAGCGCCGCACCCTGGACACAGGCCCCAGGCGTGTGGGGAACAGCTGCCCCTGCCTCAGGGTCTTTCTCCCGCTGCAGCTAGGGCATGCCGTCCGGTCCGCCCCCAGGACAGCCAGGAACCTCTCAGAGCTGACGCAGGACCTGGGGGCGAGACTGTCCGGTGGAGTCAGAGACGCTCCCTCCCCAGCACTGCCCACCCCTGACTCCAGCGGCCTCTCCATCTCCAGCGACTCGAAGGCGTCCAGGTGTGAGTTGTCCGAGGCAACCACAGCCTTGAGTCAGGCCAAGGAGGTGATTAAACGGCTCAGCTTCTCTTACCCCTGCCTCTGGGTGTCTTTGCTTCTCGAGCACAAGCCTCTGCCCGTACCCCTGGCTCCCGGCTCCCCGGCCACCCCGCCAGGGCCCCTCTGCTCCGGCCCCCAGACTGCCCAAGACACGCGTTATCTGTATTCGGAGCGCCCCCAGCCTCGGTCTCATCCCCCCGTGACCTCCAGGGTGCCTGGTGGGCCCATGTTGGGCCTCTTTTGGGATCGAAGGTCACCATGGGTCAGGGCAAGGTTAACAAGCCTTGTTGACGTGGAAAGGCCACGATGTTCTTCGCTTGCTGTTCCCACAACTGTCTTCAGAAATGAAGACTGCCCCGCTTGGCGAGAGCCCAGACTCAGCACCGCCAGCCCACTAGAGTGTCACCTAGGGGGGATCTTTATCCGGAACCTCTTTTACCTGGGAAGCCACATGGTGCAGCCCTCTGTGCAAACACATGCACAAACACACAAAACGTACGGGAGGGTGGACGACTTCTCCCTCGCCTCTGGGGATTTGGCAACTGCAGGTTCCGGGGCAATAGTGCCAGATTGGGTGGCATCCCACAGGGAAAGCTTTGTTCTGTTTCTCACACACACCCAGTCAACCATTTATTTTCATGCCTCAGAGAACATCTTTCCAGAAAAGCAGCCCCATCTTTAGTGTAAACGGCCAGACCCCTGGTTGAACACCCCCACAGACCCCAGCGGGGTTGAAGACGGAGGTGTCAGGCCTGGCATTGGCCCAGAAGGGCCTCCAGACGTGAACTCTGAGCCCAGAGTTCTGGGCTCTTCACAGAGCCCAGAGGGGGCCGCCTTTCTCTTAAAGGGAGCAGATTCAAAAGTCATCCACGGTAACCGCGTGGATAAAAGTGACATGGAATCACATGACAGATCGCACCCGCACGTCAAAGACCTGCTCTTCAGGTACAATTGTGAACCCTCTGGTGTCTGGAGAAGGAGAAAGCCACGGGGGATCGAGCATTTCTTCCATGGTGGCGAGATGGGGTCGGGGCGGGGGGGGAGAGGGTTAAAAGTTGGCAAGATGGTGTCAACCGGGAGGGTTGGAAGTTGTAAGTGGGAGTTTTAGAAGGATATGTATATGGGGTGTGCAGTGCATGGAGGGTTTCACATTCTAACGTATAAAATGTCAGCCAGGTGAAATGGTCCCACAGACGCGGCTGGTCCTGGGGGGAGAGAGGCAGAGGTGGGGCCTGGGCATCCCCTTCAAGCAGGTGGCAGCTGGCATCCATCTTTAGAGCCAGGACAGAGAAGAGGATGAAGTGGGTGAGGTCAGGTTCTAGGGAAGGTGACAGAATGGAGCAATGAGGGGACACAAGGCAAAAACAGCCAAAAGAGGACTTAAGGAGACACCTCTAAAGAAGACATTCAGGGGCCTCCCTGGTGGCACAGCGGGTTGAACGCAGTGCTGTGAAGCTGTCCGCAGCCTCCACAGCGCCGGTTCGATTCCCGGCCGGCCAGGGAGAAACCCACATGGCAAGGCAGACCTCTCCTGTCTCGCCTGCTGCTCCCCTCAGCAGTGCTTTCGGTCCATCTGCCTGTTCTGTTCCCTGCTCTGTCTCTAGTGAATCCTCTCACCCTCCTGAGGCTCTGGTCTGTACCCCAGCTCTTGTATAAATAAAAATAAATCTTAAAAAAAAAAACTTAAAAAAAAAAAAGACATTCAGGGGCCTCCTTGGTGGTGCAGGGGTTAAAGTCTCAGGGTAATCAAGCTATCGCCAACCACTGTGGCATGAATTCGATGCTTGGCCAGGGAGCTGACGCACATGGCTCAGACCTTTCCTGTCTCACCTGCTGCTCCCCTCAGCAGTGGATTTCAGTAGATCCACCTGTTCTGCTCCCCACTGTGTCTCTAATGAATCCACTCACCCCCTGCACCTCTGGCCTACACCCCAGTTCTTGTATGCATAAATAAATAAAATTCTAAAAAAAGACATTCAGATGGCCTACACACGTGAAAAATGGTTCACTTACTGTAAGGGAAATGCAAATTAAAACCACATTGAGATACCATGTCACCTCTGTGAGAATGGCCCATATAAAAAAGAATTAGGGCCTCCCCAGTGGTGCAACAGGTTGAGCGCCACGCCATGAAGCTGTCCGCAGCCTCTGCAGCGCCTGTTTGATCCCAACCGGCCGGCGCGAATCCCACATGGTGCAGCAGACCTCTCCTCTCACACCTGCTGCTCTCCTCAGCAGTGTATTTCAGTCGTCTGCCTGTTCTGCTCCTTGCTCTGTCTCTGGTGAATCCTCTCACCCTCCCGCGCCTCTGGCCTGTACCCCAGCTCCTGTATAAAAATAAATAAATCTTTAAAAATAAATAGATAACTAAATAAATAATAAATAGAATTAACAAATGTGGGTGAGGTTGCTGTGAAAAAGGAACTCTCGTCCACCATCAACCGGTGGCGGGGATGTACACCGGTGCAACCCCTGTGGAAAATGGCCTGGAGATTTCTTAGAATAAAAATGAAAATTCAGTATCATCCAACAAAAATAGTGATGCAGGCCCAACTTCTGTCTGTCTGGGCAGACAGAAAAGGAGTCATTACTTAGAGAAAAATGTTTGCTGTCAGCTACCACCATCTCCAAGCACGAGGTCCATACTGTCCAGTGTCACAACCACAATGGCTAGGAGCCCTTGAAATGTGGCGAGCCCAAACTGAGATGTGCTGTGAGTATAAAATGCTCGCCATGTTTTGAAGAGGGAAAAAAGAATTTAAAAGGGCTTGATTGTTTTGATATTGACTATATAACAAATTGATACTAATTTAGCTCTATTGGGCAAAAGTATTAAATTTCAATGGTTTTGTTTTACTTTTTTTAATGTGTGTACTAGAAAATTTTAAATTACCTGTGTGGCTTTCATTATATTTCTATTTGGACAGCACTGCTCTCCAGGGTCCACTTCAACAGCACAAACTTAAAGACAACAAGTGATTCATTCAATTACATTTAAAAATGAAGGATTTCTGTTCAACGGAGGACACACAACAGACCAAGTTAATTAGTAGAATGAAAGAAGATATTTGAAGCCAATAAGAGACTAATATCTAGAATATAAAAGACAATCCTGCAAATCAGCAAGAAAGAGACAGCCACCTGACAAGAAAACCAGGCAAATGCCATGAATTTACCAAAAACAACAGAGATTCTTAAAATCATTTGTAATCAGAGAAATGCAAAATGACTGGCAAAAATTGCAACACAAAATCACACAGACAGACACTGAGATACAGGGGCCCTCCTGCTGTAGTTGGGGCATGGGGGGTAGACAGTTATCTTTTTCCAGAGACAACCTGGCACTACTTAGGCACTATAAGACTAATTGAGACAAGTTAATTCCATGGATCCTCGCCAGCCCAGCAATCTAACAGTTCTTACTTGAATCCATTAGGATTAGGACACACCACTAGGATGTTAATTGCAACCTCATTTATGACAGTGGGGAGCTGGAGGCACCCTGAGTTTCCCACCCCCAGAAGCGTAGGTACACCCTATGGGTGTTACTCAGTAGTGAGAGATCATACACATTGACTTAGCACTTCGTGGAAAAATGAGGAGTAGTGAGCTATATAGTTGTCCCCCTTATCCAGTGTTTCACTTTCCATAGTTTCAGTAACATGGGATCAAATTTGTCTTGAAAACATTGCATACAATTATATATTTTGAAAGAACACATTCACATAACTTTAATTATAGTAGATTGTTATAACTGTTCTATTTTATTATTGTTGTTGTTAATCCCTTACTGTGCCTAGTTGATAAATGTTATAGGTACATATAAATAGTAAAAAATATACTATATATAGAGTTTGGCACTATCCACAGTCTCAGGCGGCCACTGGGAGTCTTGGAATGTATCCAAGGGGACTACTATACAACACAATTTACATAGCATTTACATAATTTACCCACATCCACAATGGATAGATGTTGTTTAGATCCATATTAAAAGAAACCAACTGTAACAAAACCCCACAAAGGGCCTCCCTGGTGGCCTAGTGGTTGAGTTTCCACGCTTTCATGCTATGGCTTTATTTCGATTCCTGGCCAGGGAGCTGACTCTCCTGTCTCGCCTGCTGCTCCCCTTAGATTTCAGTACATCTGCCTGTTCTGCTCCCCACTCTGTCTCTGGTGAATCCTCTCACCCTTGCACTTCTGGCCTACACCCTGGTTCTTCTATGCCAAAATAAATAAAATCTTTAAAAAAACACACCCACATAGTTGCAATAACCTAGGGGAATACTGAATATAAATATTATACATTAGCTTATCATCAGTGAGGAAGATAAGATAGTGCAGTCAGAGCTCTGAGAAGAAAAGGTATGCAAACACAGGAGAAAAGGATAGTGAAAGAAAAGAACATTCTAGAAGGATGAACTCTTAACAGTACATTTATCTCGGTGACCTCAGATAAATCCGGGAATCGGAGAAGAGGCAGAAACTAAATCAGTGTATGATTTCAGAGGCCTTTCCCAGAACACAGGGAAGACGCCCCAGTTCATTTCAGAAATGGACAAAGAGGTCCCCACACTATTCTCAGAAGGTTCCTGAGTCCAGAAACTGGAAATGCCCCAGAGGAGAAAGGAGGGGGAGGCAGATAGAATTAGATGGAAGACAAACATAGGAGTTACTAAAATGGGGAGGATGGCGTCTCTACACCCTGGGAAAGGATCGGGAGGCAGAAAGAATTCAGGAAAGATACCAATCAGGGCAGCTGGGGCGGAGTGGGGGGGGGTGGGGGGGGGACTGGCAACCTGGACGAAGTATGCTGGACGCTAGCAGAGAAGCTTCTGCGGAGCCACCACCCTGACCTCCCTGAGAAAGGTGATCGACAGCCACCCTGGCTCGCTCTCCTCAGAGATAAGCTCGGCCCATCGATCTCCGTGGACGTCCACGCTTTGCTCCCGGGCGACAGAGCGCAAAGCCACCTACACAGCTTCCCTTTTGCCACCAGGAGGTGCCCTCGGCCCACGGATGAATTTCCAGCGCTGGAAAGCGCCGGGGACTCCCGGTTGCCGAGTCCTGCAGCGGCTTGGTGTGGACGTGGAGACCCTGATGCACCCCCAAACCGCGGCGCCTCTCTGGGCCTCTGCACCAAGCTTCCCTCCGGGGCGCTCCCCACCGCCGGGAGCGGCGCAGGCCACACAGCCGCAGCCCGCCCTGGAGAGAACGCCAGCCCACGCGCGGCGAGCACGCACAGGACGCGACCAAGCGCGGGCTGGAGAGGATGCTCCCGGGGCCAGCCCGGCCCTGCCATCTTTGGGTCCCAGCTTCCTCGCCAATGCTTGCAACGAAAACAAATTTTAATTGTGTTTTCAGCGCTACAAAAAAATGACCGGGTTTGCTGCAGAGGTGGCGTGCCAGGGCTTCCAGAGCGCCCCCGCTGCCCCGGAGGCCGGCCTAGCCCGCCGAGGCGGCCCCTCTCCCGGGACCCAGAGGGAGAGCCTTTGTCACCGGCGCCCTGCCCCCTCCCCGGCGGGCCCAGCAGCGCGCTCCATTGTGACGGAGCGCGGCTCCCGCGGGCTTCTCGCGCCGCCGCCGCAGTGGTAGCGTCCGGACCTCTCTGACGTGTTGCGCCCGCCCCCTTCCTGAGTGCTGATTGGCTATCGGGGCCTGGGGGCGGGCTGACCTCCGCTCCGCAGTGGCGTCACCCGCTGGCTCCGCCCCCGGGATGGGGCGGCTTGGCGCCGCGCCGCGGACGGTCATTTGTAAGCGGCCGCCGGATTGGTTGCCCCGCTCTGAGCGGGGGAGGGGCGGGCGGCAGCGCGCACTCGCGCGTGCGTGAGCTGGCGCGCGAGAAGGGGCCCGGTCGCGCCGAGGCTCGAGCGGCCGTCGCCATTTTGTAGGGTTCTCTCTGACGCGGGAGCCGCCGCCACCGCCGCCGCCACCCGGAGGTGCGAGGGGGTACCTGTGGGTGTGTGGGGAGCCCGAGGGCGGGCTTGACCCGGGCCTTGGGTCTCTCTCCTGGCGGCGGGCGGTTCGGGAAAGACAACGGGAGGAGGCGGGGCCGGACTCCGGAGGGGGCGGGGCAGGGGTCGGGGCCAGTCTTTGTTGGGGCGTCGGAGCGGGAGGTTGGGCGGCTGAGGGGGCTCTTAGTTTGGGGCCGAGGGGGCCTTTTTCTCCTTAGAGTATCTGGAAAGGTGATAGCGCACCGAGGAGAGGTCCAGAGATTTCCCTCCAAAACCTTGTCACCACCCAGATAAATGCCTCTTGACCCCCGCTTGGACCCCCTTCTTTCCTGCCCCCCAAGAGTAGTTTAAGGCGTGAAACAGCTGATCCTGTTACTGGAGTGCGCCTCGTTTCGCGGAGATGACGGACTAGGCTGTGCCTCCTGACCCCGACCTCCTGCTCGCATGTCACACGCGACTCAGCTGCTTAAGAAAAACTAAGGAGCCTGCATGTGGGGGTCTCGAAGGTGCAGAGAACTTCCTTGGAGGCGCAAACCAAAATGCAGTGCCCTGAGATACCCCGCTCCATCCCTAACTTTTGGAAATCTCCTTCCTTCTCTCCCAGGCTCTTGTCAGGATGGTGAAGCTGTTCATCGGAAACCTGCCCCGGGAGGCCACAGAGCAGGAGATCCGCTCCCTCTTCGAGCAGTATGGGAAGGTGCTGGAATGTGACATCATTAAGAACTACGGCTTCGTGCACATAGAGGACAAGACGGCGGCTGAGGATGCCATCCGCAACCTGCACCACTACAAGCTTCACGGGGTGAACATCAACGTGGAAGCCAGCAAGAATAAGAGCAAAGCTTCAACCAAGTTACACGTGGGCAACATCAGCCCCACCTGTACCAACCAAGAGCTTCGGGCCAAGTTTGAGGAGTATGGCCCGGTCATCGAGTGCGACATCGTGAAAGATTATGCCTTCGTCCACATGGAGCGGGCAGAGGATGCAGTGGAGGCCATCAGGGGCCTTGACAACACAGAGTTTCAAGGTGAACACTCTGGGGCCTGGGAGGCTGAGCTGAGTGGGGTCTAGCTCAAGACAGGCAAGCACACAGGACTGTAGGGCTCTGGGGAGGGGGGATTGTCCTCCCATTTTATTTTAGCTGGAAATAATAGATTGTACGTTTACCACTCTGAAGCACAGTTTACTCTTGGAAGCAGATGTTTCCTTTTTTCAGATTTACCAAGATGTTCTGCAACTGTGTTGAATCACAAACTGGGGGTTACTTTACCCTCCAGTCTTCATTCATGTTGCCACTTTAATCTGTCTGGGCAAATAGAGCCCACTGGGAGAGGGAAGATTGAAGTCTGGCTTACCTGCTTCTTTTTTTGTGATCAGGAAGCCTTAAAATATTCAAGCACTGAAATGCTAGGACTTACACTCTTTACTGCTTTGCGTGATGAGTGATGGTAAGAAAGAGGAGGAAAACATCTAGACGGATCCCTGTAGTATAAATCTAGAGGAGTATCTTTTGAGTGCTTAAATTTGTTCAGTCTGTGAACTGTACAAGCAAAGCCAAAAACCACGCCATAGACTATTCATCTACTATTTTTTCTCCAAGGAGAAAAAAAGGAAATTTGTAAAAATACTATGTTGAATGGGGATGATGGTCCTGCTTCTGAGATTCCATTTGGGGCATCATACAGCATATCGTTTATACCGATGGTAAAAAATGTATTGTCTTTAATAGCACAAGAGGTTTTCTGAAGACTCTAGAACTGTGCTGATGTGGTAGCCACTAGCCACATGTGGCTACTGAAATTAAACAAAATTTAAAATTCAGTTTCTTTTGTATTACGTACGTTTCAAGTACTCAGAAGTCACATGAGGCTAGTGGCTACCATATTAGCACAGGTATAGACTCTTTCCAGTAGCATAGAAAGTTCTGTTAGTGTTGTTCTACAAGTTTTTGTTGCCATATCACCTTGGACTACATTTACAGCCACTTTTCAGGTTCATAAATTAACACCATTTTTGCCCAAGCGTCACTAAGGATTGTTGAGGAGCACTTGAGGGTGCTCTCCTTTGCCTGGAAAACAAATGGGAGAAGAAAGTTTGACCAGAAAGGGATAAGCAGGCTGGCAGCTGGTGACTGCAGGTAGTATGTCAGGTGTCTCTGGCTTCTTCAGGGGGTGCCCTGGCCTTTGCCGGCTCTTTAAAACATAGAGCAAAGACATAGATTCTTGCTGCCCTCAGCTAGTTCAATGACCTTGGACAAGGGTTTTCACCTCTCTCTGCTTAGTTTTCCCCACTTACAAAATACGGTTATTCCTGTGGTCCCTCCTTCCAGGGTTGCATTGAGGCTGGAATGAGGTAATCGATGTGAAAGTGTTTTAACAGTAAAATTAAAAAATAATGAAAGGTTAAGTGTTTGCAACAATGCATGTGTCTGTCTTAGGGTTAGAAACTTATTTAAAATGTGATAGCTTTCCCTGTTTATTTACATTTTTTTTTATGTATGTGTTTTTTGGAAAGCTGTTGCACTTTAAACAGTTTCAAAGTGTTATTTGATGGGGAGGGATTGTGAATGGACAGTGGCAGGGAAGTGGGCGCTTTCTCTTGAGAGGTAACAGACAAAATGTGTAAAAAAAAAGTTAAAATCAGGTACAGTTGTGCAAAGATGTTCTGGTAGTGTAATACCACGTGGCCTTATCTTTGTAATACACAGTTGAAGAAAAGGACGGGGCTAAAATAGGTATGTAGCAGCCAGTTAGTTGGGAGTTGCTTTGGGGGAGGAGTGTGTGTTTTAATATAAAGGCAACTTTAATTATTTTAGTGAGTGGAAACCTGAATAACAAGGATTGACCCATGAGATTTTTAGCAACTTCACCAGTGGAAAAGGAAAATCCTTTATTTGGTTTTCATTCTTAGCCTGGCCCTTTGGAGAAAGCACTCTTGAGTTATACCTAGAGATGTTTTATAACCAGCTTTGTTTTTTCCCTCAGACGATTAAGAGAAAGTTTAGCATTGGGTTGCCTTGGTCTTGACTCTTGAAGCTGGGGCAAAGCTGCCCCACGAAGTTTCTTCAGTTAAACAAACAAAAAACAATCTAGATGTCAGTTGGTCGTTTTTATGTATTTTTTTTAAGACTTTCAGGTTACCCCTCGTGAAGCTAGCCTCTTAAGGGCGCCCTTTTGGGCACCTTTTGAACCTGTGTATGTTAATGGCTGTCACTGAGGCTTCTGCTTTGTAGGACTTCAAAAAGGAAGTCCAGAATCTGAGTTTACTTGGATCTTTCAGGACTTGTTTCCTCTTGGCAAGCAGTAGTGAACCGCGTAGCTGTTGCGTTAGCAGGTAGTCTGCATGGGAAGGCCCGGGAGACGCTGCCCTAGTACTCACCCAGGCGGCTAACTGGGGAGTGACATGTAAGACTAGAGTGCAGGTGCCTCATTTTTCCCCCAGTATGTGAACAGCATTAGACTGGAGGACCCCCGTGCTGCAGCTGCGTGGCCCAGCGTGTGGCAGGAGCGCAGCAGTCTCCAGGCAGCCCATCTCTCAGCGTTTGAATCTCTCTCCTGTGTCAGCTTTCCGGAGGAGACACTTTCATTGGACTGGGTTTCTCAAAAATTTTGGCAACGCATTTCAGTAACTTTTGGAGGTCTCAGAAAATTTTTAAATTGTTGGCTCCTCCAAATAGAGTGGTTGAGTTCGATCTTTCAGGTTCCTTTGAGCTGCTCCCTTAAGGTAATAAGCATGGGATTTCTCAGTTATCATAAGGGATTTACATTAGAGGCTTAGTTGCCAACGTTGGAAAGATTTTTGGGGGGGGGGGGACTAACACTTCTATTTACAGATCTTTTGGTTCTAGGTAATCTTTTTACCTGCATCCTCAGCTTCTGCAGAGGTAAATTATGCCACAGATGTTTACACACTTATAAACATCTTCTAAATAAAGAGGGAATGACTGGGCGTAGTAAAAGAAACATCTGTTTCTGGGTTTTGTTTCTCAAAAAAAAAAAAATGACAATCTATAAACGTAAAGAGCAAGTTAAATAGAAATTTTTTCCTTAAAAATGTACTGGATTTCTGGATTGACTGCTTTGTAGATTGGCATGGTCACTTCAGAACTGGAGCACGGGTTGTGTCTTTCGCACCAAGCAATGTCACCATGCATGTTTGAAAGCCAAGTAATTTGTAATTCTCTAGTTATGTGAAGAATAGAGAACTCTACGTTTGGGATATAAGTTGGGGCAAAAAGTCATGTGTTTCTGTTGGAAGCATAGTTAGCATGTGGCACTCATTAACTTCTAAGAATTATAGTGGGGGTCTTTAACTCTCTAGAAATAATGGGGTGGCTAAATGCTGCATTGACATTTGGTTTCTGTGACTGTCAGTGGTGATGGTGGATGCTGCCTTTCCCAGCAACTGGAAGCAAAAACCTGAGCACCTCTGTTTCTGCTAAGAAAGGGTTTTAAGTTTAGAAGCGGCAGCTACTAAAAAAACTGGGGTGGTAGGAATCTTAGACATTGGACAGAACGGAGTTTGACTCAAGTGCCTTTACAGCACTGACCCGCCCCCCTCCCAGGGTCAGTGCATGGCGCTATTCTGGCTGCCGTTCTGAATCAGACTGTTTCCAACAGGGTGGTGGAGCACGAGGCCTCCTACTGCATAGCTGCATCCAGAACAAGGTCTGTTAGAGAGTATCTGGCTGATCGTGGAGGGGGACTTGTTTTGAGCAGCCCTTAAGAGTGACTTGAAGCCCCTGTTCTCTACATCTATGCTGGCTGCTTTTCACTACAATTTGAAAAGCACTGACTTGATCTCCAAAGTCTTAGGCAGTCTGGGACTAAATTACTGCCAGGAATACACCTTTTCCAAACTGCTTTTAAAAACCCTGGATGCTTTCATCAGTGAGGGTTCCTGGGCTCAGTGGTATACAAGCCCCAGCCACAGGTCGCTTCTCTTAGCTGTCCTAGTGCTGGTCATTTCCTGGAAGTATGGCTGTGGCTTGTTTTTATGAGAGTGCAGAAGCCCTTAGGCACATGCAGCATCTTGCTAATAAGTAGCTAATCCCCTGGAGACCATTGTAAGCTACATGGCAGGATGAGATACTGACCATTCCATTCCATGGGAACACACTTTCCCTAAAAACCAGTGCTGCTTCTAGCTCTTGATAGTTGTTCTTGTTGCGAGATCTTGGTTAAGTATTTTTCTTGTCCACAGTAGGCACGGATTCACCCTTGCTGGAAAGGCGGGGTGGGATTGGAATCCGGAGGGTTTTACGACTTTAGAGGCACTGGAGATGAAGCAGATGAGGAGCCAGGTATGCTCTGCATAACCAGTGTAGCTCTCTGGTGACACCTGTACACATGACATAAGCTCAGGCCTATGTGACCCTGAGTGAAGCGGTGAGAGGCTGGTAAGCTACATTCTGAATCTGGCATAACTGAGGTTTGGTTGGATTGATTTGCAGTGTCGGCAGGTTTTGATTCATAGTAACAGCCTTCCAAGTGAAAAGCAGAAACTTCAATCTCTGTCTTGGCAGGGAGGGGAAGGAAAGTTGTGGAAAGAGAAGTAGCAGGGAATCCAGTCTGCCTGGTCTGAGGAGAAAGGACCGCGTGGTCTCTGAGGACTGTTTCTAGCTCCGTCTGGATTAACCCTTCAGCCGCCTCTGCGGGCCTCGCTGAGGCCGCCGCGGCCACGTGGGCGTGCATGCTTGGCCGCAACCCGTCTGCTTCCGTGGGGGGCACATAAAGACTGGCGGTGAGTTACAACAGCTCCTCTCACATCTCTTTCCTCCAGGCAAGCGGATGCACGTGCAGTTGTCCACCAGCCGGCTTCGGACCGCGCCCGGGATGGGCGACCAGAGCGGCTGCTACCGGTGCGGGAAGGAGGGGCACTGGTCCAAGGAGTGCCCGGTGGACCGCACAGGCCGCGTGGCCGACTTCACCGAGCAGTACAACGAACAGTACGGCGCCGTTCGCACGCCCTACGCCATGGGCTACGGGGAGTCCGTGTACTACAACGATGCCTACGGCGCCCTCGACTACTACAAGCGCTACCGGGTCCGCTCTTATGAGGCGGTGGCGGCGGCCGCCGCGGCCTCCGCATACAACTACGCCGAGCAGACCATGTCCCACCTGCCGCAAGTCCAGAGCACGGCTGTGACCAGTCACCTCAACTCCACGTCTGTGGATCCTTACGACAGGCACCTGTTGCAGAACTCAGGTGCTGCCGCCACCTCAGCTGCTATGGCTGCTGCCGCTGCCACGACTTCCTCCTATTATGGAAGGGACAGGAGCCCCCTGCGTCGTGCCACAGCTGTGCTCCCCACAGTTGGCGAGGGCTACGGTTATGGGCCAGAGAGCGAGCTGTCTCAGGCCTCAGCAGCTGCACGGAATTCTCTGTATGACATGGCCCGGTATGAGCGGGAGCAGTATGTGGACCGAGCGCGGTACTCAGCCTTTTAAAAACTGGAGGTGAGAGCAGGGTGGGTGTGGCTTAAGAGATTGCATTTAGTTCCCCTGAAAACAACCCTTGCTTTATAGAGGAGGCTCAAGCCACCTCTTTGCTAGAGGACAGATTCCAGAAGGTCTTAAATATATTGCCGGCTTGGGCCAGAGGCCCACTTGGCCTGTTGAGGTGTTAGTGTGAGAGTCCAACCAACTTGTTCCTTCTGAGAGAACAAAAAACTCGGTTTGTCAGTAAGAATATTGTTCTTTAATCACATGTAAGCAAATCTGGGTTACAGAAAGTTAAAAAATCAGTAACATTTTTTGAGTGCCCTGTGTGTCCTTTACATCATTGAGCTACACAGCAAGCCTTTACAACATTTTCCCTTTACAGACAAGGGCAGTAAGGCTCAGAGAGCACATTGCCTGGAGAGGCATCTGGTAGTTGAGAGGTAGCGCCAGACTTCAAACTCAGGCCTGTCTGGCTCCAGAACCCATTCTCTGCACTGTGCAAGTCACTGGTGTGAGCTGAAGAGCAGTAATGACTGGCACAGTGAGGCTTTTAAGTGCAACTTCAGACTTCTGACTTAATAAAAGCACTACATGAGTCATTAGCCTTTATCTGAGGTAACTCTTCTAATACCGTGTATCTGTAAGCCAAGTCAAGACCTATATATTTTAGGGTTTAGGTCTAAGACACTTGATGGAAAAGCAGAATGTTTTGATACCACTGTCCTGTTCTTTCCTCTTTAGTTATCCAGAGCATCTTATCATTTGTGGGCATTTAAGCCATATTTCTGTGAAGCCTATGATTGCTGTCTAGAGCCTGGTGATTCCTGTTTCTTCCAGGGGTTTTTTGTTTGAGGATTATCTAAGAAACTAGATAAATATAATTTTCTAATGTATAAAATCCCACTGGTGGTGATCCTGGAAATTTAACTTTTCCTACTTCAGCAAATGTATACCAAAAATGTCAGAATGGCAAGAATACTCAGATTTTTTCATCTCAAGATGGACAGGCTTTTCATCTGACTGGAAATGGCGTCGTGGTAGTTTTCTCGTCTCATGGTTTTCCTTGTACCTTGAAATTGAGGCTCCCCTGAATGAAAGCCCTATTAGCAAGGTTAAACTGAATTTTCAGAGTATCTTACCCCTTTGGTGTATACAACAAAATGAAAGGAATTTGCCCTTTTATGCAGTGAAAAGCAGATATGGCATGTACCTGTGGTAAGTTGTATCTTAGTGACGTGGAAAGACTTGGCACCTCCCGAGACCACGCATTCGTGTGTGTGAAGTGGGTAAACTTACAAAGGTGTGTGGAGTTTGCCATTAGTTTTATTGCAAATGCAGGTGGACCTACCATGGGGTGGGATCTGCCTATAGTAAGGTGGTATCATCTACCAAGTGACTTCTGTTTCTCTCCAATGTTTCAAAGTTAAATATTAAAGTAGTGTAATGTGTTATTTAAAAGGGTATTGCTCTAGGATATGTTAAAGTGAATTGTGACTGCAAGCAGTGGTTGTTCATCTAACCTCTTTTTAGTGATGACTTTTAAAGCAACTTACCTTCCAGGTGTGAACCTCAAATGGACTGAACAACCCTGAGTTGGTTGTAGTCCCAGGAGCCTGATGTTAATGAGGCTGCCAGGATGAAACACTCCAGAACTGTTGGGGATCCAAATTCAGGTCTCACCCTGGCAGAACTGATTCAAGAACGTCACAACTTTTGAAGTCGATTGACACAGATCAAGACCAAGATTTGACCCTTTGTAATAAGTAGAGGAACTTGGTGTGAGTTAACTTCCCCCCTCCCTCCCCAGCCATGGGTGTCCGGAGTTCCCATCATCGATGGAAGAATTAGAGAATTTTAAGATTTTTTTCTTTTGACTTGGTAAGGGAGCTGTAGCGGATCAGGGGAACTGATGGAATTGTGGCCCTGGAGCTGTGAGCTCTGGACATGCAGGTGTGCTGGAGGGTGAATGAGCCTCTACCCTTACAGCCTTTGTGACCGTCATTTCTGAAGACTGTTTACTGTGGAAGATTAGAGCAAAGCAAATTTAGGGTAGTGTGATTGGCCACCTCTGATGTCTCGGCATCTTTTGCTTCTCCTCAACTCCAAATTACGGTTCTTCATGATGTCTGTGTGCCCTCTGCTGCAGCAACAGTAGTCTGGTATCACAGAGGTTGTCTTGCCCAAAAGATGGAGAAGAAAATGAGAAAGATGTGTTCACCACCAACACAACAGTCTTCCGGATAGGCCGCGCCTTGCTCTGTGTGTAGCTATGCATAGGTTCCTAGCCGAAGCCACTGTAGACTTCTAGGTAATGAGTGAGATGTAAGTTTGATCCAGTCTGACTTGGTTTTGTTTTGTTCTTTTTCCCCCCCCACCCCGGAATACAGAACGGGACCAGGAGCCAAGCTGCTCTCCAGGCACTGTGTAAGCCTCTTGTGTTGTGCTCTCTTTCAGGTAGGATAATTGCGGACTGAACCCTCGGGCTGCGGTCATATATGAGAACTTGCTCCGCGCGGTCCCCTTTGCCGGGATGTTTCCATTGCTTCATGTTTCAGTAAACAAAGGAATTTGTGACCAACTATGTTTTCTTTCTTAATTTAATTCTTCTAAGTTGACTTTTCTTTCCTCCTGATACTAGTCCTTGTAGCTTTTCACTGTTCTCATATTCTCAGCCTTTGAGCAGCGCTAGGTAAGGATTATGCTGGCACCCCCTTTTTCCTGTACAGTGGAACCCTCTTATCTTGCTTTCCGTAGGAGTTGAGCCCTCTCCCTGCCCACCTGCAGCATCTCCTTTCCCTTTAGAATGAACATGTAGTGGCAAGCCGCCTTTTGCTCTTCTGTTAGCTCTGGACTCTTAACACTGACGCTAACCTTCTGAGATTGCTAGGGCCGTTGGGGTGTTGGTGGGGTTTTTGTTGTTGTTGTTTTGTTTGTTTTGTTTTTTTTATGTCTGACCTGTGATCGTGGTACAGCAATAGCTGAAATTTAGCCTTGTTTTATTCTACTCCTCCCACCTTTTTTTTTTTAATATTTTGACAAATAAACATTTTAACACTTTGCTTGTGACTATTATTTACCACCAGTATCTTATGTTTCTTCCCAATTGTGGAGCTCAAAATTCAAATGAACAGATGTCTGAAACTTAGATGTAGAAGGAAAGTTTTAGTGAGGTAAGTAATATGGCTTTAACAATGGGTGGGGAGGAATTAGCCAGAACTTTGAGGCATTGATAGATAAATAGCCTACTGCTGGTGGTTAGGCGCCCTTTCTCTTAAATAATCAGAGCTGCTTTTTCCAGCTAAAGGCTAGCAAGCTCAGCTGAGCAGTAATAGAAGCCAGCCCCAGAGAGACCTTACAGCAGGAAAAGGTGAGCCAGAACTTCCCCCTCCCCCATGACTTACCAAGTTGACTCAGTTTGACTTCATACTTATGTTCATAAATACACTTACAAACTTCCCCTTCCCATAATGTTAATATTCTGCGAGGATTAGAATATTCTGCAATAAATGGAGTTGTGGTAAGTCAAAAGAGGGGAAGCTTATGTTAGTATTTTGAGTAGGAAAGTAAGTAGTAATGATGGGCAGTGACAGCATTCTGCTATAAAATAAGATTTTTTTTTTTTAAAGATTTATTTATTTATACAAGCACTGGGTACAGTCAGAAGCACCGGAGGGTGAGAGAATTCACCAGAGCCAGAGCGGGGAGCAGAGCAGGCAGAAGGACCGAAGTACACTGCTGAGGGGAGCAGTGGGCGGCAGGAGAGGTCTGCACGCCATGTGGGACCCTCCTCCGGTGGCCGGCGAGCGGCCGGGGATCGAACTGGCGCTGCAGAGGCTGCGGGCAGCTTCGCAACCCAGCGCTCAACCGCTGCGCCACCGAGGAGGCCCTAAAATAAGATTTTTAAAAAGATTTCTGGACATTGTAATTTATTGTTGGTGCTTAGATCCCCATAAAATGATCAATGGTGGACTCAAATTTTACTGTATTTTGTGTGGAAACGCTGAAGGTAAATTCTGAAAGTGAAATTTTATTACCTTGCATTGTCCCCGGGTATTTTTATACATAAAATAATGCTCAACATAGGTGAAGCAAAATTTCCATTTTTTTTTTTTTTTTCTTTGAAATCTGAGGCTGGCCTGTCAGTACACACTCCAACCGCTGGTGAAGTACACAAGCCTTTGTTAGCCACAGGCTTCCCCAGCCAGGCATAGGACTGTTTTTTACAGAAAAGACAAAGATACTGGGATTTCCTTGTGATTGATGTGCAAGACACATCAAGGCTCTGTAGCAAGGCACATCATAAAGACAAAAATAATTAAGTACAGGTATTGCTGGCCTCACCGAGCTGTTTAACTTACCTTGATTTCTATCTCGCTAGCAGGAATCCAGCAAGGGAAAAAGTTGGGATCTCTGCAATAGTTCTATATCCGCATGCCCAGCAAAACTTGGGCTGTGCTAGAATTGTCTCTGTAGTTCACTGGGTATATGAAATGGGGCTAGTAAAGCAGAAAAACCAAGTCCTTAATGATAATTAGCTAATTAGTGGCGACTGAGTACTTGAAATATGACTCACAAAGTTGGACTTTTGAATTTTGTTATAGTCAATAGTGGCTACTGTATTGGACAGCACTTCAGATGGTAAGATAAGTTTCTTACAAGAGAAAAAGGCTTGCAGAACCATATGAAATATTTTCTCCTTAGAAAACCTTTTCACTCCCCACAAAATAGGTAACAACGAGAAAGGTTTTTTTCCAGCCCATGTAAGAGGATTGTTTCTCACCCTCAGTCCTTAGGTGAGAAACTGCATGCTGCAGGTGCAGAGTTCCTTTTACTTACCAAGGGCAAGTTTCTCCATATAGACCATTTTCAGAATACCAGGATGCCTTGCACACGAAAAGCTCCTGAATTCACTTATTTTATCAGGGATTTGAATTCCTCTATGAGCCAAGAGTTGGGTGATAAAAGAGTGGTTCATAGTAGAGAAGCAAACCTTAATTACATCTGTGATAAGTACTGTGGAGGAGTAAGTGCTATGAGAATATTTAATAAGACTAACTTTGGGAGGTAGGTGGAGTTATTCCAAAACCAGAGACAGCACATTTGAAAGCCCCTAAACAGGATGAGTGTGGTGTCCATTAGGAACCAGCAAGGAAGCTCTGTAGCAAGAGGTAGAAACCTGAAGGGGGAAGTTACAGGTAGACAGTTCACCAGAGCCCTGTGAGCCATGGTAAAAGAATTTTCCTCTAGCCCTAAGGCTGTGAAGCTATTAAAGAGTTCTAAGGTTAGGGGCAACGGGATCCGACCTTTTCCTGAAAGATCACTGAATGGAGAGGACCAAGGAAAGAGCTCTAGGTGAGGTTTATCTGATACACAACAGGTTTCCCCTGGGCATGAGGCCAGTAGAGTTGTTTTATTTTAAAAGAAGAAAAAAAATTGTAGACAGGAAAAGGGCCAGGCCTGAGGACATGTGATTCAAGGGACCGTCACAGGGACAGGATTTAAGTCACCGAGGCTGCGTAAGCCATCACATGGGCTCTGCTTCTCTCCTGAGTTGCTGCGCTCCTGTTACGGCACAGGCCCCTCACAAGGGCTTTTGCACAAGATACCACTAAGGTAGGACAGAGAAGATTAGGTCTCTCAGATCTCTAAAGAGAACTGAGTCAGGATGGTATGATGAAAATGGGAATTGCTGAGAAATTAAAGTATTCTGAGTTCAGAGAACCATTATTTGCCATCCTACAAAATACAGCTTTGTGCTTTAAGATTTAGACTCATCAAAATACTTCCATTCTCTGACATAGAATTACACTCATCAGCATCAATCGAGATTGTGAGAGCTGTAGAAAGCCAAGGGCATATCTGGCCTAGGTGGGGTGAATACTACCCCAGGCCATACATCTTGCATTCCTTCCTGAACAATCAGTAGGTTGAGGTGGGCCTACCCAAGCAAGGCCTAGCCAGAGCGACCGCACTCAGCGAGGCACTTGAAATACAAGGCGAAATAAACCCCAGCCTGATTTCAAAATTGCAGCCTGAGAGAAAAGCATCAATTCCCCTCGCTGGTGCTCCAGAACCCCCGGGGTTCTCTGCAGCATGGTCCCTAGCGTGGTGGGGAAGTCACAGACCTATGAAACTGCAGCTCCTACTTGGCAAGAGCCCCCACTGCAGCCCAATCCCTGCAGGCCTGTCTGGTAGCCTCAGATCTACCCCTTCTCGATTCTCATCAACGCAGGGAAGTTGGTGTGGGGCAGAAAGACACTAGGCCCTCAGTGTATGGCTCAGAGATTGTCGGAAGGGCTGAAGAGCACTGGTGGCTGCAAGGCAGCCCATGAAGGGAAGCAACTTGGCCAAACTCGTTTGGCCTTCTAGTTTGTCAGGATTTGGCTCACAAATCTGGTCCTCAGAGATGCAGTGCCTCCTTCCTAGGAGATTTGCGGGGTTGGGATGGGGTGAGGAGAAGGAGGGGGCAGAGAAGACAATTAGATCAACCCAAGGGAGCCCACAGAGGAGGGGAAGGCCTGCTGCCATGATGCAATCAGTAGTGCCCTAGGTTTTCAGGCCCTTTGAGGATCCAGGCCAAACCCAAACCTCATGACCAAGGATCCGACAGACTCCATGACTGGGCCATCATCTCTGCTAACCCACAAACTCCAGGGTGCAGCAGCCTTGGCTCCCCCAGTGACTGTAGTAATAGAGGTTTAGAAAGCTTAAAATACTTGGATGCCCCATTCACAAAAGAATGAGGAAAACAAGGCCCCAGATTCCTGGTGCTGTTCACCACAGCAGAAAGCTGCAGTTAGCAGCTACTGAAATGGAGACAGCAGCTGGCGGTCCTAGCGCAGACCCCACCACAGAGAATAAGGAAGGCTTTTAAACCTCTTCTGCGGGGTGAACTAGAATGCCAGTGACCCCAGCCCTGGCCTGCCCTGGCTCTGGCCTCTCAGAGCCAGGTCAACAGCTATGAGAATAGGGAATGAATGACTAGGAAAGGGGCCCTCCTCCTGGCCATACCTACCTTTATCTCCCTCTGCCTTGGGGCGTGGCCAATGTATGACAATAGTAAGTACTTTGCCTCCTCAGAGAAACACCAGGAATTTTGGCCAAGATCCACTGTGCTGGGCAAACGGCTGACATTCCTGGACCACTCCACGTCCCCCACCTGCAACTGCGCTGCGATGAGCAGGGCAAACGAGGCCAGTTCATGCCCCGAAGTATGGTCAATGACAACTTACATATATATTATTGAATGCCTATTACATAGCAGGCACTGTTGCCAGGCACTGGGCCAATTTCCTGTCTCCCTAGCTTACATTTTTGTGAGGAAAATAGCCAGTAAATGAGTAAACAAACTGGGCACAATGGCCAGAAGAATGGGCGGGGCACCAATGGAGCGAGAAGTTGTCAGATCGTCACTGCTGCATGATCCTGAAGCAAAGACCTGAAGGATAAGAAGTCGGTCCCGTGTCAAGAGGGAGGGCCATCCAGGTGGTAAAAAAGGCTCTGAAGCAGGAAAGTTAAGGTCTGGTAAGGGAAGGGCTTGAAATGATGTTGCAGTGTGGGGTAGAGCCTTTCCAAGCCAGCGCAGGGGACTGACATTTTATTTTAAATAAAACAGGAAGTTACTGGAAGGTTCTGAGTTATGGAGCAATGATCTGATTTACGTTTACCAAGATCACGCCAGACTCTCAATGGCAATGAAACCGGAGCGGAAGAAGGAAGAAGGAAGAGGCCCAGGAGCGGGCCATGGAGCAGCGCGGGTGAGAGGCGATGGCGTGGCCAGGACATGGCCAGACTGCCCGGAAAGACGCGCCCAGACTTGAAACGTGCTGTCCACTGTGCTTGGGCACTGCCGCGGGGAATGAGCAGTGGGACTCACGGATGGCCACCAGGAATCTGGCCGCGGCACATACGCGCATGGCGACGACACCATTTAAAGAGGGAAGACCGGAAGGGAAATTATTTTGTGTGGTGGGGAGACGCAGTTCTATTTCAGGCATAGCAAGTTTGGCAGATATTAAGACAACCAAGAACTCTCAAGAAAGTCTTTGGATCCTTGAATTTTAAGCACCAAAGAAAGATCTGAGGCATGAGAAGTAAACCCGACTCTTCGGAATCAAAATCCGCATTCTCCAACAGAAACGCCAGCTGCAAATGCAAGTCAGAACGCGTAAGCCTGAGAACCACCGGACCTAGAAAAGAACAGGTTCAACTGTTCACATCGTTTTATTAAACCCCATATATCCAAACTATTACTTCAGCATAATAATGATCATCTAAAGATATTTTACACCCTTTTTCATACTAAGCTTTTGAAGTCTCGTGGCCGTGTACACTCTCACAGCACACATGGCTAGCGCGGTCGCACTGGGCAGCACAACGCGGGCTGTTAGCAAGGCCAAGAGAACGGAGGAAAGCAACCAGAACAGGGTTTCTGCCTTGCACCACTATTTGGGGCTGAAGGGCTACCCTGTGTATCATAATATATTTACCAGCATCCCTGGCTTCTACCCACTAGGTGCCAGCAGCATGTGACAAAATGACAAAAACTACTTCAGACATGGCCAGACGCCCCAGCAGAGGATGGGGAGATGGGGAAATTGCCGGTGGTCGAGAGCCAATAACCAAGAGGGAGAATGTAGAGCGATCAGCCAGGAGAACTCGGGAGGAACCCCCGGCTTCGGATCTGCCTTAGGTAGTATGCAGGGGAATTAAAAGAACAAATACTTTCTCTGGTTCAATTTCTCTAAGATTGTAAGTCCCAGAGAAAGGAAAGGGCGGGGTGATTTCCTATGACAAGTGCAGGTTCAGAGAAACTGAACCAAATTCTTCCCTACCTTATCCAGTTTTTACTCTGACCTCTTCCTCTTGGGATCTGGCAGTATTTACTATGCTCCAAGAGAAACTCCAGGCCTGTCTGCAGAGCCTGGGGGGTTATCCAAATTAGGGGAAAACATGGGTGAGACTCAAGGAGCAAATCTTTTGGCCTCCTGCCTAGACCTAGCTTGCCTGAACACCGAGGAGAAAGCTGGGGTTGCAAGTATCCATCTGGGAATCTTCAGAATCTAAATGGCAAAGCCAAGGAGCTGGCGAGGAGCAGGGCAGACGAAAGTCTAAAAGCTGGTTAGCGAGCTTCGCTTTGCTTTGAAAGCCCAAATCTGTTTTCTGAAGGACTATCTAGAGGAATGGCTGGCGTAAATGCTGAGGGGGGGCCTGACATACATTCAGGAGACCTACACGCAGTCCTGCGGCCGGCGTGGCTGGAACTGAACACGCGCAGGAGCGAGGCTGTCAGAGCTGAGGCGGTGGCAGACCACGTCCGCCTGTCCTACCGGGGACTCCTGCCTGCCCTGAATAAAATGAAAAGCCGCTGGGCGGTGGAGGTAGTTTGAGCTGAGGCGTGACGCTGTCTGATTTCTGTCTAAAAACAGTCATTCTGGCTGCTGGGAGATCAGTCGGGAAAGAAATCAGAAAATTCAGGTGAGACGATGGCAGCTCCACTAGAGCAGAGCTGGGGAGACTGGAAAACAGGCCGAGACTGCCTGATGGACCGAATGCAGGTGTAATCCTCACGCTCCTGGTTAGAGGAGGAGCCGAGGGGAGAGCCGTCATGAACTGAAATGTGGGGAGGGAGCTGCAGGAGGATGGGCACGGAGAGGAGGGCTGAGGCCCAAGACAGCGGCGACCAAAGCACCAGAGACCCAAGCATCGGCGTCCTGCGGGCAGCAGGGTAAGAGTCTGGAGTTTGGGAGGAAGATCTGGGATGGAGACATAAATTGGGAATATCTGTATATGGAAGGCATTTATGTGAGGTGGTGGGGAGATGGGCTTGCACAGATGGCAGGGCCACCAAAGACCAAGACTGAACCATGGAACCCCCAAATTTCAACAAGTCACAGAAAAGAAGGGACCCAGCAAGGCAATGCAGAAGGCGGGAAAACCACGCGCTGTGTCCTGGAAGTCAAATGCTTCAAGTGTGAAGGAACAGTCAGCAATGATGTCAAAATACTAATGCTGAAAACTCAACTAGGTAGATGAGGACCAAGAACTGACTGGGTGTGAGAGAATGAACTGGAAAGGAGAATGAGAGCTTTCTGGGACAACGAAAATGTTCTCTCTCTCACTTTGTGGTGAGGGCGCTATACAATTGTATAACTGATCATAATTTGTCCAACGGGACTCTTAACACTCGTGTATTTTACTGTATGAAGAGGCTGCATTATCAATAAGGTTTTTGTTCTTTAAAGTCCGTCACATCCTGACACTCCTCTGCTTAAACAATGCAAGAGTCAATGTGAGAAAGGCCCTGACCTCACACCCCCTCACGCAGCTTCTGCCCCTGCCTGCCTTCCTATTAGGTCAGTGGGATTAAGGGGCCCCTGCTCAAGCTGTTCCCTTACTGGGAATACCAGGACCTGTTACGCTAACACACTCCTCATTCAAGTCTGCTCAAATCTCACTGTCTCGATGAGGCCTGACTACCCAACATTCACTGCTGTAACCTGCACACCGCAGCGCTCAAGCCAGCCCAGGGCCCCGTTCTCAAAACAATACCCTTGGAAACACACAGCCCTCATCTCCTGATACGCGCTTCACCTGTCGCCCTGTCATGTCTCGGGCTGTAGTATAAGTGTCAGAGGATAGGGCATGAGACCAAAAAGAGTGGGCACAACCAGAGTGGGCACGTGGCCAAGCAAGGGCTCTTAAAAAAAGGAACCACACGATTTAGCGACACGAACTCACCGGTCAGGGGCCTGGGGAAAGTAAGATTAAAGAGGGTGCAAGAGAAAATGAAAGGTGGAAATTGGAAGCAGAAACCACAGAACGCACGTTTAGGAAGTCCTGCCGTGAAAAGAAAAATGAGAGAACAGGCAAAATAGTCAAAATAAGAAATTTTCAAAGAATTGATACAGGAGGAAAAATGAAGGAAGAGGTTAAAAAAACAAAACAAAACAAAACAAAAAAAAAACCCACCACCTCAGGAGCAAGAAGGTGGGCCCTAAAGCAGCGGCAGAGCAGATGCGGAGTGCGCGAGTGTGGAGAGGAGGCTGAAACTCCCTTCTGATGGCTTCAGTTTTCTCGGTAAAGTATGAAGGTGGGCATTAGCTAGGCACAGGGGAGCGCGCTGGACCAGCAACCTGCACTGGTTGGCAGAACTATGGGTCTACACAAGATAGGAGGTTTGTGAACGTTTACTGAAGCAGGACCATCACTGACATTGTTTTTCTCCAGTCATGTTCAGCCTCACCAACCACAGAGGAATTGGATTTAATAAGGGCTGTGGTTTTACCAAGAGCGTGATAAAGCTGAGGGGACTAGGTGGCACCAGGCTACCAGGGACACTGCAGGCAAAGGAATGACAGCGACTGGCTACAGATGTTAAGTTGGGTCAGGTGGGACAATGAAAAGTTGGCTCAATGAATTAGAGGTGGGATCAAAAGGATCAGAACATTAGAAAAAGCAATCTTCAAATTCAGAAGGTTGCTGAGACAAGACAAAAAATAAATTTCAAGAAATTAAGAGGCAGGCATTTTGAAAGGACTGTCTCCAGACCAAACAGTGTAAATCACTCACATGGATTTACCTATTCAGTACAGGGGGGGAAATACTGTCAGCAAGATTTTTTTTCCCAAAGATTTATTTATTTATGCATACAAAAACTGGGGTGCAGGCAAGGTGGGGGAGAAGATTCACCAGAGACAGAGTGGGGAGCAGAACAGGCAGATCTACTGAAATACACTGCCGAGGGGAACAGCGGGTGAGACAGGAGAGGTCTGCTGCGCCATGTGGGTAGCTCCCTGGCTGGGGATGGAACTCGTGCTGCAATGGCTGCAGACAGCTTCATAGTGCTGCGACAACCCCTTGCACCACCAGGGAGGGCCCCTGCCAGCAAGATTTCTTACCCATCTGCTATCCTAAGAGATGTCTAACAACTAAAGCATAAAGGATATCTGTTGCAAGAAATTACCGTATGACTAAGTTAACTGGATTTTGATGCCCAGGCACTGTTTATATTTCATTTACTTTGGTAAATCAAAGTGATATGACTCTAGCACGACCCTTTCTGAATACCAAATTGTATGAACTTCATTTGAAAAACCAGGACCAACCCGCAAGCCTGGCACTCTGCACACCAAGTCTGGTACAGCTGGTCATGCAGTTCAGGGACCTCAGGGGTGGGGGTAGGCTGCTCTTGGGGCAGCTCTGGACACCAAAAGGGAAAAACAAAAGCATCCAGCATGGATTTGAAAACTAAAAAATTAAGACATTTGCTGGTAGAAAACCTGGAACTTGAGCCACAACCATGACAGAAAAGCAGCTGAATCAAGGCTTGAGCATGTCTTCCACCCATAAGGAAACCTAGAGGGCAAGATCTCTGTTGAGGCCAACAGCCAGTAACGTGAAGTAAGCGCAAGGACCGCCTCGCAGTCAGATAACACACATTGTAAGAGGCCACAGGTCTCACCGCCTAATTCAAGGAAAAAGGTCATCGGGCCTAGTGAAGAATACCTCCCAACAGAACAAACATTTTAACAATACACCCGGACGGAAGAGCAAATAAAATGAACTTTCAGCAGGTATGATGAGGTTCTAAAAATCACAAATACGCGTTATCTTGCACTGCCAGTGGGAATACTTTGCCAAAGAAAGTATCTTCCTACAATTAAACCATTAAAACCTACATGTTTGTCCCCAAAAGGTCTGCATGCTGTTCACCGGAGGTGGAAACAGTTCTAAGACGGAGAAGCAATAGGTCAGGAGACATGTCCCTCTTGTCCACTTAGCCAACAGAGGCAGGTGTCCCTGCAGGGAAGGGCAGCCCCGCCCATCCTCACTACTGACTGGGGAGCTCCACTGGCTCAGGAGGTTAGGGTGAATTCTACAGACGGAATCCTGGAGGACACACCAACCGCAAACAGATCTGATTAACACCCTGCAAAGTAAAGCCTAAATACATTTTTCCAAGTACTCTAAGTACAGGCTGACAACCAGGATTGCTTCTGCCCCCCCCCGAGACTATAATTTGATTGGCCTAAGGCAGTGTTTCCCCCTGGATAAGCAGGGTTTGCTCGAGTGTACGTTAGCGTGGAACAAGGTTCCACCGCTTCCAGTCTCTCGTCCGAGTGTGCTAAAAATGGCTTCTCATCATCAGGAAAGGAGACATGATGCCCTAATGATACCCTCCTCACCCCCTTAGTTCCACTGCCATGAACACTGAGATTTGTTTCAATTTGGTCCCCAACTGAGTGGCCAGCTAGACAACAAAGTCACATGTTCATTACTCACCTCACTTTATATCAAATAAATTCCAAGTAGATTAAAATTTTAAATGTAAAAAATGAAACCATGAAAATATCAGGGAAAAAAGGTTAAGAATTTTCTTAGGTTCTTCAAGTGCAGAAATTCCAAGTAGGATATAAAATTCTGAAGTACTAAGATGAAAAAGCTGGAAATTCAACCACCAAACATTTGATTTTTCCTGCGTGGCAAAAACATCATGAAATAAAATGACAAACTGGAAAAATACTAGCAACTTATATCACAAAGAGCTCATGTTCTTATTATATACATTGTCCCCACAAATTAATTAAGATCAATACCCAACAACAAAAGTAAATAAACGAAATGACCAATACCCCATAGGACTCGGGATATTAAGAGAAATACAAATGGCTCCTAAAAATATGTACGCCATCAGGCCTCCCCGGTGGCGCAGCGGTTGAGCGCTGGGTTGCGAAGCTGCCCGCGGCCTCTGCGGCGCCGGTTCGATCCCTGGCTGCTCCCCGGCCACCGGAGGAGGGTCCCACATGGCGCGCAGACCTCTCCTGCCGCCCGCTGCTCCCCTCAGCAGTGTCCTTCGCTCCTTCTGCCTGCTCTGCTCCCTGCTCTGGCTCTGGTGAATTCTCTCACCCTCCCGCGCTTCTGAATGTACCCAGTGCTTGTATAAATAAATAAATAAATAAATAAATAAAAATTAAAAAAAAAAAAGTACGCCATCAACCTCAATCATGATAAAAATAAATGCTAAGTATAACCACAGTAAGATAGCATCTTGCAGGTTAGAAAAAATAAAATGTATTGGTAAGAATTTATTTTTTTAAGATTTATTCATGCATACAAGAACTGGGGAACAGGCCAGATGCGCCGGAGTGTGAGAGGATTCCCCAGAGACAGAGCAGGGGAACAGACCTGGCCGACTGACGGAAACACACTGCTGAGGGGAGCAGCGGGCGAGACAAGAGAGGTCTGTCATGCCACGTGGGATTCTTGCCCTGGCTGGCCAGAATCGAACCCGCGCTGCAGAGGCTGCAGACAGCTTCACAGCACTGCACTCAAAACTGCCTGCACCACCAGGGTAGGCCCTTGATAAGAATTTATAGGAACATCTTCATACCTTGAAATGGAACAACTTTTGCCACCAACTTGATAGCATGTAGCAAAATGTCAAATGCCATTCTATCTCAAAGAGTACTCATGCAGAGTAACCAGTCACCCAACCCCAAATGTCAGTGATGTTAGAAGACATTATTTTATATACCACTAAGGACAAAAATACCACCCATTAAACTATGGAGCACATGATTTATTCAAATACTTATTTTGGGGGAAATGTGAGCCAAGAAACGGATTAAATACATCTTAAAAACCTCATTAATTTCATTCCATAAATCTCTTGAGTTGTGTATATTCAGGATCAGTTATCTTTGCTGGGCCCTCCACATTTTACAGGTGTGCCACACTCAAGTTCCAGAGGAAACTTTTTGTTCTCTTTTTGGCATCTTAGCTCCCAGGCTGCTTCTCTGGCTTTCCAGGAAAGTTACATTATTCACTGATGAAGTTTGCTCTTCAAACCATTACAAGTCTATAAAAACATCAGAACTCCTAGTCCAGCTCAAGCCAGTGAATAAAAAAATATTCTCCTTTTGGGCCTCCCTGGTGGTGCAAGGGGTTAAGCACCACACTATGAAGCTACCTGTCAGCCTCTGCAGCACAAGTTTGAACCCCAGCCGGCCAGAGAGATACCCACATGGCACAGCAGACCTCTCCTGTCTCGCCCACTGCTCCCCTCAGCAGTGTGTTTCAGTCAGTCTGCCTGTTCCCCACTGTCTCTGGTGAATCCTCTCACCCCCTCCCTGCATCTCTAGCCTGTACCCCAGCTCTTGTATGCATAAATAAATCTTAAAAAAAAATATTCTCCTTCCTTTTGCAATAGCCCAGATAAAATAGATGAGACAGGAAGTGCTACACTAAGGAAGCCTGGGACATACACAGTGAGACTGAGAGCCCCTGCTGTTGCACGACTGAGTGCATGAATGTTTAGTGATTCAAGGTACTGAAGGGAAGAAACCAGCCGTCTCAGACCTCAAAGAAAGAACCAGACCCAGGTGGACAAAGAGCCCAGTATTCAGCTTCCCTCTGGTAGCCTGGACAAGTGACACAAAACGGGAGCAGTAATTAACAGCTCAATTCCGCTTTCAAGGTTTCCTTATCACTAGTTAGGAGTTTCCTCCTTGGGTACCTGCCCTCCCAGACCATCCCAGCCATCTATCTCAGGCTGGGATAAAGGAACACAAGTCCCTACTCCTGCTGACGATTTGCATTTGATATGTTGGAAGGTTCACCAGCACTAAGCCATCACCACTGGGTTTAAAATGGAAAAAAAGAGCTGTTGGCAAACAAAACTTTACATTTTTATCAAAATAATGCAAAAACATGGTTTAACAAAGCAAACAGAAAGGCTTTCAGCCTCTTACAACATTCTACCCAGAAACAATGGTTTGTTTTAGCTGTTCATGTCTAAGATGCTCCTAATGCTCCATTTACCACTTCTAGAAGTTACTTATTTTTGCTTATACACATTACTCACCCATCCACATTTCCCCATCCTCCCTATTTAGCTATTATCTAAAAAGCTGAACCTCATAAATCATATTTGCGGGTTTTTTACTCTGAAGCAAACATTTATTTACCTTTTCTATTTTCTATATATGTTTACTAATTTGATTCTGAACTCTTCAAATGGACCAAGTGTTCCCTCAATATATTTGAAAGGCTTTAAATTTTGAATACGTTCCCTTTTGGAACTCCACTTTCTCCTGCTTTCACAGGAGTTGAGTGATGTGGCTCTGGTGTCAGACACCTGATTTTAACTTAGCATTCACCAAAATTAACCCGTTTAGGATGCCTAAAAAAAACCTCTTAAAGTTGAGGGCCTCCCTGGTGGCCTAGGGGTTAAGTCTAAGCGCTACCACTGCGTAGGCCCACCCACCCTGGCCAGGTTGCTGACCCACATGCTGCAGCAGATCTGTTTCACCCACTGCGCCCCTCAGCAGTGTATTTCGTATCTGCCTGTTCTGTCCCTGGTGAATCCTCTCCCCCCACCCACCCTCCCACCCACTGCTCCTCTGGCCTGCACCCCAGTTCTTCTACACAAAAATAATCTTTAAAAAAAATAAAGTCGAGGGGGCCTCCCCGGTGGCGCAGCGGTTGAGCGCTGGGTTGCGAAGCTGCCCGCGGCCTCTGCGGCGCCGGTTCGATCCCCGGCTGCTCCCCGGCCACCGGAGGAGGGTCCCACATGGCGCGCAGACCTCTCCTGCCGCCCGCTGCTCCCCTCAGCAGTGTCCTTCGGTCCTTCTGACTGTAGCCAGTACCCAGTGCATGTATAAACAAACAAACAAAATAAATAAAACATGCCTCCAAATCAAAACCCAAAAATCACCCTGGAAACTACCCGAAGTCCTTCTGACCTGCTCAGAACCAGGCTGGGTAGGAGATCAGTAGACTAGTGTCGCCATTCCCATCCCCTGCTTGACTTCCCAGTGATACACCATTTGTCCACCCAAGATTAGACACACCACAGCTTGTGGAAGGCAAAGGACAGGCACCTTGTCAGGTTCATCTTTGCAATCTCCACATGGCACTTACGCTTTACAATAAGCGGCCAATCAGCATTTCATGAAATGCAAGGTGGATGCCAATCATGCTTTACTAAACGTACATGGTGGAACACTACAGAAAATCAGGTGTATTCAAGTATTACTCTAGAGAAACTACCATGTAACTCCTGAGCTGATATCAGCATAACCTTGTTGATTACAGACTATGCGATCTCAACTTAGTTGAAGCTTAATTTTTAAAAGGTAATTGTTGAAATACCAGCACATTCAATTCTTTCTAGTTACCTCTTAGCTTCAGAATTCACTTTTTCCATTTGTCAGCTTTTCAATGTTACTTTTCTTAAAAAAAAAAAAAAAAAAAAGTATGACTGTTGCACTAATCCAGTCCAGATCCTGACAATCCTGAAAATTGGTTGAGAGCATTAGAGACAATGCTCTCAAAGCAGAATGACTGACTTCCTTTAAAACGGTAGCCAGGGCCTGCCCTGGCGGTGCAGCAGTTGAGCGCTGGGTCACGAAGCTGCCCGCAGCCTCTGCAGCACCGATTTGATCCCCGGCCGCAGGCGAGGGTCCCACATGGCGCGACAGACCTTTCCTGCTGCCCGCTGCTCCCCTCAGCAGTGTATTTCATCAGTCTGCCTGTTCTGGTGAATTCTCTCACCCTCCTGCGCTTCTGACTGTACCCAGTGCTTGTATTTAAAAAAAAAAAAAAAAAAAAAAAAGTAAAATGGTAGCCAGACAGCATGTTGTCCAGTGCGAAAATATGTATTGCCCATGTTGAACCTTCTGTTACCACACCTCAGAAACCTGAGCTTTTGGTCACTGACCATTCCTATCAACAAAATTTTGTATGTGACATTATTTTTTCTCCCTCTCAGAATGTAAGTACCAGAACTACTATGAATCCGCAGCACCTAGAACAATACCTTGCAGAGAAAATTACTCAGAAGTTACTTGTTGAATCAATACTGCCAGTCTCCACCTTTCAAAACTTGCCCCAACCCATCAGACTAAGGGAATGTAGTGATAGAAATAAAGGTGCAGATCAGTAACGGATCTTGTTTTTGAAGAGAAAAAGGGACCAAAGTAAATCCAACCCTCCAAGTGGCGGTGGTAGAAAACCAGTCCAGCCAGGGACGACGAATACAAGGAAATTACCTGGCCTAGATGTGAGCCATGGCCTTTGATATTGAATCGACCATTTCCCATCTGTAGAAGCTAGTAACTGTTCCGTCCCCAGTCCACTAACTCCACCCAGTTGTCCTCAGCTGTAGTCTTACATACATCATTTGATCTCTCTCCAAAGTCAGGCTTCCATGTTCAACAATGATGTGTATTTTCAGGGTAAGAGGAATTATCAGTATACTGGACAGAAAAATGATTTCTGGGAGGAGTAAATGAGGTAAAACAACCCTTCCTTTTCCGAGACCTCTGCCTTGGAAGTCAAGTTAGATGTACTGACTGACAGGCTGGCTGGACAGCGGCAGTGAGGCGTGGAGGCCTGTTTCAGAAGACCTGCAGCTCAAAGCTATTTACTAAGCTTGTAAGGGTGGACCCATGAGGGAAACTACTAGAATAAGGCTACCTACCTGGTTCCTCTTCAGTAACCCCTTTTCCTCTGTATCTGCAAATCCTATCTGCAATAAGCCCCACCCCCCACCCTCTACTCTTCCAGAACAAATAAAGAACCCAGACACAAACCCAAGCAAGAACTCTCTCACAGCACACATGCCCTAAGTTGAAAAACCATTTATTTCACTGGAAAGAAAAGTGATTCAACTCTAGATAGTCTGGCAAAAAGACTCAGGAGTAGTGACAGACACTCTCACCAAGTCACTCCCAAATCCAACACCCACTGGAAGCAGGAGGCAGGGAGACAGCCCCACCAGTTTCTGCACACAATGAGGCCTGCTGGGAGAACAGAACATGAATGGGAAACTACAGAAGAAAAGAACAGGAAAATGGGCAGGAGAGAGGAAAGAAGAGGTCTGAACTTTAGCAAGGTAAATTAAGGTCCACGGTTCCTGAGGGACTGAACGCACAGAGCCGAGAACGTCCCGGAGACGGGGTACCACGAAGGGTGTATTCTCATGCACAACCGCAGCTTGGAATTTCAGCCCACACACATCCCACCTGAAAGAGAGCACAATACAGGGGCTTTACAGCAAAGCTCAAAAGGGCTTTCCCATTTAAACGTCAAAGAACATCTTTACAATGTTTGGTATCTTGACTCTCCTTTTAACTTGTACCCATCCCCAGTATCACAGTAATTTCTAAGAGTGGCACAAACTTGAAGGCCAGGGAAGCGCTGGGAAGGCTAGGCAATCCCAGACTGGGGCCTTTCTCTAGAGTAAATAGCAAATTTTCTTTCATGACAGTAGGCAAAGACATGGCTATTCTCTTGATGTTAACCTGAACATTCCTCAGAGAAGACAATTTCACATCACAAGCTGCTGTCACTGGAGGGCAGGAAAAGGGAAGGTTTCAAAAAGTTCTGTGGGGTAGTAAGTCAAAAGTATGGTTTCAATCTGGGAGTCACTACAAGGCCCCAGTTAAAAAACATTCGAGGTCTAGGCAAAGTAGTATCAAGTAAACAAGCTGTAAGACCTGAGAACATGCAAATTTTGCCTAGGGAAGAAATTAAGAGAAGGTACTGGATGGAGGGCATGTGAAAACCACACATCAAGTCACTCAAGTTTCTCTGCCAGTCCTGTCAGTGAGTTGCTATACCATGTCCGTGGGCAAATCACATACCTTCTGCCCTAACTGCAACGATGACAGAGCAGCACCTACCCTGTCACTACAGGGAGGTAACATCTGGGACACACTGGGGGGGGGGGGCTACTCAAAACAAAGGGTGCTGACAATCACCCTTGAATACAACAGCAATCTCCAACACCTAGAGCCCAAAGCTGGCAAGCATCAGAAGAGAATATATTCAAGTAGAGCCAAATGGATCATGAGGCTCCAAATGTTTAGCAGAGGAAAAGGCCAGAGGACTCAAGGCAGAGTTGGTGGTTTCAAGAGTAGCAAATAACTGTAGCTCGTCGGAAGATAAAGGGAGTGATGTGCTTAAGGCAAAGCTCCCAACTCTGATTTCGGCATTACCAAAGAGTAAAGCTAACAGGTGTGAATATGTATTTATATTAGCACATACCTTGAAGAAGTGGAGAGGATGTCAAACCTAGCACTGTGGGTACAGTTAAAGGAAAAAACCTGAATAAACAGGTTCTTAGAGGTCAAATTCATAGATAAAGCAATGGGATGGGCACTAAATTGAAGGAATGAATCTAAGCTGAGTGGAGAAGGTGAATTTAAGTCTATGCCCTAAATTCCACATCAAACTCAACTTTATAAATTGAAAGAAGATATCTTTCTACTCTTCTTTACCCCAACTTACCATCAGATAATTTTTTCTATAAAGCTCACAGGGATCGAAGGTTCAGGAATGTCAGAAATACGCTGCTTCAAGATTAAGATGACGCCATTTTGGTAGTTTCACAGTAACTGGACCCTCAGTAGTGATGATCAGTTAACTAGTTATGGATTTTATCATCACAGGTCACAGCAGACCTTTCACATAGCACAAGTAATGTCGCACACCTAGGAATTTCAACAAAGGTTCTGAGAAACAGCACACCTGAGTCAGAATGTCTGGGTCCCAGGTTCAGCTCAATTACAGCACACCATTCTTGGGCTGCTTTCCCAGCTGAATAGAATCAAATTGACTCTCACGACTAGGAGCCCTGGCAAGTAGCCGTGAGGACTAACATCGTTGACATATTTCAAAGTTCAGCAGTTGGGGCTTTGCCTTAGCCTCTGAACTAGGCCTAGGAACCTCACCCTAACCCTGCCAAAAGCAAAGCAAGCAGGGCAGCCTAACTGAAGCCTTTAGGCTGCAGGAGGGATGGCAAAATCAGAACAAGGGACACCCCACCGCTCTCACCTCAAGCTTTAAAAGGCTGAGTACCGCGCCCGATCCGCATACTGCTCCCGCTCATACCGGGCCATGTCGTACAGGGAATTCCGCGCGGCCGCTGAAGCTTGGGACAACTCACTCTCATGCCCGTAACCGTAGCCCTCTCCAACAGTGGGGACTGGGCCTGTAGCGCGACGCAGGGGGCTCCGATCCCGCCCGTAATATGAAGTGGAAGCTGCAGTAACAGCAGCAGCAGCTGCTGCAGCAGCAGCAGCTGTAGCAGCAGCAGCTCCTGAGGTCGGCAACAGGTGTCTATCGTAGGGATCGAGAGAGGTGGAGGTGAGGTGACTGGCCATGGCTGTGTTCTGGACTTGTGGCAGCTGGGACAGGGTCTGCTCTGCGTAATTATACGCGGAGGCAGCTGCAGCCGCCACTGCCTCATAGGACCGGGCAGCACGGCAGCGCTTGTAGTAGGCATCGAGCGCTCCGTACGCGTTGTTGTAATACAACGAATCCCCATAGCTCATGGTGTAAGGCGTACGCACTGCTCCGTACTGCTCATTATACTGCTCGGTAAAGTCCGCCACGCGGCCCGAACGATCTATCGGACACTCTTTGGACCAGTGCCCCTCCTTCCCGCACCGATAGCAGCCGCTCTGGTCTCCCATCCCGGGCGCGGTCCTAAGCCGGCTGGTGGACAACTGCACGTGCATTCGTTTGCCTTGAAGAAACAGACGCAAGAAGGGTTGCTATCACTCTTCGTCATAGCTCCAGCCCCTACCCCAGACACCGGGCCTAGCAATGGCTTTACCCAGACGACCTAAGGCGGGGGGGGGGGGGGGGGGGGCGCTCCCAAAAAGGGGAAAGAAAAAAAAAAAAGCCAACATATAAATAAATATAATGACCTGATCTCAAAGATCAATTAGAGGAAGACGTGTTTCAGCCGTGACGCTATTTGAATGCTTAAGAAACTGCTCTCACTCAAAAACAAGCATCTGCTCATTTGCCAAATGACTAGACAAAAGCAACTCCTGCGACCCAACTTCCGAAGACGTCCCGGTGAGAGCTCTCCCACAAGATTCCGACACCTTCCGTCTTCACCATCAAGGCTGATTTCACGAAGCGGGAGACTACAAGGCCAGTCGTGCACTCACACAACACCCCAAAAATCAGAGAGAAGAGAGTAAGTTACCATTGCCAGAGTGATCCAGGCTTGTGTCATGGCTGGGTGCAGCAGGCAAGTTTTAAGACTTTTGGGGAAAACACACTCACACACGTGGCGGAGAGGCATAAAACAAGCCGAAGGATATCCTTTCTTACCTGCGGCCTTTAAATTGTTGGTTCATTCTAACAAGGATTCTTTACCATCTAGAAGCTAATTTCAGTGACCCCCAATAGGCTCAAAGGAAACAGGGGCGGCACTTCACAAGATGACTGCATTTTTATTGAAAGATTATTAAAAATGTGAAGGGGGAGGATGAGAAAAGTCAAGAAAAACCATTAGTCAGTGAATCAGACTGTTCCTTGTAGCAAGATCCAAATAACTTTTATCCTAAAACTAAGGCTCTGAGAGCCAAAGAACCTGTATTACCATTTTTTCCTGAAAATAACAATTTGTATTCTAGAAAAGAAACACATTACTTCTGAAAACCTAACCAAAGAAAAAAGTTGACTTTTGAACGTTTTCACAGAAGCAGTGTCCACCTACCACATCAGCCCATTTACTGGTAAGCAAAAGCTTTCCAGTGCAACTGGCCAAACCACCCAAACATACAGACGCGACAGAAGGGAATGGCCAGAATCAGGGGAGAAACAACAAGTAGGTCATCTACTCATCTAACATTGCAGAAAGTGGGAAACGTACAATTTTACCTGAAATTAGCAAACAGGAGACTAGGAAAGGGGGAGGGGATGGAAAGGCCAAAATAACAAAAAACTCCTGTTTCCACATTCCAGCTGGTGTTGCAGGTTAAAAGTTAAACTATGCAATTAAGTACTTAAGTGCTTTAAAGTGCATCTGTCTCCCTGGCATTTACCCATGGGGCTATTCTGGCATCAAACAAAACCAGAGAAAACAAGTATAACCAAGGAACCAACTCTGCACATCCAGGACATAAAGGTCATGAATAAACCTCCTGATTTAAAAATGCATGGATTCTAAAATCAGACAAAGCAACTATGTCTTTAAAAATACTTAGAACAGATTTCTCTAAATGGGCAAAAATAAATATACTCAACATCGAGACTGGGGAAAGGAAAAAGCCCACTCAAATACTGCTACTCTAGGCTCAGCCACCATGCACTGTGCAGACACCGCCGCGGAGAAGGGCTGACGGGAGACAAATACCCGCCAACAGCCAGCCAGCCAGCCAGCATCAAAGCAACTAGAGTTCAGGTGCCCCGAGTCAGACTACAAGGTAATTTGTCCTGAACCAGTCCACGCCACGCATCAGCTCCCCTTACCCACGTAACGCGACAACTCCTGTACAACTGCGTTCAAGAGTAGACGAGTGTCCAAAATTTAGGTGCCGTACCACAAACCCACACAAGGGCAGCCTTTGCTCCCAATTAAGTTGTTGACACAAAACAATTCTCAACTTACCAATTAAAAAAGGAAAACAAACTAGACCTGAGACACCTGGGACACATCTCTTTAATAATGCACGGCAATACCCACAACACAAGACATCTGTTACTTGGGGGGATGATGATCAGACACCTCCAGCTCTAACAAAGGTCAAAGTTAGGGAAATACCACAGACACTGCAATGACTCGCAACACGAGGAAGAGTCAGGAAAAGCAGTAGACACTACCACCTTTGGGCTAAAAAGGTTAGAATCTAAGTTAAAAATTTAACAAAGAGTTGTGAGTATACCCCGTAATTTTGAAGTAGTTACAAAGGGAAAAGGCTTTTTACTGACACTGGGGACCCCAAAGGGGGTGGGAGAAGCTAGCCACTGACTGTGGTTACCACCCCCCTTCACAAAGGCCTCTCTTAAGATAATACCTTCCAAACAAAGTGACAATGCACAGAAGCACTCAGGTTGCCCTCCAGGCACCCTGTGTCATCTAGTCAAGGCTCCAAGATAACACACCTCCAAGTGCTCTATTCACCAAGTATGTTAGAAATCTACCACCCAAACCACAGAAAAGGCACCGCCATACCTCCTCAGGATCTCAACACTCTTTTAATCGTAGAATGGCCTCATCCTCAAAGCAGAACCTCTTGGTACAAGCGTTAATAGAAAAGCAGTAAGAGCTGAGCCCTTTCAGAACTAGCTATCTAAATCTAGCTAGTCAATGTCAGTTATCTTTCCTGTGAAGTTATGAGTTGGGATGAGGTAGGGGAACTGAAAAGGGATTCACTCCTAAATGTGTTGGTTTAAGCTGCTTCTGCCTGGTTCTTCGTACGTACAATAACGCAGAATGCTGGTGATCATGCTGAAACAAATGCAGAGTGAAACACAGCAGTACGTTACCCCCTCCAAAAAATTCCCATGCATTCTCCATTTTAAGTCCACCACCTACACTTACTCCTTCACCATCAACCAGGCAACAGCTGGAGCTCTACCCCCAAAACCCTCCCTTTACTTATCCAACCTATTTTCTGAACATAGCCTATCTTCAGCCCTCCTCCCAAAGAGGGTGGTTCACCTTGAAACTCTGTGTTGTCAAGGCCCCTGATGGCCTCCACTGCATCCTCTGCCCGCTCCATGTGGACGAAGGCATAATCTTTCACGATGTCGCACTCGATGACCGGGCCATACTCCTCAAACTTGGCCCGAAGCTCCTTGTTGGTACAGGTGGGGCTGATGTTGCCCACATGCAATTTTGTGGAGGTTTTGCTCTTATTCTTGCTGGCTTCCACGTTGATGTTCACCCCGTGAAGCTTGTAGTGGTGCAGGTTGCGGATGGCATCCTCAGCCGCTGTCTTGTCCTCTATGTGCACGAAGCCGTAGTTCTTAATGATGTCACATTCCAGCACCTTCCCATACTGCTCGAAGAGGGAGCGGATCTCCTGCTCTGTGGCCTCCCGGGGCAGGTTTCCGATGAACAGCTTCACCATCTCGCCACAGCCTGGATGAGAAAAAACAAACTTTCTAACATAAGATCTTTAGGCCCATCAGTTTAAAGAATAAATCAATACTGTCATCTCCTTTCACACAATCATTTCCAGTTTTCCTTCTCATGCAACTCACGAACACCTCCTCCACACAATAATGAAAAGGAATACGGAGGCCAGCGACACGGGCTAGCGAACCTGTCTTGTTTTACAGGTATCTTGTATGGAGGACAAAGGATTCCGTAATATTTGCCGTTTCAAACAGGAGCGGAAATAACGCGAGGGCCGGGAGTACTGTGCTTTTCTATCCACGACAAGAACCGTTGGAAAACAAAGCTCTAGCTACTGGCTCGCTGGCCGGCCTGCCTGCAATTAGGAACCGTCTCTTCCTCTCGTCCCAAGAGGCAGCCGGCATGTCCGGAAAAGTGGGCCTTTAAAGCTACGTTTCGGGCTTTTCTTCGGAAGCAGTAAAAGGGCAAACGGGGTCAGGGCGCGAGTGCAGGAGCCGCGGCGTGGGTGCCTCTCCCGGGGAGCCGTCCTTCGGGCTCCCGCAGGAAGGAGAAACGTGCGGCCAGAGACCGGGGCTTCAGTCGCCTCCCACGTCTCGGGCCCGAAATTCTCGCAAGGGGTCGTGATCCCGACGGCCACACGCGCGTCTCCGGGTGGGAAATGGGGCGGGAAGCGGCGCCAGGCCCGGGGGCGCAGGGTGGGCCACAGGGGGACCCGAGGGAGGCCGTGGGGGAAGGGCTGCCCCGGGCTCCCCGCGCGACGCCGAGCACCGAGGCCGGCTCTCAGGCAAGGGGGCGGAGGCTGCGACCCCACCAGGGTGTCCCGGAGACCCAAGGGAATGAGACAAGATCTAGGGGGCAGGAGAGGCGAGAGAGGGGCCCGGGCTCGCTCACCAGCACGGAAACCAGCAGGGGATCTTCCTCGCGGCGCGGACGCTTCTGACAAAACGCTAAAATGGCGGCGGCCGCAGCGGTGACTCTGGGTAGAGGGGGAGGTGAGCCTGCCACCGGATTGGCCGTTCAGTGGAGCAAGAGACAGGCGTTCCCGTAGATCCTCTTCCTGATTGGCTGCCACGAATGCCAATTACCTGAGAGGCCGGGAAGAGGTGGAAACGTCAGTAACCCCGGAGCTTTTATGCGAAAGCCAATGAGCACGAACCTCGCGAAGCCGACGCCACTGATTGGCTAAGAGGTCAGCGAAGAGGCGGAACTACAAACGTGGACGTCGCCGGCGGGGCTCGGCGGGCCCTGAGGCGGGGCGAGCCACGGCCCCGAAGCGGCGTCCCGTAGCTTCGTGGCGCCAACTCGGGGAAGCCGCCGCGCTCCGCCGCTGCGCGTGCACACCCGGCAGCGCTCCGCCGCGTCTTCTACCGCCAGCCTCTGCCCCGTCCCCACCCCGCGGCCAGGACGCTGTGGACGGGGCTCACGCGGACCCAAGGCAGGTCAGACGCGGCGCGGCCCGCCGAGGAACCCACCTCCTGCCGCGGCCCCGCGAGTCCCAGCGCCCCCGCAAATTAACCCTCTTTCCGTAGGCGGCAAGAGGCGCTCTGGACAGGCACCGGGCCCCGCTCCAGTCAGGGCCCAGCCGGCCCCGTGTCGGCACTCGGGAGGGCGTGGAGGAGCCTCCCGGGGTCCGCGATGAATAAAGGGCGCCTCTGCGCGACCGGAGGTTGAGGAGACACCCGCGCCCCGCCCTGAGAAAAAAACGGAAGCAGCAATGGTTTTTGTTTTGTTTTATTGGGCGCCATCAGCCGGAGCAGCTGCAGGTTTAAACCGCTAGGACCGACCTGAACGGGAAGCGCCGAGGCACGACCTGCGGCACACAACACGCGTCCGAGTCACACCTCCTGAGGGCCGGCTCCCCCGTCACACCGCCCTCCGCTTCTTCACACAACCCCGTATTCACGGCGAGCAACGACCCCTTGGCACGGCAGTTTTTGAAGAGGAAGCTAAGGGGGGCGGGTGCTAGATGAAAGAACTTAAAACATGATCAAAGCAGTGACCTGTTTATGAAGTAGTCAGGAATGGAGATAAAA
Source organism: Talpa europaea (assembly GCF_964194135.1). NCBI lineage: Eukaryota > Metazoa > Chordata > Mammalia > Eulipotyphla > Talpidae > Talpa > Talpa europaea. The sequence goes on from NC_140073.1 coordinate 3,487,799, forward strand.
ACAAGGAATATAAGCCACCCTACCCCCTCAAAAGGTGGGGACTCCTGAAAGATTAAGTCAAAATTCTGGGAATGGGTTTTAAAACCTGATAGACACAAATCAAATGATGAAAAACTAGTCAAGAACTTATTCTGAGGTGGAAATAGCTAGGAACCTAAAAGGATCAAAATATCACATTTACAGACGTCACTATTCTTGGTCCATTATTATTGCGGATTCAGATGCTGACACCGAGTAAAAAGCCACAGGATCAGTGAAAACCAACTCCATGTTCCATCAGCTGCACGTCTGCCCCTGCGAGGGGTCAGCATCAGGAGGTGGGCAACCCAAACTGCAGAGAAATGCATCTTGTATAGGAATTCTCAGCTCCTTCCAGTTTATCTTCCAAATTTTGTGTGTCCCAACAGCCCTGGAAATAAACTCTTCCAAAAAACCAAAGCATATGAGGTCGACTCATTCTATGCAACCAGGGCTCTGTGCAAGTCCAACAGGGGTAAACTGAGAATATAAATCTCAGGATCACAACTCAAGCCAGTATGCAGACCACTGCCCCCCTTCCCCAACCGTTACGTGACTTGCCTTGCCTTGCCTTCTGAAAGCCCTCCAGGTTATTTCTTTGTTCCACTTTGCAAGCTTATTCCCCTTGCTTTTAATACCCATTGGAACTGGAAACATGTCGAACTTTCCACACCCAATCTGATTCTTGCCAGAATCTCCCAATCTCTTTCAGAGCCATCATCATCAGTCCCCCACCCCAACTTTGCTGCACCCCACATCCCCTCTGCACTCCAGCACACTGGCCTTTTTGTCCCAAATTCATTCATCGATGTTTTCTCTCCAGATCCTTTACTGGCCACCTCATCTAAAGGCATTATTCCCCCACTCCAACTCTTGCAATCTACCCATGACTCCATGTTATTTTTCCAAATACTTACCACCACTTGAAATTGTTCCTTTTCTACATTCCTCCCACACTCTACCCCCAGCAAATGCTTGTCCTGCAAGGGCAGGGGGTTGTTTCCTGTTTCCTACTCTGCCATGGAGGCATTCAAGTATGTGTTGCCCAAGGTAACAAATGGATGAATGAATGAATGTGTTAACTTAGTAATAACCAAAAGGCAAGAAATTGCTCTGGATTTTCAGTCACTGTCAGTTTAGGAACATGGATATTTAGTGCTAAAAGCAAACATATTTACTTTTATCACCCAGTACACTTTCTAGCCTCCCTCAAACAGAAAAAGCACATGCTCAAAAGCCAGGACAGAGAGCCTCCCTGGTGGCCTAAGGGTTAAGCCTGAGGGTTGCCACAGAGAAAGCCCTCCACACCTCCAGAGGCCTGGCTTCAATCTTCTTGACCAGGGAAGCGGGCAGGAAGCCAGCCCACAGAACTCTCCTTGTCTCCCCGCTGCCCCCCTCAGCAGTGTATTTCAGTAGCTCAGCCTGTTCTGCTCCCCATTCTGGTGAATCCTCTTGTTCCCCACCCCACCCCACCCTCCCGGCCTACACCCCAGTTCTTCTACACAAAAATAAAATCCAGCGGGGGGGGGGGGGAGCCAGGACATGATCCATACTAGCAGCTTCCAATTACCAAGATCACCAGTTTGACAAATCCAAAATGAAGCTTTAGGTAGGGTACTTTGTAGCCTGAGTTTCTCTATGCTGTTCATCCTCCCAACTGTATTTTACCCTGCTATATGAGCTTAATATTTGTCCCTAAAAACCATAAGGTTTTTAAAGAGTTCTGGCTCAAATCCTCTGCTCTTTACCCCAACTATGGAAAATGGATTTTTTAAAAGAGATTTATGTATTTATGCATACCAGAGCTGGGGTACAGGCCAGAGATGCGAGGAGTGAGAGGACTCACCAGAGACAGAGTGGGGAACAGAACAGGCAGACTGACGGAAATACACTGCTGAGGGGAGCAGCAGGCAAGACAGGAGAGGTCTGCCTTGCCATGTGGGTTGCTCCCTGGCCAGCTGGGGATCAAACTTGTGTTGCAGAGGCTGTGGACTGCTTCATAGTATGGTGCTTAACACCTTGCGCCACCAGGGTGGCCTGGAAAATGTAGTTTTAAAGAAACCTGTCTAAAACAAAATATATGCTATATTTGCTGATCAGGTTACCAAAGCCCCCAAAAGTTGAAGTGATTTGACGAAAGTCATCCAGAAAGCTGACAATAAGCATGAATATATATTCTGGCTGCAGACCTTCAACAAGGGATTTTATATGCGTGCATGTAATGGAGAGACGAGGGCATGGAGGTGGGACTGTTGAAAGGGGAATGAGAGGCAAACCCAAATTTAGTATCAAAACACTGGTGCCAGTGAAAACCCCTCAAATGTGAATAAGCAGCATGTGTTAGTTTCACACCCTTGGGGTGTGTGTGTGTGTAAAATTTATGCACCTAGCAAGTAACTCTGGCTCCCACTCCAGAAGTTACAAGTTAAAAACCTATATCCCAGGCCTCCCTTTGGCGCAGGTGGTTGAGCGCCACACTATGAAGCTGTCCCCGACCTCTGCAGTGCTGGGTTCGATCCCGGCCAGCCAGCGAGAGTCCCACATGGCGTGGCAGACCTCTCCTGTCGCAACCACCACTTCCCTCAGCAGTGTATTTTGTCAGTCTGCCTGTTCTGTTCCCCGCTCTATCTCTGATGAATCCTCTCACCCTCCCGTGAATCTGCCCTAAACTCCGGCTCTTGTGTAAATAAATCTTTAAAAAACAAACAAACAAAAAAAACAGTATCCCCATGGATGTTCAGAGGCAGCCATTCAAGCCTCAGCATCCCTGAATGTGTTTGCCAGGACCCTACCCCTCACAGTTCTCCATACCCAAGAGAAGTTGATCCCAGTACAGAGTACAGTAGAGCCTGACGGGAGGTGGCCAAAACTGGTGTCATCCAGTGGCCTGTGTGACTCGTTACAAACTCTACTGTCTTTACTACTATGAGCTACTCAGCTGTGTGCTCCACTAGGCTAGTGGTACTATCTCCCCCATGTCTTAGCCCCTTGTTCTGAGATGGTTACGTTTTAACAGTGACCAAGAGGCCCTACACTCCTCACATGCTCTCATTTGATCCCTCCCACAGCATTACTGGCATGACCAGAGGCTAAGCTCTGGATAGTGCAAAATGGCTGGTTAAAATTCCTTGACCTTTGGTCTTCCCTGGTGGTACAAGGGATTAATAAGCATTGCACTATGAAGCCCTCTAAGGGATCCTGTTCCACAAATAAACCATCACATTTCTCCAAAGGTCAGTTGTAGAGGTGACTGATGCAGAGAGGTTCAAAGAGCTGAAGAAAACCGGGAGCCCATATTCCCCACCTCCTTTAATGTCCGTCCTCCCATTCACTCAACCCAACCCAACCATCTCTCCAAGTTACAGAAACCCTGGAAATCAGAAATCCACAAAAAGCAAAGTATGAGAAGTGGGCTACAGGATTAACATAGGTGGCATAATAACACAAAAAGGGGAGGAAATCTTAAAACAATCTGCAAGGAAAAGGAAAATGACAAATAATTTACTTTGTAGTTCCTTCTGGCTTGACAATGGTTCTCCCATTGTCATTAGGGCTGAGGCAGCAAGGACATCAGGACCTAAATATGACATGTGACATGTAGTTAGAGTGAGGATCTAGGCCAGGTCACTCTGAAGAACTTGGGCTGCAATAAATAACAACGCTGGCCTAGGCAGTACATTAAGGTGTTTTTTTTACAGGAACCACGGGATTGGGACAGTGGCAGCGCCCTCATGGGAGAGAAGAGACAACAGAAAGCCACACTGACAAATACCACAAGTACACAGGCCACAATCACAGCCCTGCAATTAACCAGCCCTCCATTTCCCAGGGTAATAACCAAAGGTAGGCTTGTTAGCTTAGCCCTCAGACCACCCCACCCTCACTGCGGGAAAGTGACAAGAAAGCACACTCCCCTATCCCACTCTCCCCTGGTCCCGCCAAGGAATGAAAAGGAGCAGCAAAGCACCTGGAGGCAAAGCAGTGAGCAGAGAGAAGAGAGCTTATGGCCCCAGAACCCCAAGGTTACCCGGTTGGCACCCACAAGCAAGAGCGCATGGTTATAAAGACCACATGCTTCCGCCCATGGGGCAGAGGGAAGAGGACCTCGGGGACAAGCTACTCTGTGACAGGCAAGTTCACAGAAGCCAGTGAAGGAGACACGAGATAACCCACCTGACTCCACATGATTGACACACCCCGCCCCCAAAACCACTCTGCCCCAGCAGCTTCCCAAATTCCATCCCTAGAGCCCCCCTTTTCCAAAGGAACATCCGCAGGCTGCCCTGCTCGTGCCCACCCACCCGTCTTCTTCCACTGAGCGGGTACACCCACGCCGCCGTCTTGTCCCCAGCAGCTGGAATTGACGAATTTTTTGCCAGGCTCTCTCCACCCCCATTTCCAGAGTAAACGTATACAAAGAATCCTCAACTCCTCACTATCCCAGCATCCCTCCTTCGTGATGCCTGCGCCTTGCCGCCTTCTCAGGCTATCATGACACCTTCAAACATCCACCCAGCAAGACGACCTCTGAAAACCTAACAGCGTAGGGCGTTTCGGAGGGACTACCATGGCAGGGACTGGCAGAACGCAGGAAGGACGCTCCACGGTGATGTTCAACAGTCAAAACACCAGCTCCACGGCGAGCATTCCTCACAGCTGCTTCCAACTGTCCCTGCCACTCCTGCCTCCAACCACAGGGCAGTACCGAACACTGACATCACGTCCACCCCGCCGCTGGCTCCTCTCCGGGCCCCAGCCCCCGCTCCAGCCCACTCCCCGAAGGAGCGATGATCCTTTAGCCTCGTAACACCAAAGCAACCCGCTCCCCACTTCTCACTTGAGAAGCCAAACCCCACAACCACCCTGTTGGGGCACAGGTTGTTTCTGAACTGGAGACAAGGCAGGGGAGATGGTCAAGCACCAGCAGAGGAAAAGGGGCGATAAAATTTACTGCACCTGGTGTGATTAATGCACGTTGAGAAGCGAAGACATCCAAGCCACTCGGCCAGGACTCTCCAGTCCTAAAGATAACAAGCCAGCAGGACAATGGACTCAGTTCCCCCTCAGGCAGCAGAGAAATCATTCTAATCCCCATATTCAAACCGGTCTCCTTATCCACCCTGGGCTGGCTGGCCGCCTTCCTTTTAGCTGTCATGTCTTCCTGGATGTCAAACTGGCTCCTCTGAAACTGAGTGCAATCAAGACAATGACAACCAGGTTTCCAAACTGCAAATTGCCCCAAGTTTTATTTGTAGTCCATACAAAAGGGAAAAAAATTAAGGTTTTCTAACACCACCTACTTGGGGAGATGGGGACGTGGGACTGTGCCGCTTGGCATCAGCGAGAACATCAGTGGTCGGGAGGGGCTGGACGAATACCAACTGACTGTTCCGACAGGAACTCAGTCTCAACACAGTCGACGGAGGGACAGTCAGGGCCCCCTGGACTGCTGGCACAGCGTGGCGCAGAGGAAATGGTTAAGCTAACCCTTTCCTGGCCTCCTCACGTCTAAAAAGAAAAAGGCGCCGCCGACCTCAGCTGCAGGCTGCTTCCCCATCCAAACGACCTTAAATATCGCGCACAAAAATAAAAGGGAGCCAGGGAAAAATAAAAACATGAAAGAAACTCCCACCCTGGGGAGATGGGAGGCAGCGGAGAGGGAAAACCGCAGATCTAGAGCCAGTAGCAAGATTTGCTGCTGAGGCGAAGGAACGAAGGAGGTTACTGCCGAACACTCAAAAGGACTGAGTCCTGGGGAAGGCCCACGTGGTAAAGGGGATGAAAAACCGAATACAGGAGAGGCCTGGGCCAGCGGTTATCACCTGGGCTTGCGCCCTACCCCAGCTCTCCTCTCCTTCCCTCCCCGTGGTGCCCCATCCCAGGACGGCCCTACATGCGGCGCTGGTAGCCAGAGTGCATCTGAGCTGCCCGCAGGTAATCATTATAGGAGCCCGAATAGCGTGCGTAATCGGAATGGGCATCGGGCAGGCGACGGTAATCCAGCGAGGACTTTGTCGGCGAGCGGCGGAACGAAAGCTGCGACTCTGATAAACGGCGGTAATCAGAGAGCTCGGCTAAACGCCGGTCGGAACCATACCTAGTCGAGAGAAGAAGACAGTTGGTGAATGAGACAATTGAGGGGAGGGCTCCAGGTGGGCATGGGGGAGATGCCAATGGGGGTATATAGGGAGGGCGTGCTCAGACTGGTCTCCAACAAACAAGACTGTCAGAAGGCTCACCGTCCCCTCCAGGGCAAGAAAGCAAGCCTGGCCCAGCAAGTGGGAAAGCAAGCCCGCCACTGAGGCCCCTCCCTTCTGAACTGGTCAAGGTGTTTTTGTGGTCCACATTCCCAAACCACAGACAAACTCTCCCCACCCCTGGGCCCTGCAAAGAAAGACCTTGGTTGTTTATCAACAGAACGGCGGACGAAAGCAAGGTCCCCAACTTCCCCGAGTGGACGCACCTCGTACACCTTGCCTTTAGCCAATGAGTGCCAAAGGGATTATCTCCGGCCCTCCCCTCAGCCCCCCCAAAGCCGGGACCACCACGTAACAGGCTTTAAGGATCCTTGAGACAGTGGGAAAGGCCATGGGCCACAATCCTGCAGGCAGTAGCTCCAATGGCACTTGGGCTAGCCTAGACAGGCGACACTTTTCCCGGCTTGACCAGCTGGCACCACCCCAGGATGAGCACTATGCTCCAACTGAACCCCGGTGACCAGAGAGTTCACAGACACCACCCGCCTCGGCCTCCGGACACCCCAAGGGAGTAGAGAAGACCAAGGGAGGGGCGGATGGCTCCAGTTTCCCTCCCATGCCAACCTCAGCCCCTTGCCCTAAGCCCCAGCTGGGGGCACAGGCCGGGGGGGCATACAGTACCTTTTCGACATGGCGACAGCCTTTTTGTAGGGATCGTCGTAGCTGGCCCGGGGTGGGGAGAGGCGCGTACGCTCATAGGGCGGCGGGGTGCTGTTGGCGTTGGCAACGGCCCCCTGGGACATGGACAGGTAAGCTGCAGACGGCTGACCTGCCCCATCGTAGGCATTGCCCGGCTGGCCACGGTAGGAGGCAGCAGCCTGGGGATGCTGCTGGGCAGCATAGGAAGCAGCCAATGAGGCTGACGACTGAGTGCGGTAAGGAGCTGCCAGGGTGGCAGAAGGCTGGGCCCCGTAGGCAGCTGCGGCACCATAGGAGCCAGTGGCCGCAGCAGCCGACTGAGCCCCATAGGAGCCTGACAGGCCCATGGATGCTTGAGCCCCGTAACTATTCAGCTGGGTCTGAACAACAGGCTGGGCCCCATAAGAACCAGCCATTGGGGTGGTGGCTTGTGCAGCATAGGCAGCTGGCTGGCTGGTGTAGGCAGCAGCTGTAGCTGGCTGTGCCACATAGGCAGCAGGCTGGGAAGAGTAGGAAGCAGCCTGCTGGGCAGCATACGGGGCAGACTGGGCGTTATAAGAGGCTGATTGCTGGGCATTGTAAGAAGCTGCCTGCGCCCCATAAGCTAGTGAGGAGGCTGCAGACTGGGCCCCATAGGAGGCTGCCTGGGCCCCATAGGAGCCTAGGGAAGAAGCTGCTCCCTGGGTGCTGTAGGAGGAGGCAGCCGCCCGAACCCCATAGGAAGAGGCAGCCTGCGTGCCATAAGAGGACGGCTGGTTGCCATAGGAAGCAAGGGAGGAGCCCTGAGCCCCATAGGAGTTGAGTGAAGAAGCCGCAGCTGGCTGACCCCCGTAGGAGGAGAGGGCGGAGGCTGAGGGCTGGGCTCCACCATACGGGCCAAGTGAGGAAGCTGCAGCAGACTGGGAGCTAGGGCTGGCCAGCTGGCCCCTGTATGGGGCCCCAAGGGAGACAGAGGGCTGAGCGCGGTAAGAGGCTGCCTGGGCTGTCATGGGCTGAGTCCGATAGCCGACACCCAAAGAGGCAGAAGGCTGGGCCCTGTAGGCAGCTCCCAGTGACACGGAGGGCTGGGCGCGGTAGGTGGCTGGCTGGGCCGTCAGCGGAGCCACGTAAGAGGCTCGGGGAGGTGAACGGCGCAGGGGGCTGCGGTCGCGACCAAAGAAGGGTGGCGTGGGCTGACGGGCTTGCCCATCAAAGCCACCAGTGCTGTTGCCAAAAGCCTGCTGGTAGTCGAAGGTGGCAGAGAAGCCACCTGTTCCAGGGAATGCCGTATCCCCAGCCCCTGGTTTCTTGGTCTTGTCCCCAGACTGGATAGCCAGGCCAGGCCCTTTCTTCTGACCCTTGGTTGAGAGTTCCACGTTGATGCGCTTGCCCTTCACTTCTTTGCCGTTGAGCTGCGCGATGGCGGCTTTGGCATCTGCTTCCTTCTCCATGTGAACAAACGCGTAGTCTGATAAAGCAGCAGACAGAGGGTTAGCAATTAGGGGGGCAGGGCATGCTACCTACTGGGTCCCAAACTGGACACACAACAGCACCCAGCTGTTGCCAGCTACCTCCAGGCCTCCAAACCCTCCTCTCCAGGAGTCTGTCATAAAACGTGGCTTCCGTAAAACAAAGTTCCTGAGCGTCATCGTTGCCTGTGGCCTTCTCCCCATTCTCCCTTCTCCCTGTCACCTCACCCAGCGTCCTGCTGAGAGAAGAACAAAGACGACCTGGAACGCAACAAAAATCTTCATAGTTCCTGTAAGTACATACCAGCAGACAAAACGCAGAAAGAATTCCTGGAACACTCAATTATGTAACGTCCTCTAACCCGAATTCACCCAACATGACTGCTGCTCGCTGCTCACCTTTAAGGCTAAACCCTCAAACACCGGAAATGACCACTTAAGCCTTGGCATGATCCATGTCTCAGCCCAGGGTCCAACTAAGGCACAACAGTGCGACTACAATGCAGGGTCACAAAATTCCTCCAGCAAGAGCTCTCCCTTCTTCACAGCACTTCCCAGTTTGTATAGCACCTCCAGCACAGGCCCTCACAACAACCCTGTGAGGCAGAGAATCATCATCCCTTGTGTTACCGGTGGGCACACAACTCAAGAAATGTGTATGGTGTGCCCCAACCAAAATGTGTTAAAGGCAGGAACAGAATCCCAGCTCTTTCTGCCCTTCACTACACCAGCCTACCCTGAGAGTCACTGTATCGCAGGCCTATGTAACATGACTAGAAATTTAAGTCTAGGAGGGGAGCAGATCCCCATGCAAGTCAACGAGCTGTGGGAATGGAAACTAAATCTCCTCATGGAGTTCAGGACCAAACCCCCTCCTTTCCCCAGGCAGCATTACACCAGTTCCTCTTCAAGAGGGGGGGGGGGATGAGGAGGGGGCCTACCCTACTTCCTTGGGCTCCTGTTTACCGAGCAGAGCGTGGAAAGCAGACACAAGAAAGATTTGGTTTCTCGGCTTCAAGGCAAGAAGCTACAATTACTGCAGCTAGAAGGCGCTGCTAAGCAGGTTACCCCCAAGGTCCTCATTCAGAACCGGGGGAAACTGTGGTGGCATAGGGTCTAAGACAAAATGGTGATCTCTGAAGTCCTACTCACGTACGACACAGAATAAGAAAATTTTAGAAGGGAAAGAAATGGAAAAAATTCTTGTTCATTTCCAAATCCACAAACCACGACGGGCAAGCAGAACCTGCAGAACAATATCGTGCTTATGGGAATAAGGCCATGCACTCAATCCCATCCGGGGAGTCCACAAAGGCCAGGACCCCAACTCTCTCACATCAGTTTAGGAAATGAAGAACCTGGATGAAATTACAAAGGTTCCATTCTCAAAGATATAAATTCCTTTAAAATTGGCTCTGAATAAGTGTCATAATTTCTAGAAACTTTCATACAGGGATGCCCTCTCTAGCTGTTCCCATAGATCAAGGAAAACGGTCCTGGCTGACAACCCAGCCCTTATACAGATGAGAATAAAAATACAATCAACGCGCAAAGGCACAAGTACGGCACAGCACAAGAAATCCTGGACGAGTGCTAGAAGGCTCAGTGGCAGATCCAGATTATCACTGACTTGCTATTAATTCTTAAAGAACTTGCAATTTATTTCTTCATCTGACAAATCTGTTAGAAAACTCAAGTAAGTGTCCTGTAGAGTACAGCTACCCAGGTATAAAGAGCTATGGTGAACAGTCAAGCCTAGAGAGTAACCACAGGTTTATTTCCCTATAGATTATCTTTTATTCTCTAAAAAACAACAGACACAAAGCCGAGACATGCAAACATGGAGATGACAGAAGAACAAAATGAACTAACCCTGTGTGAAGTGCTCTTGTTGGCTTAGCCACAGGTACGAGAGCTGTCTGTGCTCTGAGCTCGTACCTCCACCACTGGGAGTAAAGTGAGCTAAAAGCAGATGCTGGGGGTCTGAGATCACTTTAAAGGCAGGGGAGTGGCCCAAGCCCCTGAAGAGTACAGCGGCAAGCCTGAAGCGGGGCCTCACAGGCAGAAGGAGAGAGAGATGAGCCCACCCCCTCCCACACTGTGAAGCAGCCTGAAGGAGCCACAAGGAGCCATTCCTGGCTCACCTGTTCAGATTCCCGAAACCAGAAAAAGCTAGGGGAAAAAAACACCCAATCACCAGCAAAAAAAATTTCAGCGGGTTTACACGAACAATAAAACACCCCACTGTCTACTCCTTAGTTTGCTGGGTTATAATTGAGAGACCAAATTGTGAAATTATAAGACTTCGATTTCACACACACAAATCAAACTGCCCATCCAGACAAGCTATAACATTGATCTCTTACACACATAAAGCTATCAAATACAACCATACCCTAATCATGTCAGAAAGATCCTACAACTGATAATGGAGGGTGCTGTGAATAGATTATCCAGCCGACTCCATCACATCCAGGCCAACCCATTTCCAGTGAGCAGTCAAATACGTTTGAAGCCCTACCAGAGATGCCCAGGAACCCAACCACTCCTAGATAACGAACAAAAAAAATACAGTGCTAGAAAACTCCAAGGACCCCACCTGCCTGGCAGCTAACTCAAGATATGATCTGTCACATTTAAACATACTAATATACAAAGCAATGTTTTACAGACTTCCTAATGGTACAGTGGCAGCACAACAACTCCAGTATCAAAGAGAAGCCAGAGAAAGTAAGTTTCCTTATCCTGAGAAGAGTAAAAACCTCTAACTTGAAACTACAGAGCTATATACAGAATAGACACCCACAAAACTTCCTCCTTTTCTGCCTCTCAGACCTCCCCTAAGTCTGAAAAGTAATGCTGTTATTTGGACGTTCATACTTCACCACTCAACACCCAACAGAGTGGAGAATGATTACAATCTGCTGTCGCTATGGAAATTTTTGCTCCGCAAGTCAAATCATATTTAAGTTCCTGGGGTAACCAAGCAACTGTTTTTTCCTGTGAAATAAAACAGAACTGGTTGTCCTGCGCAACGCCAAGCTTCTGTGATTTTCAAAGACCTGACAACCAACACAAGGCGATTTAATCAAATGCCCATTCCCAGCCCAAGAACTGAGTAAAACTACTTCAAGCCAGAGCCAATCTCTCCTAATTTCCCAACTTAAAAAAACCTCACCTTCCTCCACCCCAAAGGGTTGGAAGGGCATCAGTGGAAGAAATGATACTCAAATCCTTCCCACAGTCTGTACATCAAAGTGTATCAGGAGCTCCACTGCCTATCAGCACAGCTACAAATAACAGCTAACCACCACTCCCTGAAGAAGGCAATGCATTTCTTCTAATCAAATACACAAAACTGTAACTCTCAGAGTCTTCCAGAAATTCTGAAAAATCACATGCAGTATCGTACACTTCACCCCGAGCCACCCCCACCCCACTGTCACTTGGTTTCAGTTCAAACGAATTCGGCAAATTTTCAGCTTTCTCAACGACCTGAAAGCAAGCTCCTTGACCAGGAGTCCCATGGAGACTGTCCCCTCAGGTCTACTTTTTAGACTCCCAAGGTAGGAGCCACCCAGCCTAACAACCATAAAAGACACATGTTCAGTCAATTAAGCACAGAACTCTATAAATGAGTTATATTCCCCATTCATTTCCTGGCCAGGTGCCCAATCTGAGGCCCTTCCCATTCCTTGACGCTAAACAAAAGCAAAAATCCATGCACCATACAGCCTGCCTCAGAGCACCCAGCAGGAAAGCCCGATTCCGGACAGTCGTGGACTTGCATAACCTGAGTTGAGGGAAATAGAATGCAGTATTAATGCAGAACAAGGAATTGCTCTCAGCAGTGGATACCACAACCCTTCACACTTTCCCCACGTATGGAAAGAATAGGGAATGGCCCAAAGATGTGCCTTTCCAGGACAGCAAATTAAGTCCCTCTGGTGGAAATGAATAAGCACCTGCACCCATCCCGGCCTCAAAACCGCTCACACAGGATACTGCAGGTATGACCCCAATAGCAGGAGAAGGGCATCAGTCCCAGGCTGTATCCTTCAAGACAGCAGGGCCAAGTTAACTGTGATGTTCCAAGTGGAGCCGAGACTGGACACATACAGAAGGGCTATCCCACCAAATCTTGCCAACGTGAAATAAAGTGTTTAGCAGGGGAATAAGACCCCCATGCTCTGAAAAAAGTCGATTGGGTCCCAAATAGGAAGTCAGGTCTAAAACGCGGGAGATCCATATTTTCCAAAAAGACAACTGGGGATCTGCCCTGAGGATTAGACCTGTACTCAAGCAAAGACCACCAGTGTGAATCTGCCCAGTCAATGTTTGACGAAGACCTCTGACACACCCCTCCCCATGCCCCACTCAGCCGGAGTACGGTCCTTTGCAAAACCACCGAGCTTATAAAAGAATGACACTGCCCCGGGGCATGGGCATGGATAGAAGTGGCCTTCATAAAACAAGCCTCCTTCCACATGCGAAAGGTCGGGGTTTCCAGCTTCCACGTGTCCACTGATCCCAAAAGGGGGAAAAAAAACAAGTTGGAGGCAGTTGAAAAGCGCAGTTGCCACGCCTAACCCACCTACCAGAACTGAAAGGTCAAAGTGGCTCGGAGGGGGCCCCGCCTGTCCCCAGAGTAACTGCACCCATGCCGGACACTCCTGGAAGATCCCAGCCCGAGAAACAAGGGCCCCGTTACCTTCCGCTCGGGCGCATTCATCGGGAGGGAACACGAGGGTGGCCTTGGGGCGTCAGCCCCCACCTTTTCCCTCTTCCCTCGCTCTGACCGACGTCTGCAGAGGAAGTGGGGAAGTGGCGAAATCTTCCCCGCTCCACGGTCCGGCTTGTGCCCGTCACTTCCCAATTTCCGCTCGGTGCCAGGCCCAGGAGCCAGTGGAAGGCGCGCCCCGGTACGCTCGCGAGTCTCTCAGGCGCGTCCCCGGCCCCGCAGCTCGGCTCACGGCGGCCGCCGCACCCACCCCGAGCCGCTTCCTTCCATGTGGGGAAAGGTGCCTGGACCGCAGGGGAGGAGCGGCTCCCCCAACGCGCCCCAGCACCTCCGGCCTCTCCCGCCGAGCTCCCCACCCCGCCCGGCCGCGCCGCGCCCGACCCCCGGGAAAGGGGCGTGGCTAACAAGCAGCGTGCCCCGCGCGCGCCCCCGCCCGCGCCCGCGCGCCCCCGCGTTACCTTTCACCACGTCACACTCGATGACGCGTCCGCGGCGCTCGAAGAGGCTGCGCAACTCCTGGCTCGTGCATGCAGCCGACACATTGCCCACGAAAATCTTCCAAGTGTTGAGAGGCCGTGGGCGCGACATCTCCACCACGAGCGCGCGCCCCGGCCGCAGCTCGTGGCCGTGCAGGGCCTCGATGGCGCGCAGCGCGCCCGCGTTCTCGCGCATGTGCACGAAGGCGAACTGTTTCATGACGGCGCAGCTCATGACCGTGCCGTAGGGCGCGAAGAGGGCTGCCAGCTCCTCGGGCGTCGTATCCGCCCCATCGACGTTGCCCACGAATATCTTCATTTTGCCGCCGCAGCCGCCTTCCCGGAGGGCCGGGACCTCTCCTCCAGCGACGGGCGAGACGTCCGGCCGGCTGGCAGTCCTCCCCAGGAATGGCTGGCGACCGAGAACCCCGCCGCGCAGGCGCCCTGGCCGAGCCAATCGGGACGCACGTCCCGCGCGACCGGCAACCAATCAGAGAGGCTGGGAGAAGAAGCGCCCGGGCGCAGCCAATCCCAGAGGGCCTGAAGCCCGCTCGTTCGCGGAGGGGCGGGAGAGAGAGGATCGCGCGCGACCAACCGCCACTGCCGGGAGCGGAGGGGGCGGAGGGAAGGGGGTCGACGCGGGGGGACGCGGGCGGGCTGCGCCGGCGCGCGAGCGGCCTAGTCCCGGAGGCGGCCTCTGGCCGGGTGGGGCCGGCGCCGGCGCTCCCCAGGGAAAAACTTTGCTCGGTCGGAAGTCAGGGCTCCTCCCCTGCGGGGCGCTTAGGCCCAGCCCGCGCCGGGAGGTGGCGGCGGGCGCGCCCGCGGGCCGGCCGGGCCTGGCGGGAGAAACGCGACAAATGCCTCGGCGCTGCAGAGGCCCCGGGCTGCACCGGGCCCGCGCCGGGCGCCCCGAGGGGCCCTGCCAGGCCTCCGCCCCGCGGAAACCCTCGGGCCGTTAATTCGCTCTTGGAAGCGCGGTCGCTGGCGGCGCTGGAGTCCGGCCGGCGCGGGAGACGTCAGAGCTGCCGCGGGCCTAGGGACTCTGCAAAGGAGGGCTCCGAGCTCGCCTCTCTCCTGTGCGTTTGACACTCTGCGCATTAAAAAGTTAATCATTTGGGCCTCCCCGGTGGCGCAGCGGTTGAGCGCTGGGTTGCGAAGCTGCCCGCGGCCTCTGCGGCGCCGGTTCGATCCCCAGCTGCTCCCCGGCCACTGGAGGAGGGTCCCACATGGCGCGCAGACCTCTCCTGCCGCCCGCTGCTCCCCTCAGCAGTGTACTTCGGTCCTTCTGCCTGCTCTGCTCCCCGCTCTGGCTCTGGTGAGTTCTCTCACCCTCCCGCGCTTCTGACTGTACCCAGTGCTTGTATAAACAAAACAAACAAACAAACCAGCAAATAAATAAATAAAGCATGCCTCTATTAAAAAAAAAAAAAAAAAAGTTAATCATTGAAAGCAGGGCCCGTGAGGGAGCAAGAGTTGAGCTTTAAAAAAAAAAACAAACGGAAAACTTTCAAACTCGGCAGATGTGAATAAAATGTAAGGAAAAAGATCGTGCATGGCAGACGTCAGGAACAATCCGTGCCACAAACGCCCTGTTCTTTCTGCAGGGTTTCTGCAGCCCCGAGCCTACAGCCGGGAACAAAAAGTGACAAAACCCAACATCCTGGGAGTTCAGATGGTGGGGAGAGAGACAATACACAAGTAAAACCTGTTAGGTGATGATAGACTGCGGTAACAAGGCAGCAAACTAGCCATGCTCTGGGGGAGCTTCCAGTCAGGAGAGTCCTGAGAGGGCTTGGAGCAGGGCTGGCCTGTTGCAGGGATTGCAGAGCCAGTGTGGCTGGAGGCTCACAGCGAGCGAAAGGTGGGCACAAGGGGGGGGGACCTGTAGCACCTTGTGGGCTCTCACTCTTCATGAAGGTCTGGAAGTCAGGGGGAGCATGGGGCAAACAGGGGCTCATCGGGTAAGACCTGTGTTTGCGCCCAGATGCTGTTGCAAACAGAAAACGGGCCTCCCTGGCGGCGCAGGGGTTAAAGCCACAGCGTTACCAAGCTATCTCCAGCCACTGCAGCAAGAGTTCATCCAGGACCAGGGAGCTGACCCACATGGTGCCACAGACCTCTCCAGTCTCTCCTGTTGCTCCCCTCAGCAGTGTATTTCAGTAGATCTGCCTATTCTGCTCCCCACTCTGCCTCTGGTGAATCCTCTCACTCTCTCACCTCTGGCCTGAACCCCAGTTCTTGTATGCATAAATAAATAAATCTTTAAAAAAATAAAAACAAAGATGAAACCCAGCCACTGGAAGCACAGAGGTAGGAGAAAAAGATTCTGTCTCTTCCAGTCTGGAAGACTGAACGTTCAGTCTGAACACACATGCATCCTCTGTCACCCAAGTGCAGGTACCCATGGTCAGATACATCTGGAGTTCAGGGCAGAGGCCTGGGCTGAAGATATTTGAGCCTGAGGTATATATAAGATGCTAAAGAGTTAACATCTGTACAAAGAACTGGGGGAGAAGGGGGGAGATGCGATAAATGGACCAAGGATGCAAATTGGTGATTTTATGGAAAGTATAAGGGGCCAATAAAGAAACTTCATGGGTATACAGGAAAACACAATTTCCTAAGAAGATGAGAACATGTTTCACCTCTGATTTAAAAAAAAAAATTAAAGATACCTATTGCTGGTAATGTTGGGGGAAAAGGATGTCCTAAAGCTAATTCCATATAGGCTTTGTGGACTCCACCCCCACCCCAGGCCAAAGCCAAAGACACTGGGAACTCCAAATCCCATCACCACCAAAGGGAAGGTGGCTGGGACCTGAGGGTGGGGTTCAGCAGCCGGGTTGGTATAAAGGCAGACACGTGGGCTTTGGGGATCCCCGAGTGACTTTGGGTTTCCAGGTCGTCGGACGGGGTAGGACGCATTAAAGACTTTATTTCCCTATTTTCTCCCTGAGTTGTACATTTTCCTTATTTCCTTTTCCCTTGTAAATAAACCTTTTATTAACCTTTTGTGTGTGCCTGTAGTGGAGTATTCATAAGTCCCTTTTAAGTGCGCGGGTGAGGACCCACAGCCAGGAACCCGTTCAATATCGGGGCTGTCCTATAACAGTAAGGGTGTAAGAAAGTACGCTCACCTATTGCAGATGATAGTCTGAACTCTACATCCTTCTTGAGAAGAATCCTGGCAATGTTGAAACTCTGAAGGTGGTAAGCTTTTAACACAGTAATCCTACTTTGTAAGTTCACAGAAAACTCCTCAGTAAGGATATTGGCATACATTTATTTATTGTTGCATTGTTTGTAGTGCAAGCAGTTGAAGTAACTTGAATGTCCATGAATAAGGAACTAGGTATTGCCTTGTGATGGAGTATTATGGAATTTATTGATATTCCTAGGGTGGGCCCCTAGCCACTCAGCATAGCCATTTCAAAGTCATTTTAAAGGTCAGCTCCATGTCTAGAGTCAGAACACTGTGAAACAGAAATATGTGAAATTCACGTTTTTTTAATTTTTTCTAATATCCATTCTGAACAACAAAAAGAAACAGGTAAAATTAACAATATGTTTTGTCCACCTAACATACCTAAAATACTATCATTTCTTCATGTAATCAATATAGAAATTATTAATGAGCTCTTTCACTTTTTTTTTAAGTCTTGGCAAGCCACTGTGTATCATACATTCACAGTAGATCTCAACTGGGACTAGCCTCCTTTCAAGTGTTCAATAGCCACATGTGGCCAGTGGCTGCTATGCTGGCTAGCGCAAGTTTAGCCTTCTCTTGAAATGACCTTCATCCTAAAGAGACACTCCTTGAAAAAGCAAAACACTGACCATGTATATAGTTCCCAAGACCAATTTCTACTTGTGAGGGTGCACTGGCTTCTCCATACCAACAAGAAATTCCTGGGCACCAGCAGGGGGCCCGAGAACCCAACCCAATTCTGACCTCTACCTGGAGATAACAAATCTCACAGGTTAAATCTCAGTTTTCCAAGACCACCCTCCACTTCAGAAGGCCGCCACAAGCCCAGGTGTTACTTGTGCTTCTGACTGGTTATAAATCACAGATTCCCAGGACCCCTCCTCACATTTGATTAATTTGCTGGAGCAGCTCACAAAACTCAGGGGACCCCTTTGTTCCCTAGATCACCGGTTAATTACAAAGGCTATAACTTAGGAATAGCCAGACGGAAGAGACACATAGTGGGCAAGGTGTGCAGAAAGGACACAGTTTCCATGCCCTCTCCTGCGGTCCTATTCTCCACAAATATCCCTGTGTTCACCAAGCCAGTTCTCCAAAGGCCCCCCTTTTTTTGGGATTTTCATGGAGGCCTAATTACATAGACATGATTGATTAAATTGTTGACCAATGACAACTGATTCAACCTCCAGTCCTTCTCCCCTCCCCAGAGGTCAAGGGGTACCCTCCCCTCTGCATGTTGGTTTCCCTGGCAACCAGCCCCATCCACAGACTTTTTCCGAAAAAGTTCCATTAACATAACAAGAGACACCTTTGGCATTCTCAACACTTAGGGCATTCCACAGCTTTAGGGAACTGAGTCAGGAATTGTGGATAATGATCAAATGTGTATGAGAAATATATTTTGATCATCTGAGTGACCAAACATATATACTTCTTATAAACCACATATTGCAGCATGCCTCTTTTAAAAAATAATCAGGGCCTCCCTGGTGGTGCAAGGGGTTAAGAAGCAATCAGTAGCCACTGCAGCACGAGTTCGATCCCTGGCCAGGGAAGTGACCCACATGGCGCAGCAGACCTCTCCTGTCTCGCCCACTGCTCCCCTCAGCAGTGTATTGCAGAACATCTGCCTGTTCTGTTCCTTGTTCTGACTCTGGTGAATCCTCTCACCCCCACATCTCTGGCATATACCCCAGCTCTTGTATGCATAAATAAATAAATCTTAAAAAAAAAATATCCATCAACAAATGAGGCAAAGGAGCTAGGCCAGGTTAGGCTAGCCCCATCACTATATAGATAGGAGACTATCTCAGAGCTGAAAAAGGGAAAGGAGTTGTCCATCATCAAGTTGGTGGCAGCACTTGGCTAATTCAGTATTCTTCCCAGGACCTCAGATCAGGAAGTTAGATGCACATTCAACTCCCAGTCTTCTGCCTGGCCAGTTGTGTGAACTTGAGTAGATTCTTCACACTTATGAGCATCATCTCCCTTACCTGTAAAATAATTTTCTCCCTATTCACCAGCTACCCCCCAACCCCACTCCCTGGCCAACACTGATCAGTTTTCTTCCAGTATAGTTTTCTCTTTTTCAAAATGTCATATAAATGGAGTTATACAGTTTGTAGCTTTTTGGGTCTACTTTCTTTTATGTAGCATAATGCATCTGATTTTCATCAGTGTCCTTGTCGTACCAGGGATTAGTTTTCTTTTAATCAATTATTTACATTATATGTTTGTTTTTTTTTTTTTAAAGATTTATTTATTTTATCCATACAAGCACTGGGTACAGTCAGAAGCGCGGGAGGGTGAGAGGATTCACCAGAGCCAGAGTGGGGAACAGAACAGGCAGACTGATGAAACACACTGCTGAGGGGAGCAGCGGGAAAGACAGGAGAGGTCTGTGCGCCATGTGGGACCCTCACCAGCGGCCGGGGATCGAACCAGCACCGCAGAGGCTGCAGGCGGTCTCACAGCCCAGCGCTTAACGGCTCCGCCAGCAGGGGAGGCCCTACATTATATGGTTTAACTGGTTTGTTTTTCTATTCCCTAGTTGGAAGACTTTTGGTGATTGTGCAAACAAAAGGCTTATCTTCTCTCTCTTTTTTTAAAAGATTTATTTATTTATTTATGCAAGCACTGGGTACAGTCAGAAGCACAGGAGGGTGAGAGAATTCACCAGTCAGAGGGAAGTACACTGCTGAGGGGAGCATTGGGCGGCAGGAGAGGTCTGCACGCCATGTGGGACCCTCACCCGGTGGCCCGGGATTGAACTGGAGCTGTAGAGGCTGCTGGCAGCTTTGCAACCCAGCACTCAAACCGCTGCGCCACGGGGGAGGCCCCTTATCTTCTCTTGGTAGATATGTTAGAACTGCAAGGTCAAGGTCATTTTGAGCACTACACAAGCACTGTGTCAGTAAGCAGCTCAGTAAATGGAGTTATTGAAAAGTTTGCTACAGAATTCACTTGTAAGTCAAATGAAAAGAACCTACAGAACCTAAAAGAACCATCTGGAATTTTATTAAGCACCTACTATCTGCCAGGCATTCTTCTAGTTTCTGAAACGACATTAAATTAGAATTCCCAAACCTGTATGTGCCTAAAGACAAAATACAAATGGTTCCCCTTTGCTTTCACCCTATCTCATACCCACATATGGGTCTATTTCTCAGTGATGATGCTGGACCCTCCAAGTTGCAGCCCAACTCATACCTGGCCCATCATGTTTGCTCCAAATGTCCTAACAGTAAAAAGAAGAAAGACATTTCTAATAAAATAATACATCATTATATGAAATACTTATAACGAAACGTGTCTTCTGGCCAGCTACAAAAGCAGACTGACATGGAGGCATCACATGGGAAATTCAGGCTCTAGATCTACTGATTACAAACATGTTTTCCACCTAGAGGGCGAGAAATGGCAAAGTTGTACAGGTTGGGACAGCTCCTCAGTGCACCAGACTGTCCTGCATGTTGCAAGCTGTTAAGGACCCCTAATTTTTCTGAAATAAACACCTATCACCCACCTCTCTGCTCTATCATAACCAGAAATATCTCCCTCACAAACTTTCCTGAAGGGCCCTCAGAGGCACTAGCACACTCAGTAAGAGATATCACTCTAAACAAAACTTGGAGAACTTAACTTGGAGTAAATATAACTTCGGGTTAAATTTGAGTCAAGTTTTGGTAAAAAACAATTTCTGTAATAAAGCAATCTGATAGGGAAAATCCTTAGCTCTTTATAACTAATAGAAATCAACATTTGCGAGAAATTCTCTCCTGTAAGTTAGAGAAAGAGCCTGGTCAAACTTACTTGGCAGACTTTTGACTCAGTTAATATCAATAAACCAAAATTTCTTTGGTTTATTAAGTCACTATAATAGTTTGAAGATATCACATCTTAATCCCTGGTACCTGTAATATCACTTTGTTTGGAAAAGGGGTCTTTGCAGAAGTGACGAAGTTAAACATCTTGAGATGGGGAGATTATCCTGGATTATTCCAGGAAGCCCTGGGTGCAAGCATGTGCACGATAGAAAAGGGAGACAGAGGGCGAACTCACATAGACACACATAGGAGACAGTGATGGGAGGACAGGACAGAGAAAGATCTGGAAATACTGACCTTGAAGATCAAAGTGAGGCGGCCACAAGCCAAGGAATGCCAGCAGTCACGAGAAGCTGGAAGTGACAAGGAGTGGATTTTCCCCTAGAGCCTCTGGAGAGAGTGTGGCTGCCCTGACACCTGGATTTCTGCCCAGTGAGGCTGATTTTGGACTTCTGGCCACCAGGGAGGCCCACTATTTGATTTTTAAAACTGTGTACATATATTCCTTAGATAAAAATAAAAAACAAAATTGAAAGTGTATTGAAGTGCTTTCATGAAAATAAAAAATTCCAATACAACATATGTTTGAAAGACCTTTGAATTGGATTTTTAAAGTGCTGTACTAGGCTCTTATCATTATCAAATGAGACAAAATGGACATTTATCTTCTGCCGAACTTGGAATCACAGGAATGACATGATCAAAACACCGGGGTGGGGGGGGGGGCGCCTCCCTGGTGGTGCAAAGGGTTAAGTCTCTTCACTATGAAGCTACTAGCAGCCACTGCAGCACCAGGGAAGTGACCCACATGGCACAACAGACCTCTCCTGCCTCGACTGCTGCTCCCCTCAGCAGTCCATCTGCCCGTTCTGTTCCCTGCTCTGTCTCTGGTGACTTGTCTCATGACCCATACCTCTGGCCTGTACCCCAGTTCTTGTATGCCTAAATAAGTAAATAAAATCTTTTTTAAAATTATGTTTAAAATAAGCTATTGTTCATTCAGTGTCTATAACATCATGTCTAAAAACTTAGCATCTACACTTGCTTAATGCGACATGACACAAAGCGAGCACAAGCTGTTGGAGAAAGGGCACCAACAGACTTGCTGGATGCAGGGCAGCTGCGAGCCTTCCTTTGTAAAAAATACAGAAATCTGCATAGTCGGTGGGGCAACATGAGAGAAGCCTGTATAGGTTACTAGCTGAGATGGTTACAATGTCCTTCTTTTCTTTTTTTTTAAAGATTTTTTTTTTAATAGAGGCATGTTTTTATTTATTTATTTGTTTGCTTGTTTGTTTGTTTTGTTTATACATGCACTGGGTACAGTCAGAAGCGCGGGAGGGTGAGAGAATCCACCAGAGCCAGAGCAGGGAGCAGAGCAGGCAGAAGGACCAAAGGACACTGCTGAGGGGAGCAGCGGGCGGCAGGAGAGGTCTGCGCGCCATGTGGGACCCTCCTCCGGTGGCCGGGGAGCAGCGGGGGATTAAACCCGCGCTGCAGAGGCCGCGGGCACCCTCGCAACCCAGCGCTCAACCGCTGCGCCACCGGGGAGGCCCCACAATGTCCTTCTAAAGTATGTTTAAAAGTGAATGGATGGGACCTCCCTGGTGGCGCAGCGGTTGAGCGCTGGGTTGCCAAGCTGTCCGCAGCCTCTGCGGTGCCGGTTCGATCCCGGCCAGCCGGCGAGGGTCCCACATGGCCCAGCAGACCTCTCCTGTCTCGCCCGCTGCTCCCCTCAGCATGTTTTCGGTCAGTCTGCCTGTTCTGTTCCCTGCTCTGTCTCTGGTGAATCCTCTCACCCTCCCGCAAATCTGGCCTGTACCCCAGTTCTTGTATAAATAAATAAATAAATAAATCTTAAAAAAAAAAAAAAAGAAATAGCAAAAGATATTTAAAAAAAAATATACCTGATTTGGCAGATTTTCAAACTGCTCCTGGAGCCCCGAGGCTCTTGGGGAGCCCTTGGTTAGGGTTGAGATCTTTGGCTGCAGTTACACTTCTGCTTCAAGATGTTGGAACAGGATTCTGTGGTTTGGAAATGCAGTTTGAAAACCATATAGCTGAGAGTTCAGGTTAAAGCTAACTGGCCTGCAGATCCCCTGAGAGCAGAAATAGGGTGGTAGGGTGCTGAAGAGTGCAGTTTAGCCATCAAAGGGTTAAATTCAACTGCCACACCCCAAGAAGGTAAGAGGAGGTGAGGGGTGGGGCACAGCTCAAGTGGCTTCTGGAAGTAACCCAGAGGTGGGGAGATAGCCAGGGCCCCAGGTTTCAAAGGATTTGGTTCCCAAGGCACCAAAGGGAGTTGGAAGACTGCTTAACAGGTATTTGGCAAGAAAGAGCAGGTGCAAAGGTTGGGTCTAAAGGTAGAGTAGAAGCCTTGAAAGGGGAAAGAGACTGGGCCTGGGGAGTGGGAGCCAAGCCAAGTGCATCTAAGCGGAGACCAACTAGCCATGAAAACACCAGCCTGGGCCCAGCAGGCAGCAAGCAGCTTTGTCACTGTCATGGGAGAAAGGCCTGAAACAATCCAGTGGGGATAGGGGTGGGGGCAAAACAGATGGGGAGTTCCCAGAACCTCCGGCCCATACACTCGTCCTTGGATATGGGCCACTCCTGTGAGAGGGGCAGTGGCGGCAACAGCCCCCAAGTCTGCCCCATTTGGTCTCGAGCCACAGCAACTGCTCTCTTAACTTACCTTGTGCCAGGCCTGGTGTCAAGCACTTTGCTTATTAGGTGAATCTAATTATTTTACTTTCGAGTAAAGGAAATCAACTCAAGCCAGATAAAATTTTCTTAATGGAGGGGAGCGCATTGGGAAGACATGGGTTAGGCTCAGCTGGCTCCAGCAAAGGCTGAGTGAGGACTCTGGAGTGTCTGGCATTTTCCAGGAACTTGGAGGTTCCCTCTGGGCACCTGCCTTGTTGCCCCTCCATGCAACCAACTTTTTCTGATCATCAGCTGGTAAGATGGGGAGAGGGCACCCGTGGAGTCAGACACACAGAGCCATGAAAGCTGGATCTGTCTGGTACTGGGGACCACAAGGCTCTGCACGCACCAGGTGTTCACTTGGTTTCAATCAGCCACAGCCAGGGGAGGGGGACGGGCCACCAACAGAGATAAGACCCTAAGGCCCTGTGCTGTGACCGCAAGGAAGAGGACATGGCACTCAGCGGGAGAGGGAGGAGTGGACTTGAATCTAGTTTTCTTTGACTCCAAAGCCAAAAGGTTGCCCAAGATGGGGAGGGCAATAGCCGAGGGACTGTTCACCAAGCCCGTTGAGGGACGCAAGGCACGGACAGAACACTAAGTTCCCTATGAAAACGACACTTTAATTTGCCAAGAGCATATCACAGTGACCCCAGCAGCCCTATGGCTAGCTGTTCCAGGACCGGCGCTCAGCTGGGGGGACAGTACCAGACCTGAGGCCTAGGCCACACTCAGAGGTGGGCAGGGGGCTGGGCTGCCTCCTTGCGCCCCTCACCAGCAATGGGCCGGCCTCGCTCCTCCCAGATGGTGAGGCCATCGCAGGAGCAGATCTGTTTGGGGTTCTGGAAAAGCCCAGAGGAGCGAGCGATGATGCCACAGGCCAATCTGTCGAAGAACACAGGGTTGAGACCAGGGACTCACCGGGCCCCTCCTGAGCTGTGCCTGTGCGCGCTGCTGGCAAAGCTCACTCCTCACCTCTCCCCAGAGTTGCCAGTGATCTTGGATAAGGGGTGGCTGCCCCGGCCCAGGTCATCTTCTCCCTCGTCGATCACCAGGCTTCGGCCAATCACATCCCACACCTTGGAGGGGAGACTGGGCCTCAGACAGAGGTTCAGGTGGGAGCCGTCCCCGCCCCCACACACACCAGCTTTCCCACCTTACCTTTAGCTGCTCATCCTCCATCCTGAAGGTGGCTCTGCCCGCAGCGTCAGCGCACACGTTCCCCAGGTCTCCACGGTGCTGCAATGAGATGGGGTTGGGGCAGCACAGGGGCGCAGCTGCCATCTCCTGCCTTCCCAGAGCCCAAGTCCCCTTCCCCACAGTACCGGTTTCCTCCTGGTAGCATGAAGGAGTGGCCCGATACCCTCCCTGGAATGAAACCCTGGGCAGAATGACAGGGCACCGGCAAGTCACGCCTACCGGGCCAGATGGCCCCTCCTTTGATGCCACTGCCAGGCCCGCATCCCAGCCTCAGAAGCCAGCCCAGCTTCAGCTTCTCTGCAAGCCCATTTCTCCAGCCTCCCGCTGACTGAGCCCCTGGCAGTCTGCAGTGCCACTGGGCTCACTCTGGCCAGGCTGGGCTTCCTGCCCATCGGAGCAGCCGGCATCACATCCCTAAGCCCGGCCTCCAGGAACAGAGGCGACACAGGGGCAAAGGACCTGCCCTGCCACCCAGAAGCTGGCTCTGCCCGCCCTGTCCCCTCAGGCAGAGATATCTTGATAGGTGCTGAGCACCTCCCATGCCACGTCTGCCAGAGCCAGGTCTGAGTGGGGGAATCAGCCTCGAGGGGCCCACAGCAGTGGGGAGTCAGACAGACCAGGGACCGCAAAGCAGCCTTCATAAGACAGGGAGTGTGTTTCCTGTGATGGGACTTGCTGGTGAGCCAGAGACGTGTCTGTGCAACCCAACTGCCCCCGACCAGGGCAGAAGCAGGCATCTGCCAGTGGAGGCTGGTGGCCTGGCTGCAGTGCGTGCCAGCGTGACGGGCTGATGGGCAGCCGCAGGAGCCACTTCTGCTTCATCTGGCTTCCCAGGGAGACAGCTGTGCTTACACCTGGCACGTGCTGTGACTCCTGCACGTCGGGCCTTCATGGCAGAAGGACTGGAAAGGGGAAGGCGACAGAGCCTTTGACCAGGCTGAGGAAGCTGCGGCCTGGCAGTGGGGCTCAGAGGTGTGGCCCAGCAGCAGGGCATTGGGGGGGGGGCAGCCTTCCCCGCCCCTCCCCTACACACCAGCAAGCAGACCTGGGCTGAGGGACCTTGACCATCACACCAAGAAGCTGCACAGAACCTGCACTGTGGGCACTGGAGAGCCAGGAGGGTACAGGCAGGGGCACGCCACGGTTACTCGTGCTTTGGAGCAATCCAAGTCAAATGTATGAAGAGGAAGGATGGGGAAGGAATGGAGGAGGGAGGGGCAGTTAGAGACCAGTGGGATATGCACAAGGGATACAAATTCCCACAATGAATTCACTCCCATGTGGAAAGACAAATGCTAAAATCCAAAGGGGACTCAGCTAGTGCTGGTGGCCTCAGGGATGCAGCTCTTGCTCGAGCCTTCCAGTGTCTATATCAAGGGCCTGGGGATGATACGGTAGCCAGCTCCAGCCCCGATTCCCTGCCCCAGAAGGCCCAGGCCAAGACTCCAGGTGGTCTTCTGCCCTCAGCTGCCATGGGCTCCTGGCTGGATCGCCTACAGCAGAGGAGCTCCCCCTGCTAAGCCTGCCATTCCCAGCCACCACCTACTTAACTCCTGTTGGAGAAGACAGCCTCTGGTATGCACCCCTCAACTCACACCCCGTGCTTTCTCCTCTCCCCAGTACCGGCTGCATGACTCCAGTCTCGAATCCCCTCTCCCGTGCTCCCTTATTTGCCCTGAAGGAAGCCCACTGCTGCGCCCTGCCCTGCCCCCAGGAGAGGCATGTGGGCAAGGGAAGTAGCTCTGGCCAACAGCCCGAGGACCCGAGCCTGCCAACGGCAACAGGGGTGCCAAGGCAGCCCCCCGTCATTGCCTCTGGACACAGCTGCAGCCCTGACCAACACCAAGATGGCCCTGTGAGAAACCTGAGCCAGAGGCCCAGCCAAGCTGCACCCAGAGACTCCCACCCCTCAGAAATGGGAGAAGGGCCTCCCTGGTGGCCTAGGAGCTATGTCTCAGCACTACCATCACTACAGCCCTCCTGCTGCGAAGCCACATGAGTTCGATCCCTGGCCAGGGAACTGACCCACATGGCACAGCAGACCTCTCCTGTCTCGCCCACTGCTCCCCTGAGCAGCGGATTTCAGAGGATCCATCTATTGCGCTCCCCACTCTGTCTCTGGTGAATCCTCTCACCTGCCTGCACCTCTGGCCTACACCCCAGTTCTTCTATATATTAAAAAAAAAAAAAGACTTACAATAAAGGAACACTTCTTTAAAAAATTTAAGAAAGAAACCTGGAGAAGACAAATGCTCCAACCCCCAATGTCTGGAGCAATGGGATGGGCAGCAACTGATACCTGATCCACCAGGCACAGCAAGGCACTGTAGGAGAGGCCCACAGAAATGCTTCTCCAGCGGGGATGGGGTGGGGGATACAACGTCTGCCATCAGAAACATGACAGCATTGCCCAAAGGCCAAGTGCTCAGCTACAGACTTTAAGAAATACACACCACGGTTTCATGTTTTGTGGCAGAAGGTTGAAGACTTTCCTCAAGACAGAAAATAAAAACCAAAGAAGCCTTTGAGTCATGGGGGGCCCCCAGTTCTCAGGACTAGGAGCCTGAGTGTCTATCCTGGTACTGAGTCTCCCAGTGCAGGGGGAACACCCCAGCCTGGAAGTAGGGGAGATGGTCCAGGTCTATGTGGACAGGGCCTCAGGGAACATCCAATCACCGAGAGAGAGGGTTACCCTCCACAAAGTTACACTGTGGAGTTCGCAAGCCTCTATCACCTCTAACATTTGCTAGTCCCCGTGGCAAAGAGATAGCAGGCCTCGGTCCCCAGACCTGGCAGGCAAGCCCCCGACCAGACTCGAGAAATCCCGTCAGACCTTCATGGAGATAACCGTACAGCTGTCATCCCCGATGGCACCTGGTTTTCCCTTCACTGTGCAATACCAAGTTTCTTGTCACAGATCAGTCTGCCTTAATTATTTGAAATGATGTCTTGATTTGCTTTCCCTCAGGATGGAAGGG
The DNA here is from genome assembly GCF_964194135.1 of Talpa europaea. NCBI lineage: Eukaryota > Metazoa > Chordata > Mammalia > Eulipotyphla > Talpidae > Talpa > Talpa europaea. Next base: position 3,515,294 of record NC_140073.1, read on the forward strand.
GGCTGCCCGTGGCTTGGGCATGGCTGGATCCTGAGGTAGGGACCTGCCAATAAAGGGCTCTAGTTTCCCTACTTTGGAATACAGGAATAAAAATAACTAAAATTACCTAAGGGTAAAAAAAATGAATCCATTTAAATCAAAGCAGAACAAGCGGCATTCAGATAAGCCACAAATCAAGAAGGCCACGTGTGACTTGCTGGCTTCAGGAAACAATTCTTGGGGGAAAACCTAAGTTCCAGGACCAGGAGCTAGAGCATCAGGAAAGGTGTTTCTAGTTTAGGTAAAAGCACCACCTTCTCCAGACCATCAAAAAGGAACCACACTGTAAGGGGCCAGAACTGCCTGCCCCGCCTCTGACACCTGGGGTTCTTTCTCAGTCCCTGTCTGACACTTACCCGGTCAGAGTCCTGGGGGCCCCCATGAGAGGATCCATCAGGGTTAAAGTGGTCCCCACAGCTGAGAAGAAGAGAGAGCAGGTAAGCAGGCAAACATAAACTCTCAGGCCAGACGAGCCACTCTCTTAACTATATTTGCTTCATTCATTCACTCATTCACTCAACAAACAGGCACATCGTGGGCCAGCTTCCAGGGGGAGACATGGATGAGTAAACAACAAATTACATCACAACATGACACCCCCCCACCCTGCCATGAAACAGGGACCTGCCTTCCAGCTCAAGTTCCCACTCTTCCACCGACCTCCTTTGGGGGCCCTGACAAGTCATTTAACTTCTTTGAGCCTCAGTCTTCCCATTTGTAGACGGGGCCTATATGTATATGTCTCGTGGGATACTTGTGAGCATCCTCTGTGTGTGTGTGTGTGTGTGTGTGTGTGTTTGTAGAGGATATGCAAGTGGGAGGATGGGATGCCATGAGGTTACTGACAACTTACCTGTTGCAGTTCTTCGTGAGGTCCCCAAACTGATGGACATGGAGTCCGTGCAGCCCAGGCTCCAGGCCATCAATGGTCCCCTCGATGAGGCAACGCTCAGGGGTCAGCTGTAGGAAACGCACCACCCCCTGCACGGAGCCAGGTTCCCCTAGAATGGCCACTGCTGCCCCCAGATTCTCTGCAAGATATTAGACACACTCTCGGTCACCACCTCCCCCAGCTTCACCCCTTCGTCAGCTGGGGAAAGGCATAGAAAGTGCCCCCACATAATGGGCATGCTTCCCCAATGCCCAAGTCCAACCTACAATGCCCAAATCCTATGGTTAGATTTGTACAAGCCCCAGGCCAGATCCCTCCCAGAGAGGCCAAGGCTATAGTGGTAACTCACGCAGCAGGCTGCTGCCCATGCCCTTGAGAACCGCCTGGCGTCCTGTTCCTTCTAGAAGGCTCTGCACCTTCTGGCTGGGCAGGGTGGTCTGCACCAGGACCATCTGGTTTTCCAACTGCACCTCCACACTTTGGATACCTGGGAAGAGGGAGTCAGAGGACAGCAGAGGGCAGGCACCCTTGTGTTAGGAGTAGCAAGATACTCGGACTGCAACACCCCATCCCCATCTTCACCAACTCAGAAGTTATCTTCTTGCTGCTGAAGGCTTTTCACCTCTGTGAGTCTGTTTCTTTATATGTAAAGTGAGGATAATGCCACTTGGCTCCCATGATTGAGGTAAGTTTACCTTGTGCCAGGCATTATAAATAACTTCCAAAACATAACCTTTAAACATGTTTTTTATAAAAGCAGGCTACCAACAGCCACATTATTCACGATAGCCAAAAAGTGCAAACCCTTCCTCTCATAATTTCTAAAACTTAGTGAGCTGTCACTTTGTACCCAAAACATTTCTAAAGTGCTTTGCATGTGCTCTCTTGGCCACCACTGTTATGGTGCTCACTGAAATGCTGAAGAGACACGCACAAAAATTAATAGGTGTGAGACCTCAGGGCCACGAAGCAGTAAAGACGGGGTCTGGATCCAAACAGTCTGACTCTAAAGCACATGCCCCTCCCACTATGCACCCTGCTGCCCTGTCCAAGCCAAGGGCCACCACCATCTGTTTCCAACCCCTCTCACTGCATCTTCTCCTCCTGGAACTGCTCTTCCGTGAGCAGTGCTGGTTGTGCTCGCTTCTACCTGTGGGCAGGGCCTGGGCCTGAACCACTTGTGAACCCTTATCCCTCAAAGCCCCCCAGTGTCTGCCCACATCTGCTGAATGTCTGGATGAACACTGGGCAGAATCAGAGGCAGGCGGTCCCCCCCGTGTCCTGCTGGGGGCCTTTTCAGATCTCTCCGCTTGTGCCAGGTCACCTCGAGCCAGCTAACTGGCTTTTAAGAACCAAGAGGTGCTTAGGAGGGAACCTGGCGAGGACTGTTGTTGGCTTTGTCAAGATCATGCTGTTGCCCAAGCAAGAACTGCCAGTTTGCCAGGGAACGCCCTCTATAGGTGGGGCTCTCCTCAGCCCAGCTCCTCACTCTTTCCGCGTCAGAGCACAGGCATGAAGACAAGGCAGGTGTCACAGCCGGCTCTGGCAGGGCAAGCTTGAGACCTGTCCTCTAGACTCTGCCTATTCTCTGGGTCTTTGTGACTGAGAATATTCCTTGCTCTCTCTGAGGCTCAATTTCTGCATCTGTCAAATGGGATTAGGGCTGTTTTAAGAGATTTGCCCGCCCCACCCAGAGAATTAAAGTTTAACTCTTACCTGCCACCCCTTTCAGGGACTTGTGCACGGCGTCCACACAGTTCTGGCAGGTCATCTGCACCGCGAATTCCAGCTACAAGGGCGGCAGGGACCGGCGGGTGAGAGCCGGGGGCCCCTCTTGTGTCACCCCTTTTCAGCACTTCCCCTACGACTACCCCAAAGGCTTGGGGAAATGCCCCCACCTTTCCCCTCCTCAAGCGCCTTTTTCATTATCACCCATCATCATTCCAGGCCCAACAGCCCCCAACTTTAACGCCAAGGCGCTCCCCACTCCCGCGCGGGTTTCAAGGCGGGCCCCCCCCCGACTCCCGCCCCAGGGGCGCGCCCCTCCCCCCTTCCTCGAGTTAACGGTGACCCCGGGGGTCGAGGTTCTCTGCTCACGAGGCTCCCGCGTGAGGTCCCAACCCTCACCGAGCAGGCGGTCCCGCTGTCCCCCGAGCCCGACGCCATCCCGGACCCAGCGGCCCTCGGGGCAAGCGGAGCGGCCGGAGTCCCGCGGCGCTCAAACCCCAGCGGCGTCGCGGGAGGCGGAGCCACGGCAGCCGCCCTTTGCCCCGCCCCCTGGTGCGCGCGCACGCAAGGCCCGCCCCCTCTGCCGCCCGCGGCGCCGAAGGCACC